>NC_064857.1:36450704-36776954 GCF_024139225.1 Suncus etruscus
GACCTAGGGCAGATGGAGGTTTGATCCCCGGCATCCCATATGGTCCCCCAAGCCAGGAGTGATTTCTGAGTGCTTAGCCAGGAGTAACCCCTGAGTGTCACCGGGTGTGACCCCAAAACAAAAACAAACAAACAAAAGAAAAGACAACTTCCAATTGTTCCTTTTCTGCTTGGTTTTGGGGCCATAGTCAGTGGTGCTGGGGACTGTGGCCTGCTTTAGGGCACCATGTACCATGTGGTGTCAAGGGTGAAGCTTTCTGCAAGCAAGGACCCATCTTAACAGCCACTCAGCATAACTCAATGAATCTAGATTCTTCCCTCCCCTCCTTTCGTGCCATTACCTGGGGTTGGAGCTCCAGAAATGGGTGGCTGGCTGGCTGGCTAGCTGGAGGAGGAGTGTGGGTCAGAATTATTTAACTTGAGGATCTGAGGGCAGAGGACAGATGGTTCCATGGGGAAGAGAAACTCTGGAAAGTCCCCGCATGCCTGATGTTGGTAAACTAAGGATGAAGCTATCTGTGGGGGGCTCCTTGCTGTGGACCTCAGGGAGGAAGTTACATTTGTTCCATGAGGTTGTCTGTGTTGTGTTTGCAAGCCATTCTTTCCACTCAGAATCAACTCCCCTTGCTCAGGCTAGCCTGTGGGTCTTGCTTCTGTTTCCTTCTTCCTACAAACGTAGAGCGTTGATTCTTTTATGGATCATACTCCACGCTCTCAGGGTTGATTGAAAATAGCCGGAGATATGGCTCAGCAGCACAACACTTGCATGGAAAATATGAGGGTCTGAGTTGGGTTTCCAATATTATTTGATTTCTCTGAGTAACCTCCAAGGGCTCCCTGTAAGAACTAAGGCCCCTTAGGTTCAATCACTTATCCCAGTGAAGTAGCTCTTCCTGAGACAGAGAGAGTTAACCCAGAAATAAAACTAAAGTTGGTGTCCTCCAGGAAAAAGGAACTAGGGGTTGAGTGAGCTTGGAATATTCTATCTAAAAAGGCTTCCTTAACAACCAAAGTATGAATCAGAGTTACCCTTGACAGCCAGGATTCGAATCAGAGTATGTCCCGACAACCAGGGTTCGAATCAGAGTATCCCTAGACAACCAAAGTTGAGCCAAAAAAATCAGTGATTAATTAATACATTTATATAATAAAATGATTGTACTGTTACTGCTTGTGATTTCTATTTATTTATTTATTTTAAATTTTACTTTGATCAAAGTGGATTACAAAATTTTCTTTCATTCTTTCTTTCTTTCTTTTTTTTGGGTCACACCCGGCAGCGCTCAGGGATTCCTCCTGGCTCTATGCTCAGAAATCGCCCCTGGCAGGCACCGGGGACCATATAGGATGCCAGGATTTGAACCACCGTCCTTCTGCAAGGAAGGCAGATGCCTTACCTCCAGGCTATCTCTCCGGCCCAGTTACACATCTTTCACAGTAATTTTTTAGGTACATAGTGATATTGAATCAGGGGCCCTCTCACCACCAATGTTGTCCTCCCTCCACACCTGTACCCACATGCATCCCACATCCCCCTCCTTTACCATCCGGGTTGCTAGTATAAGTGGTCCCCTCTGTGTCTATCATGTCTGATCATTTTTTTTATTTCTACTTAATGTTCATATGACTGTCTGGTCTTGGTACCCTCCATTGTTTCCCTCTCAGTTTGTGAGGCGAGATAAGATAGTTCAAATTATGTGGTTCTGTTTGAAGAAAAGAAAAAAAAATGGGGCAAAAATCAAACAAGCAAATATTGGGAGAAGTTCTTCTAGAGGCAGAGAAGAAAGGGATAAAGTGAGAAACCTAACAACAATACTAAAAAAAAAATTAAACAAAAAACTCGAAAAGCGGGCCTGGAGAGATAGCACAGTGGCGTTTGCCTTGCAAGCAGCTGATCCAGGACCAAAGGTGGCTGGTTCGAATCCCGGTTTCCCATATGGTCCCCCGTGCCTGCCAGGAGCTATTTCTGAGCAGACAGCCAGGAGTAACCCCTGAGCAATGCCGGGTGTGGCCCAAAAACAACAACAACAAAAAAAACTCGAAAAGCACCACAGCAATAAAGATACCAACCACACAATAACCACGGTACTGAAATAAAAAAAGTGGAGGGGCTGGAGAGATAGCATGGAGGTAAGGCGTTTGCTTTGCATGCCTTGCATGCAGAAGGACAGTGGTTTGAATCCCAGCATCCCATATGTCCCCTGAACCTGCTGGGGGCGATTTCTGAGCATAGAGCCAGGAGTAACACCTGAGCGCTGCCGGGTGTGACCCAAAAAACAAAATTAATTAATTAATCACACACACACAAAAATAAAAGCAACAAATAACAACAATAGCAAAACCAAAAACAAAACAAAACAAAACAAAAAAGTTAATTTGTGCTTCTCTCTCTCTCTTTTTTTTTCTTGCATAGGCACAATAAATATTGGGGAAATTAGAAAGGGAATTCCCTTGACCTAAGAAATACAGGGTTTCTCCGCCCTTGAAGTATACTGTCATGGGAATAACCACAGACTCCGTACATGTTCTTTTACTTTCCCATTGGTCCTTTGGTGGTGTCTGGAAACTTTCCACTCCATCGTGGATGATAAAATCATGCCTCTGTAGCTAGAGATCTTGGTATTTACACAGGTCCAAGGATGGAGCCTAGAATGGAGTCTTTCTTTATGGTTCTAGGAGTTCTGTTCCATCATTGTTGTTTTAATCAGTCTTCTGTAGTTGATTCTGCTTGTGATTTTTTTTTTTTTTTTTTGGTTTTTGGGTTACACCCGGCAGTGCTCAGGGGTTACTCCTGGCTGTCTGCTCAGAAATAGCTCCTGGCAGGCACGGGGGACCATATGGGACACCGGGATTCGAACCAACCATCTTTGGTCCTGGATCAGCTGCTTGCAAGGCAAACACCGCTGTGCTATCTCTCCGGGCCCTGCTTGTGATTTTTATATAAACTGCTTGAAGATTCTGTGGCCGGAGAGATAGCACAGTGGTAAGGAGTTTGCCTTAGACACAGAAGGACGGTGGTTTGAATCCCGGCATCCCATATGGTCCCCTGTGCCTGCCAGGAGCGATTTCTGAGCATAGAGCCAGGAGTAACCCCTGAGCACTGCCAGGTGTGACCCTAAAACAACAACAACAACAAAACAAACAAACAAAAATGCTTGAAGATTGGACTTGGGGTCCTTGCAAAGACTCTCTTAGTTGAAGGAGGCTTGGACTTCAGTTAACTGAATAAACTCCCTTTTGCACCTTGCATTACTGGAGGTGGTCTTTGACTCCCAGCGTTGGCATGGGTGTCAATTCGAACCCTAACAACCCAAGCATAATAAGCAGGTATAGCCCTCAAATAAACAAAATAAGACCCCAAACAAACTCCTCACCTTCATAATTGGCTAGTATTTTGACTGGGTATAAAATTCTAGGTTTCCACAGAGATCATTTCAATCTCTGGATTTATCTATCATTCTGAAGCCAATCAGGAGACAGATCCACTCAAGAATCATGGAAATTCCCTTTTGAGAGGACTGTAATGTGTGAAAGACTGATAGAAGAATAATGATAGGGTGTGGGGAGAAATTTCTGGTGTGTGAGGGAAAGGACCTTTTCCAGGTAGTACTTATCTCTCTCTGAAGTTTTGCTGCCCAGTGGATGGCATAGAGGCTACTCAGTGTCCTGGTTTACAGATGGCCAGTTGCGCAAGCAGGAAGCCATACGTTATAGACAGCTGTGACCAGCACCCCTCAGGGGAGGCATGGGAACAGCAGGCCTAAGAGCCCAGAGGTAGAAGGACAGTGGGTATATATCCCAGCCAGAGCAGTGCAGAATGACCTTCCCTCAACCTCTGGACCAGCAGGGACAATCCTACCCCCTGCAATGATCCTCCAGAATCTTCTACCTAGAAACTAACATTGCCCTCATTTTGGAGGCAAATGCCCACGAATCCCTTCCATGGGCCATAAGTATAGTACAGCAGATAGGTTGCTTGCCTTGCATTTGTCTAAACGGTAAATTTGTCAATTTACCTGGGGGCTACAGGAGGCAAAGTCGGGGTGATCCTTGAGTACAAAGTCAGTAGTAAGCCTTGAACATTGGGGGGGGTGACCGAAACAACTAAAACAAAACAAAACAAAAAAAGATTCCTCTAGGGCAGGGCCATAAAATGTTGTACGGAGGGCCGTTTGCAGCCCACGGGCCTCGAGTTTGAGACCCCTGGCCCAAGCTCAATTCCAGGTACCATATGGTTTCTGGAGCCTACCATGGGTGAATTCTGAGTGAAGAGCTGAGAGTAATCCTAAACATAGCTGGGTGTAGCTCAAAACAAAACAAAACAGGGCCTAAGTGATAGTGGTAGGGCCTTTGCCTTGCATGTGGCTGACCCAGGTTGGACATGGGTTTGATCCTCTGGTCCCCTGCATCCCAAATAATCCCCGAGCATGCCAGGAGAGATTTCTGAGTACAGAGCCAGGAGTATTCCCTGAGTGCTGCTGGGTGTGGTCCAAAAAACAAAACAAAACAACAAACAAATAAACAACTACAAAAAATAACTTTATCTTGGGCCAGAGTGGTGACACAAACGGTAAGGCATCTGCTTTGCGTGTGCTAGCCTAGGACTGATCGGTTCGATCCCCTGGCGTCTCATATGGTCCCCAAGCCAGGAGCCATTTCTAAGCGCATAGCCAGGAGTAACCCCTGAGCATCATTGGTATGCCTCAAAACCAAAAAGAGCAATAAAAAAATCCTTTATCTTTTTTTGTTGTTATTATTGTTTTGTTTTGCCCATACCCAATGGCACTTAGGGGTTACTACTGGCTCTGTGCTCAGAAATCGCTCCCAGCTCTATGGAATGCTGAAAATCAAACCGAGGTCAATCCCAGGTTCACCCAGACCCTCACTTTATCTTTTGACTCTTTTAAGTAATTTTTAAATTTATGCTGTCATTTAAATTATTTTCCAAGAACTCTTTAAAAAATCATTGAGTGGATGGAGCTGGAGAGAACAGCAGGGAAGTCACTTGCCTTGCATGCAACTGACCCAGGTTTGATCCTTGACACCAAAAGGTTCACCAGGGCTGATTCCTAAATGCAGAGTTAGGTAAGACCTGAGCACTGCCAGAAGCTATGGACGATGCTTTCTCTTTTTTTTGGCAGGGGGGTGGGGGGTGGGGGGGAGTTTGGGTCACACCCGGCAGCACTCAGGGGTTATTCCTGGTGCTTTCTCTATTTCTTTTCTTTTCATATTTAGTTTCTAACAAATACACAGCAGAAACCACTGATTTAAAAATCATTAAATAGGGACTAGAGAGATAGCATGGAGGTAAGGCATATGCCTTGCATGCAGGATGGTTGTTTGAATCCCGGCATTCCATATGGTCCCCCGAGCCTGCCAGGAGCGATTTCTGAGCGTAGTGCCAGGAGTAACCCGTGAGCGCTGCCGGGTGTGACTCAAAAAAACAAAAACAAAAACAAAAAAAATCATTAAATAGCATTGGACTATTTCTGAAGGTCTTTGCCGTTCACATTTTTTTTGTTGTTGTTTTGTTTTTTGTTTGTTTGGGCTACAACCAGCAGTACTCAGGGATTACTACTGGCTGTGCATTCAGAAATCACTCCTGGCAGACTCAGGGGATCATATGGGATGTTGGGAATCCAACCTGGTATGTTCCAGGTCGGCCACATGCAAGGCAAACACCCTACTGCTGTGCTATTGCTCCAGCCCTGCTGTACATATTCATGTTGGCAAATGCCGTTATAGGACTAAGGAATATCCGAAGAAAGACAACAAGAAAATGGATTTTGGGGGCCGGGAAGGTGGCGCTAGAGGTAAGGTATCTGCCTTGCAAGCACTAGTATAGGACTGACAGCAGTTCGATCCCCCGGCGTCCCATATGTCCCCCCAAGCCAGGGGTGATTACTGAGCACATAGCCACTAGTAACCCCTGAGCATCAAACGGGTGTGGCCCAAAAACAAAAAAGAAAAAAGAAAAGAAATTGGATTTTGGGGCCAGAGAGATAGTACAGAGGTAGGGTGTTTGCCTTGCAAGCAGCTGACCCAGGACCTATGGTAGTTTGAGTCCTGACATTCCATATGGTCCCCTGAGCCTGCCAGGAGGGATTTCTGAGTAGAGAGCCAGGATTAACCCCTGAGTGCCACTGGGTGTGGCCCAAAAACCAATAAAAGAAAATGGATTTTGCAAGGAATTTATGACAGACCAGCTTACACAGTATTCTCTTGAGGAGCCCCTGGGACCTCTGCCTTCCCAGACCCAATTTCATACCCATGAAATGAGAGGGGCCAGAGAGAGATAGTATAGCGGGTAGGGAATTTGTCTTGCAGGTATTTGACCCAAGTTTTATACTGGTCATCACATATGATTCCCTTCGCCACCCCCACCACCACCCCGCCCTTTGCTGCAAGCTTCCTACCATGGAATCTATCATGGACCTCCTGGTCCTCATCTATATATATATTTTTTTTTGGCCACACCTGTTTGATGCTCAGGAGTTACTCCTGGCTAAGCCCTCAGAAATTGCCCCTGGCTTTGGGGGACCATATGGGACGCCGGGGGATTGAACCATGGTCCTTCTTTGGCTAGCGCTTGCAAGGCAGACACCTTACCTCTAGCGCCATCTCACCGGCCCCATAATTTTTCAGTATCATATCATACTATCTTTTTGTTTGTTTGTTTGTTTTTGGGCCACCCTAGACAGCAGTCAGGGGTTTACTCCTGGCAGGCTCAGGGGACCATATGGGATATCAAGATTGAACCCAGGTTGGCAGCTTGCAGGGCAAATGCCCTACCTGCTGTGCTATTGCTCTAACTATATATATGTGTGTGTGTGTGTGTGTGTGTGTGTGTGTGTGTGTGTGTGTGTGTGTGTGTGTGTTATATATTTATATATATTAAATTTCACAAGAGAGTGCAATCATTTTATGTTTGTCCCTTTCCATCTGACTCATTTTACTCAACATAATACTCTATGTTTTTTTTGGGGGTGGGGGCCACACCCAGCGTTGCTCAGGGGTTACTCCTGGCTTCTACTCAGAAATAGCTCCTGGCAGGCATGGGGGACCATATGGGACACCGGGATTCGAACCAACCACCTTTGGTCCTGGATTGGCTGCTTGCAAGGCAAACGCCGCTGTGCTATCTCTCCGGGCCCAACATAATACTCTATGTTTAAGCAAATTTCATGACTTAATTTTTCCTAATAGTTGTGTAGTTATTCCATTGTGTAGATGTATCAGAGTTTCTTTACCCACTTTTCTGTTCTTGGGCACTTGGATTGTTTCCAGATTCTGGCTATTGTGACTAGTGCTTGCAATGAACATTGGAGCAGTATTACTGAATCATCTGGAAACTCAATTTCTAGTTTTTTTGAAGACTGTTTTCCAAAGAAGTGGTTCAATCTATCTTCCCCCAGCAGTGAATGAGAGTCCCTTTCTTTTTTTTGGGGGGGGGGGCCACACCCAGCGTTGCTCAGGGGTTACTCCTGGCTGTCTGCTCAGAAATAGCTCCTGGCAGGCACGGGGGACCATATGGGACACCGGGATTCGAACCAACCACCTTAGGTCCTGGATTGGCTGCTTGCAATTCGAACAACGCTGTGCTATCTCTCTGGGCCCGAGAGTCCCTTTCTTCCTGCATCCTCGCCAGCAGTGGTTGTTAGTTGCTCTTTTTTGTTTTTGGGTCACACCTGGTGATGCTCAGGGGTTACTCCTGGCTCTGCGCTCAGAAGTCGCTCCTGGCAGGCAGAAGGGACCATATGGGATGTCGGGATTCAAACCATTGTCTGTTTGAATCAACTGTGTGCAAGACAAATGCCCTACAAATGCTATCTCTCTGCCCCTCCCCCAATTTTTGGGGGGGACCACATCCAGCAGTGGTCATGGGTCATTCCTGATGTGCTCAGGGAACCGTATGGGATGCCAGGGATTGAACCTGGGTTGGCTGCATGCAAGACAAATGCCCTACCCACAATGCTATCACTCGGCCCTGTTCTTGTTTTTTTTGGTTTTTGGTTTTTGTTCTTTTTTTTGGTTTTGGGGTCACACCCGGCAGTGCTCAGGGATTATTACTCCTGGCTCTATGCTCAGAAATCACCCCTGGCAGGCACAGGGACCATATGGGATGCCAGAATTTGAACCACCAACTTTCTGCATGAAAGGCAAATGCCTTACCTCCATGCTATCTCTGTGGCCCCTCCTGTTCTTGTTATTTTTGATGTGTGTCAGCTTCTGTGAAGCGAGATGATATCTCATTGTTGTTTTGATTTTCATCTCCCTGATGATCAATGATGTGGAACATTTTTTCATGTGCCTTTTGGCCATCTGTATTTCTTTGAGGAAGTTTTTATCTCTTCTTCCCGCTTTTGGATGGGGTTAGATGTTTTTCTTGTCAACCTCTATCAGTCCTTTATATATTTTAGATATTATCTCCTTACAAAATGAGTACTGAGTGAATAATTTTTTCCAGTTTGTGGGAAGTCTTTAAATTCTGGTCTAAAAAGGGAATACTCCTATTTAAAGCCAGGAGTAACTTCCCAGGACAGAGCCAGCAGTAATCCTTGAGTATAGCCAGATGTGGCCCTAAAACCAAAACAAGTAAATAAAGTGATACTATTGCAAACTATAAACAAGCTGATAATGACTTAAGAGTTTTCTATATATAGAATATGAAAAAACTCAGTGATAAATTCTTTCCTTCTTGTTCTATGTGTTGTGGCTAGGCACATACAGGGATCTTTTTTTTTTTTGGTTGGTGCAATTATAAATATTTGTTATAATATTAATAGTTACATTCTGTATTTTATTTATTTATTTTTTAAACTTTAGTTATTGAGTGATTGATTGTTGGGCCACACCCAGTAATGCTCAGGGGTTACTCCTGGCTCTGCACTTAGAAATCGGCCCCCTGGCAGGTTAGGGGCCCATATGGGATGCGGGAAATCGAACTGGGTCCCTCTTGGTTCAGCAGCATGTGAGGCAAAGGACCTACTGCTGTGCTATTTCTCTGGTCCCTGTATTTTTATTTATTAATTTGATTTTGGGGCCACACCAGGAGGTGCTCAGGGTTTACTCTTGGCTTTGCTCTCAGAGGTTACTCCTGGTGGGGCTCAGGGGACCATGTGCAGTGCCAGGAATTTGAACTAAGCTCAGCTGTGTGCAAGGCACAGTCACCTAAATAGGAGTTCCTTTAGCCTTGTGCCAACTCTCTGACCCTCTGCAGTGGTTTCAATAAAGTGCTCCAGGCTAGAACATGGCAGCCTCCCAGCTTCTCTCACTATAGCCCCGGCCACGTCCTGCTCTCAGCTTGGAGCCCATGAAATATTTCTGATCTGGGAATGTTCTCTGTGTCTCTGCCAGTCTCTGTCTCTTTCCCCATCTGCCCCATCCACTCAGGGCCAGAATCACACTCTGTGACCCACAAAGGCAAGGAAAGTGCTGAACAGCCCTCTGCATTCAAATAGCATTCCATTTCTGCTTGAGGAATGCAGTTCTCTCCGAGGATCTCCCAGAGATTAGTCATCCGTTCTTTTACTTCCTTATCTTCTCATGCTTCTTCCACAGATTTTATTGGCAAACTGCTTTCTTTTCTTTCTCTCTCTTCTTCCTTCCTTCCTTCCTTCCTTCCTTCCTTCCTTCCTTCCTTCCTTCCTTCCTTCCTTCCTTCCTTCCTTCCTTCCTTCCTTCCTTCCTTCCTTCCTTCCTTCCTTCCTTCCTTCCTTCCTTCCCTCCCTCCCTCCCTCCCTCCCTCCCTCCCTCCCTCCCTCCCTCCCTCCCTCCCTCCCTCCCTCCCTCCCTCCTTCCTTCCTTCCTTCCTTCCTTCCTTCCTTCCTTCCTTCCTTCCTTCCTTCCTTCCTTCCTTCCTTCCTTCCTTCCTTCCTTCCTTCCTTCCTTCCTTCCTTCCTTCCTTCCTTTCTTTTTTTGGGCCACACCAGTTTGATGCTCAGGGGTTACTCCTGGCTATGTGTTCAGAAGTTGCACCTGGCTTGGGGGACCATATGGGATGCCGGGATAGAACCGCAGTTCATCCTAGGCTTGCGTTGGCAAGGCAGACACCTTACCTCTAGCGCCACCACGCTGGTTTTTCTTTTCCTTTTCTTTCTTTCTTTCTTTCTTTCTTTCTTTCTTTCTTTCTTTCTTTCTTTCTTTCTTTCTTTCTTTCTTTCTTTCTTTCTTTCTTTCTTTCTTTCTCTTTCTTCCTTCCTTCCTTCCTTCCTTCCTTCCTTCCTTCCTTCCTTCCTTTCTTCTTTCTTTCTTTCTTTCTTTCTTTCTTTCTTTCTTTCTTTCTTTCTTTCTTTTCTCTCTCTCTCTCTCTCTCTCTCTCTCTCTTTCTTTCTTTCTTTCTTTCTTTCTTTCTTTCTCTCTCTCTCTCTCTCTCTTTCTTTCTTTCTTTCTTTCTTTCTTTCTTTCTTTCTTTCTTTCTTTCTTTCTTTCTTTCTCTCTCTCTCTCTCTCTCTCTCTTTCTTTCTTTCTTTCTTTCTTTCTTTCTTTCTTTCTTTCTTTCTTTCTTTCTTTCTTTCTTTCTTTCTTTCTCTCTACCTCCCTCCCTCCTTTCCTTCCTTCCTTCCTTCCTTCCTTCCTTCCTTCCTTCCTTCCTTCCTTCCTTTCTTTCTTTCTTTCTTTCTTTCTTTCTTTCTTTCTTTCTTTCTTTCTTTCTTTCTTTCTTTCTTTCTTTCTTCTTTCTCTCTCTTTCTCTCTCTTTCTTTCTTTCTTTCTTTCTTTCTTTCTTTCTTTCTTTCTTTCTTTCTTTCTTTCTTTCTTTCTTTCTTTCTTTCTTTCTTTCTCTCTCTCTCTCTTTCTTTCTTTCTTTCTTTCTTTCTTTCTTTCTTTCTTTCTTTCTTTCTTTCTTTCTTTCTTTCTTTCTTCCTTCCTTCCTTCCTTCCTTCTTCCTTCCTTCCTTCCTTCCTTCCTTCCTTCCTTCCTTCCTTCCTTCCTTCCTTTCTTTCTTTCTTCTTTCTTTCTTTCTTTCTTTCTTTCTTCAGGGGTTACTCCTGGCTATGTGCTCAGAAGTTGCTCCTGGCTCTTTCTTTCTTTCTTTCTTTCTCTTTCTTTCTTTCTTTCTTTCTTTCTTTCTTTCTTTCTTTCTTTCTTTCTTTCTTTCTTTCTTTCTTTCTTTCTTTCTTTCTTTCTTTCTTTCTTTCTTTCTTTCTTTCTTTCTTTCTTTCTTTCTTTCTTTCTTTCTTTCTTTCTTTCTTTCTTTCTTTCTTTCTTTCTTTCTTCCTTCCATCCTTCCTACCTTCCTTCCTTCCTTCCTCCTTCCTTCCTTCCTTCTTTCCTTTTTCTTTCTTGTATCTTCTTTTTTTCTTTTTCTTTTTTTTTCTTTTTCTTTCTTATATCTTCTTTGGGGGGTGTTGTGGCACACCTGGCAGTGCTCAGGAGTTACTTCTGGCTCTCTGCTCAGAAATTGCTTCTGGCAGGCATGGGGGACCATATGGGATGCCGAGATTCGAACCACCTTTGGTCCTGGGTCGGCCGCTTGCAAGGCAAACGCTGTACCTCTGTGCTAACCTCTGTGCTATCTCTCTGGCCCCTGTTTGTATCTTCTATGTTGGAGGGTGTGCACTATTGGGCAATCCTGTGGGACAAGCATTTCTGGTCAGAGGCCTTATCATCTGGGTCTCATCAACCGACACATGAATAAGGGGCATTCTTCAGGAATTCTTCAGAATAGTTTCTACAAAGGAGTGTGGGGAGATTGTTGTTTGGATGAAGAGTCTCAGAAGGCCTTGAGATCCTTAAGAGAAGAGCAGAACAAATAGTCCTATGACTGACACAGGACTCAGGACTCACTGACTATACCTGGGCTGGTGGGGACTTTGCTGAAACTTCCCAAAGGCCTGTATTATGGGGCCACTCCTCTTGGACTCTTCTGCTTTCCTAGAGGAGAGTCTCTTTATCTCCTTCCTTCCTGTCCCAAGTCAGCTGGTAGAGTGAAAACAGAAGGCTGTGGGTCCAGGGAGCCCCACAGTCCCATCTCAGGCTCAGAATCCAGAATTCAGAAACCCAGAAGGGCCAGAGAGATAGTACACAGTAGGCAGAATATTTGTGCAAAAAAGGGAAGATAACAAATTATCTGAGTAATAGCTCAGAATGGCCCCCAAGCTCAGGAAGGAGTTAGAAACACAGATTTATGGGAGAGAAGAGATAGTAAAGCTGACACGGACCTTGTCTTGAACACAGTCAACACAGATTTGATCTCTAGAACTCCATATGGTCCCTGAAGCCCTGCCAGGAATGAATTCTGAGAACAGAGCCAGGAGTAATCCCTGAGCACTGCTTGATGTAGTTAAAAAAATGATCATTCTCCAAGTTACTAATTTTGTTCTTTTGGGTACCACACCCAGGATGTTCAGGTTTTACTTCCAGCTCAGGTTTTTGTTGTTGTTGTTGTTGTTGTTGCTGTTTTTTATTTTTGGGCCACACCTGGTGATGCTCAGGGGTTACTCCTGGCTATGCATTCAGAAAATTGCTCCTGGCTTTGGGAGGTGGGGCATATGAGACATCAGTTATCAAACTGAGGTCTATCCTGGATCAGTCACATACTCCCTACCACTGAGCTATTGCTCCGGCTGTACCAGCTCAGGGTTTGAGGGTTGCTCCTACTGGTTCTCAGAGAAACATAAAGTACTGGGGATTGACTAGACCCCTGGCATGCTCAACACATACTCAGCACTTGGGTTTCTTTCTTTCTTTTTTTTTTTGGTTTTTGGGCCACACCCGGTAACGCTCAGGGGTTACTCCTGGCTATGTGCTCAGAAGTTGCTCCTGGCTTGGGGGACCATATGGGACACCGGGGGATCGAACCGCGGTCCGTCCAAGGCTAGTGCAGGCAAGGCAGGCACCTTACCTTTTAGCGCCACCGCCCGGCCCCGGGTTTCTTTCTTTCTTTTTTGTTTATTTGTTTTTTTGTTTTTTGGGCCACACCCGTTTGATGCTCAGGGGTTACTCCTGGCTAAGTGCTCAGAAATTGCTCCTGGCTTGGAGGGACCATATGGGACACTGGGGGATCGAACTGCGTTCCTTCCTTGGCTAGTGCTTGCAAGGCAGACATCTTACCTCTAGTACCACCTCGCCGGCCCCAGCCCTTGGGTTTCTTATCCCCATTATGTGTGTTTCTGAAAGTGTTATTGAATAAAATTTGCACCTCGATGGGTCAGCTGAGCAAGGAAGGTCAGTTCTCCAGTTCATTGTATAAGCAGGCCTCATCCAATGAAACCAGAATGATGACTCTTCCCAGAGCCACAGCACAAACTCAGCTGTTTCCCATGTGGAATTGGAATTGGAATTACAGGCTCTAATTGGCCTTGGCACCTTTGGTCTCCCAACACAGACACCATGGAAGCTGGTCCAGTTTTCTGACCCTCAGAGAGAGTAACAATGCCACCCTGCAGCTATTGAGACTCATCCACTTTGTAACTGTGAGCCAACTCCTGCAATAAATCTATAATCATGCACACGTAGAATATAAACCTTGCATCTGGTCTTCAATACAGACATTGAATAGAACATGTATATGAATGTGTGTAATTTTTTTTTGTGTGTGTGTGTGTGTGGTTTTTGTGTCACACCCGGCAGTGCTCAGGGGTTGTTCCTGGCTCCATGCTCAGAAATTGCTCCTGGCAGGCACAGGGGACCATATGGGATGCCGGAATTCGAACTGATGACCTCCTGCATGAAAGGCAAACGCCTTACCTCCATGCTATCTCTCCGGCCCGAATGTGTGTAATTTATACACAGTCCATTGATTATTTTTTCTGGAAAAACCTGACTAAATAGGGCAAGGGGCCAGATTGGCAGCACAGTGATAGGGCATTTGCCTTGCATACTGCTGACCCAGGACAGATCCCTGAGTTCAACCCCTGCCAGAGTTCAACCCCTGGCATCCCATATGGCCCCCTGAACCTGCAGGAGCAATTTCTGAGCACAGCTGCCTGGTGTGGTCCAAAAATCAAAAATAAGTAAATAAATAAATAGGGCAGGAGTGGAGAAGAAAAAATGTTGAGTTGGGATTAGAGAAGTTAAGTCGTGGTCTTATATGTGACTCAGTTTCATCCTGGGTACATGGTCTGTCTCCAAAGCACCATGATGCCCCAAAGCAAGAAGTGAAGTCTTGGAGGTTCCATCCACACTGGGGTGGCCCTTTGGAATCCCTGGTACCACAGGGCCTGAGTAACATTGCCTTAGGACCTAAAAATGGCCAAGACTCTCTAAAAAAGAGACCAGAGAGATAGTTCAGAAGGTTGGGCACTTGCCTTACACGCAGTCAACCTAGGTTCCATCCTCGGCACTCTATATAGTCCTCTGAGTCTACTAGGAGTGATCCTTGAATACAGAGCTAGGAGTTATTATGTCCTGAGCAGAGCTGGGTATGTCCTAACCCCCCAAAAAGTAGTCTTTCAAGGACCACAGAGATAGAACAGCAGGTAGGGCACTTTTCTTGCACACAGCTTACCCAGGTTCTATCCATAGCACTTCATAGGGTCCTCTGAGCCTCAGTAGGAATGATTCCTGAACCCAAAGCCAGGGGTAAACATGCCTCAGTTTCTAGTTCTCACTCCCTTGGCCTGATAAGGACATCTCAAGTGGTTCGGACATGACTCAGTGACAGATGTGCCTTGCTGGTATCTGGGCCACAGCCAGCGTGTAAAAGACCCTGGTCTGATCCCAATCCCAAAAATTACAACCAGGGACTGGAGTGGTGGTGCTAGAGGTAAGGTGTCTGCTTTGCAAGCACCAGCCTAGGATGAACCTTGGTTCGATCCCCCCTGCGTCCCATATGGTCCCCTCAAACCAGGAGTGATTTCTGAGTGTGTAGCCAGGAGTAACCCAAGTGCCCAAAAAACCAAAACCAAACAAAACAAAAACTACAACCAAATCAAACCAAGGTGCTTGCTAGTCTGGCCCAAGAAACACCTCTCTTTTCCTCTTTTGCAACTTTTTTTTTTTTAGGCTAGTCAAGTGAAGCACTGGGAGTGGAGAAGGAACAAAGAAATCTGTAACTGGCTGTGATCAATTAATTGTAAACACCACTGCACTCGGACCAGCCCCTCCTTTGCAACTTTATGTGTCCAGTACTTCAGCCAGAAGAAGACTGGTATTTCCTCACAGAGCCCAGGGGCCACCTTCCAAGAAGCATTTGACTTAGCCGGTTTAAAAAAAATTATCTGCAGAGATAGTATAGCAGGAAAGGTATTACCTGTACATTATCTTTTTTGATAAGTTTCACACTTTTCCTTCAGTTCTGCTCATCTTCCCCACCCTTCCTCCTGGTAACTCTTCTATTGTTTTTTATTTTTGGGGGGAGGTATTCCCACTGATGCTCAGTGGTTACTCCTGCTATGCACTCAGGAACCACTCCTCCTGGCAGTGCTTGGAGAACCATATGAGATGGAGGGGATCAAACCTGGGTTGGCCATGTGCAAGGCAAGCACATGCCCCACTGTATTATCTCCTTAATCCTTGTCTCTTATAATATATATATATATACACACATATACATACACACAAATATATATATATATATATATATATTTGTCTACATCCAGGGGTTATTCCTGGCTCTGCTCAGAAATTATTCCTGGCAGGCTCTGGGAAACCATATGGGATGCCGGGGATCGAACCTGGGTTGGCTTCATGCAAGGCAAATGCCCTACTCTCACTATTGCTATGGTCCCCAAGAAATATGGTCTGAAAATTGCTCTAGTATCCTAGATGGTTTAGAAATTACTGGGGCCAGGGGCTGGAGAGAAAGCATGGAGGTGGGGCGATTGCCTTGCATGCAGAAGAAAGGTGGTTTGAATCCCAGCATCCCATATGGTCCCCTGAGCCTGCCAGGAGCGATTTTGGAGTGTAGAGCCAGAAGGAACCTCTGAGCTCTGCTGGGTGTGACCCAAAAACAAAAAAAAAAAAAAAAAATTACTGGGGCCAGAACTGGAGAGATAGCTCAGTGGGCAGGGAGCTTGCCTTGCCTGTGACTGACCCAGATTCAATCCCTGATATCCCACATGGTCCAGTGAGCACACTAGGAATGACTCCTGAGTACGAGCCAGGAATAACCCCTGAGCATCACTGGATGTGGCCTCAAAACAAAAACAAAACAACAAAAAATACATTTTTGGGACCAGATAGGACAAGGATAAGCTATTTTCCTTGCATGCCGTCAATCCAGGTTTAATCCCCAATTAGCATATAGTCCCCTAATTCCCACCAAGAGTGATCCCTGAGCACAGAGTCAGGGGTAGGCCCAGAGCACCGCTGGATGTGACCCAAATACTCTTACCTTACACCCACTCTTTTCAACACACACCCAAAATTGTTCTGATTCCTAAATGGGTCAATGACAGAGCTGGATTTGAACTCAGGAAGTTTGACTCAGGAATCTGTTTCCACACGTTTGTTATTCACCTACTCACGGCAGGAATGACTGGTAAGGAGCCAGCTAATGTGTGCAGATGTAGTCAGTGATCAGGACTGGAGTGGAGGAAGCACTCCCCCACATTCCATTCTGGGGTAATACAGTGTAAGGTAGCCACTGTTGGCAAGTGTTGCAGCAGTCCAGGACTCATTTCAGGAAACCCAGGGTCAAGGCATCTTCCAGAAAAGGTGGAAGAGCAAATTGAGGACAGGAGAGCAGAACTCCACCTCTAGCTAGATCTACACTTCTCCATGAAAGGAAACTCAATTTGCAATGCCTAAATCTGCCACTAAATTTTACTTTAATTCAGAACATTGTTAGATCCATGGAATTAAAAAAGACCTCACTTTATTTAATGAATTAATTAATTTAATTTTTCCTTGGGCTCCACACCGGGCAATGGCTGCACTCAGGGCCTACTCTTGGCTCTGCTCAGAAGTTGCTCCTGGCAGGCTTGGGGAACCATATGAGATGCCGGGGATTAAAACCCGGTCTGTCTGGGTCAGCAGCGTGCAAGGCAAATGCCCTACTGTTGTGCTATCACTCCGGCCTCAGAAGGGATCTCACTTTAATGAATACATTCTATTTCACCCTTTCATTGTATGATTGATATAAGCTTAATTAACTTTTGGGTGGGGGATTGGAACAATAGGGCATTTACCTTGCATGTGGTAGATCTGGGTTCTACTCCTGACATCCCATATGGTCCAACTGAACCTACCAGGAGTGATTTCTGAGTGCAGCATCATGAATAACCCCTGAGTGCCACTGGATGTGGCCCCAAAACAAAAAACGTTTTTTTTTGGATTATGAAAAGCCTGCAATTGAAGTCAGGTCCGCAAATATGCAAAGGCTCTACCACTGACCCACACCCCCAGACTAATAAATAGCTTTTAGTTTTGGTTTGGTCCCAGGCCTGGCAATGCTCAGGGTTGACTCCTGGCTCTGTGCCCAGGAATTACTCCTGACCATGCTCAGGGGACTATCTAGGATGCCAGGGATAGAACCTGGGTCAGTTGAGGGCAAGACTAGTAGTGTATTCACTGTACTTTCTCTCCAGCCTCATAAGCTTTAAATTAAAACCTTTAGAGGGACATTTCTGTCTACAAAGAATTTTTTTGAGGGGGCTGGAGAGATAGTACAACAGTAGGGTGTTTGCCTTGCACGCAACTGATGCAGAATAGACGGTGGTTCGAATCCTGGCATCCCATATGGTTCCCTGTGCCTGCCAGGAGCGATTTCTGAGCACAGAGCCAGGAGTAACCCCTGGGCACCCTCAGGTGTGATCCCAAAACACCCCAAAATTAATTTTTGAAAGTTTGTTTAGTTACATTTATTTGATATGCATTTATACAGGCTTTACCATTGGCATGACATCATTATCAATACTTTACTATGTTGACTAATTTATCAATCAATCCATTCAATTAACTAACTATCTATTTAGTCATTTATTTTTGTAGACACATCAGGCAGTATTTAGGACCTATTCCTGGCTCTGCACTCAGGAATCACTCCTCACTCCAGGAAGGACTTGGGAGACCATCTGGGGTGCCAAGAATTGAACCAGGTTGACTGAGTGCCATCCCCACTGAGCAGCAGAGTTTGAGACCAAACAACCCCCCACCCCACCCCACACACATCCTTCACACAAAACATGAACTGCTGAGATATTGTAGCTTGCCTTGCACTAGGCCCACTGAGAGTCAATCTCTTGACATCCCTATGGTCCTCTCAGCACTTCCAGGAGTGATCCCTGAATGTAGAGCCAGAAGTAAGTTCTTAGCTCTGCTGGGCGTGGCCCCAAATCAAAATCCAAATACCCTCCAATTTCATCCAAGTTGCAGCCAATTTCATGGTCTTTTTTTTTTCCGTTTTGGGTCACACTTGGCAGCAGCACTCAGGGATTACTCCTGGCTCTATGCTCAGAAATCGCCCCTGGCAGGCACAGGGGACTATATGGGATGCCGAGATTCGAACCACCAACCTTCTGCATGAAAGGCAAATGCCTTACCTCCATGCTATCTCTCCGGCCCGATCTTATTTTTCTTTGTGATTACATAGCATAATGTTTCATTGTATATATGTACCACATCTCCTCCTTCTCCCCTTCCTCCCCATTCATTTTCTGTCTTTGGGACAGCTTACCCAGTGCTCAGGGATAACTCCTGACTCTGAAAACTTGAGAATTATTCTTGGTAGGCTAGATTGGTTGCATACAGGGAAAAGTGCCTTCCAGTTCTCCTTTTACTTTGTGATGTTTTTCACGAAATCAAGTCATGACATCTATAAATAGCACAAGAAGTAAATACTATTGCCTCTTACTGAAAATGTTTCTGTTAATATCCCTTCTTCTGGGGCTGGAGAGATAGCATGCATGCAGAAAGTTGGTGGTTCAAATCCCAGCACCCCATATAGTTCCCTGAACCTTCCAGGAGTGATTTGGTGTGTGTGTGTGTGTGTGTGTGTGTGTGTGTGTGTGTGTAGAGGAGTCACGGCCTGTGAGGCCACAGAAAATAACAGAATGATGAGTTCTATCAGTTCTGGGGGACAAATGGGACTGTTTTGTGGTCAGTAAAGCCTGCTTAGGTTGTGGCAGTGGGGCACCAGCCTGTGTGTGTGTGTGTGTGTGTGTGTGTGTGTAGAGGAGTCACGGCCTGTGAGGCCACAGAAAATGACAGAATGATGAGTTCTATCAGTTCTGGGGGACAGATGGGACTGTTTTGTGGTCAGTAAAGCCTGCTTAGGTTGTGGCAGTGGGGCACCAGCCTTAGGATGTTGCTGGATTCTGGAGTGTGGGGGTATACCATGGCCTTGGGCATTGAGTTATGCTGATCAACTTTTTTTTGTTTTTTAGGCCAAACAGGGCGATGCTTAGGGGTTACTCCTGTTGGCTTTGTACTCAGAAGTTGCTCTTGGTAGGCCCAGGGGACGTTATGGGATGCTGGGAATCAAACCCAGGTTCGTCCAGGGTAGGCTGCATGCATGTCTTACCACTGTGCTATTGCTCTGGCCCCTGCTGATCAACTGTTATTAAACCTAGACCAGACCCCTTCCAATCTGCTCCCAGACTAATGGGATGGGGAAAGGAAAGTCATGAGACTGAAGCACCTTCCAGAGACCTATTCATCTATCTGATAAATGCAGGATACTCTGACCCCAAAGGTAAAGAGAGAACAAAAGGCATTGTTCCACTCTTTTCCACCAAGAGATAAGTCTAAACACTAACATCATTGCTACACCCCATGAGTGGAGGCAGAACAGGATTAAAGAAAAAGAAAACAATTAAGTCAGGCCCAGCCCTACCTGGCTATCACCTCTAGCAAAGGTGACACTTCCCCTCTAGAAGTGTCTTTATCTCTAAATCAAGGAGGGGAAAATAGACCTTTGAGATGAATAAATACCTTTTGGATTCAAAATATTCTGTACCTTTATTTTAGGGGTCCAACAGAGATCTGAGGGACAGTAGAGGGGCCAGTCACTTGCCTTGCCCTAGTCAACCAGGATTTGATCCCTGGCACCTCATGTAAACTTCTGAGCCCCACCAGGAGTGATCGCTGAGTGTAGGGCCAGGAATCAGCCCTGAAGACTACCTGACCTCAAACCTCTCCCTTCATACAACAAAAGATTAAGTCCCTGAAAGCAAATCTGGTTGCAGTGCAGGATTTGCATACAGGAGCCTTTTTTGGGGATTGGGCCACACTTAGTGATGCTTTAGGTTACTCCTGTGTTTTTGTTTTTGTTTTTTGAGAAATATATGGGATGCTGGGGATTAAATCCATGTTGGCTGCATGCAAGACAAGCACCTTATTCACTTGCATTATTGATCAGTCCTACCCTGTATTTGATCTCTGAAATGCATAGAAGAGGGGGGATAGTCAGGTGTGGTTCATTCCCCATTCATTGATCCCTTCCCAAAAGGTGAGAGCAATTCACTTCACACAGGAAGGGTGAACTCAAGACACCTTGAAGAGATTTTAGGGGTTGGGGATCCGAGAAGCAGGTCTGAGTCTCAAGCCAGGTTCTGTATCACAGTCCCCCCTTTAGGGCCTGCCACCTGATTGTGTCTCCTGTCAGTTGTCCTGCAAAGTCCTGGGTTAGGGCACCTGTGTGACAGGCCTTCTCCTTTCTCCCAGACAGAAGGTCACAGACACTATGTCCTGGCCCCCAGGGCTACAAAGTTCAAAAGAGGCACAGGGGAAAGTTCTTTATAGGCAGCTGCACATTTTCAGGTCTCCTGCTTCTGGTGGCCAAGAATCCCACCCCATGCTTCCTCCTGGAACCCCAATCAAGCCCAAAGCCTCATCAGTCCAGGAAGCCAGTTCTGAGAACCCCAAGGTGATGGCAGAGGCTGCCTAGTCTGTACCAGGGCTATCTGTTTTCTTTTCTCCCATATCAGTGTTTTTCTTTTTCTTTCTTTCCCTTTTTTTTTTTTTGAGGGGGGTTTTTTGTTTTTTGGGCCACACCCTGTGGCACTCAGGGACTTCTGGCTCTGCACTCATAAATCGCTCTTGGCAGACTTGGGGGACTATATGGGATATAGGGGATTGAACCCGGGTTCTTCCCAGGTCTGCTATCTCTATCTCTGTGCTATCACTCTCCCTTATCAGTGTTTTTTTTTCTTTTTTTGGGGGGGCATCACACGTGGCAACGCTCAGGGGTCACTCCTGGCTCTATGCTCAGAAATCGCTCCGGTCAGGCTCGGGGACCATATGGGATGCCAGGATTCAAACCTCTTCCTTCCTTCCTTCCTTCCTTCCTTCCTTCCTTCCTTCCTTCCTTCCTTCCTTCCTTCCTTCCTTCCTTCCTTCCTTCCTTCCTTCCTTCCTTCCTTCCTTCCTTCCTTCCTTCCTTCCTTCCTTCCTTGTTTTTGTGCCACACCCAGTGACACTCAACGGTTACTCCTTGGTATGCACTCAGAAATCGCTCCTGGTTTGATGGGGGGACCATGATGGGACGCTGGGGGGAATCAAACAGTGGTCAGTCCTAGGGTCAGTGAGTGCAAGGAAGATACCCTACTGCTTGCACCACCGTTCCAGCCCCTAGATATCTTCTTTTTTTTTTTTTTTGGTTTTTCGGGCCACACCCGTTTGAAATTGCCCCTGGCTTGGGGTGACCATATGGGATCGAACCGCGGTCCTTCCTTGGCTAGCGCTTGCAAGGCAGCACCTTACCTCTAGCACCACCTCGCAGGCCCCTGATATCTTTTTTTTTTTTTTTTTTTGGTTTTTGGGCCACACCCAGCAGTGCTCAGGGGTTACTCCTGGCTGTCTGCTCAGAAATAGCTCCTGGCAGGCACGGGGGTACCATATGGGACACCGGGATTCGAACCAACCACCTTTGGTCCTGGATAGGCTGCTTGCAAGGCAAACGCCGCTGTGCTATCTCTCCGGGCCCCTGATATCTTATTTCTAACTCTGTGCTCAGAGCTCACTCCTAGCAGGACTTAGGGTTCACCCTAGGTGGTATTTGAAACCAGATTTGCACTTGCAAGGCAAACCCCTCTGCCTGCAGTAGTAGGTAGTATTGCTCCATCCATCAACCTCTGGGGATGGGATCCAAGCAGCGCAGAATTTTGGGACCCCCCACCCCACGGTGCACAGTCGGGGGACACCCCTCGGGGTGCACAGGCTCGAACCCGACTTGGGTGGTTTTCAGGGGACCCGTCCTTCCCCCAGGACCCAGATGAGGCGGAGTGGTCGCGGTCACGCGTGGGGCGCCCCCTGTGGGCAGGTGCGGGCAGGTGCGCGGGGCCGGACGCCGCCCCCTGGTGCCCGACGCGGGCGATTGCGCCATCGGCTCCCGGGGCTTTGGAAGGGCGGGTCGGGGCGCCGCGGAGCGAGTTCCTCAAATGTTTTCCTGCGTTGCCGGGCCGAGGGCAGCAGATCTGAGTCATGCGAGAGTGGAGGACGCGGCTCGGGGCCCGGCGCAGCGTGGGGCTCCCCAGGCCCACTGGGGGGCCCAGCCCCGGGGGTGCCAGCCCTGCCCCAAGATCCAGGACCCGCCGAGTCGGAGCCGGAGCCGGTGTCGGAGACAGCATGCTGGTGGCTCGCTGCGCGGTGCTCGCTGTCCTGCTGGCCACGCGTGGGGCCGTCCACGCCGACGGAGAATGCCCCAAGTTGGGTAAGTAAGGTCCGGGGTTGCTCGACCATGCGGGGTGAGGGTTTGAGAAACGAGGGATGCGGGTGTCCCAACAACTCCCCGCCTGCCTGCCCGCCTGCCCGCCTGCCTGCTGGGCAAGTGGGACCCTACTAGCCAAGAGCTGGCCCCAGGGGTGCAGACCCCCCAAGAAGGACTCCCTTGGCACCAGCAGGGTCGCTGTGGTCCCCACATTCCCGGGGCATCTCCCTAGGTTCTTGTGTGGGTGACTCCTGAAAATTGCTTTTGCTTTTTTTTTTCTCCCCAGCCGAAAATTAGCCCCTACTCCCCACTTCTTATTTATTTACTTATTTGTTTTGGCTTTGGGGCCACTCCTGGTGCTCATATATCTTATTTCTGGCTCTGTGCTCAGGGATCACTTCTAGCAGGGCTTGGGGGTTCACCCTAGGTGGTGCTGGAAGGGGGAATCGAAATCAGGTTTGCGCATGCAAGGCAAACCCCTCTCTCTGCCTGCTCCAGTCCATTGCCATCAATCAGCCTCTGGGGATGGGGTCCAAACAGCGCAGGGTTTTGAAGCCACCCACCCAGAGGTGCACAGTCACAGACCCCTCTCTCTCTACCCTCTTAAGTTCTCTGTGCGCCCCCAGACCCCGGAGTAGAGACCCCCAAGGGGAGACTGGTGAGAAATTGGGTCTCCTGCCCTCATCCATCCAAAGGAAAGAGAGAGGAGAGCACTGGCTGTCCCCTCCCCAATTGGTGGCTGGCTTGGCTTGAAGGCTAGGTCAGGGCTTTGCTGGGGGAGCCGGCTGCTGGCCTCTCCAGGGTCTTATTTTAGGGTAGAAATCCCAGAGGGAAAACCAAAGGCCAGCTGGCAGGCTTCTGGATACTACTGGCAGGGGAGATGGTGCCCTGGGCTCCCGCCCATGGAGGAATGATAAGGGGATAGCGTCAGAGGCTGGTGTGTTATGGCTTTGGGTCTCCTTGAGCTTCAGAGACTAGTGTACAGGAATCCTTTTCCCCACACGTATTTAATTCTTTGTAGTGTGGTAAACTTTCGCCTGTGAAAACTTGTGCTCTAGCATCTACCCCATGGAAAGGGAGACCCCCATATCTAGCTGGGAGCCCGTGTTTGCCAGGCATGTTCTACAGCCCTCTGAGTTAGGTCCCTCCCTCAGCCCTGCACACTCAATTACTGTTGGGGTGCAGTTGCCCCTTAACTCATTCTCTACTGGATACAGACAGTATTGGGGTGAAGGGCTGGAGCATAGTACAATGGGTTCCTAGGGCATTTGTCTTGCAAGTGGCCTAACTGGGTTCCTTCCCACCATCCCAGCTGCTCCCTCCTCTGAGCTCCGCCAGGAGTGAGTGATCTCTGAGTGCAGAGCTACGAGTAACTAACCTCTGAGCATTGCCGAGTGAGGCCCCCAAAATAAAACGAAGCAAAAAGGATTACTGAGAGTTTGAGGCAAGGGCTGGAATTGGCAGGGCTGGTTGGTGAAGGCTGACCTAATGTCTTAGCTCTGGGTCACCCCAGTAAGGGGCAGGAGGGGCAGGCCTGTGGCAGGGTTGGGGGGGTTAGGGTGGAGTGGGAGGGTGGCAGGACTGACTAGGGATGGAGGGAGGGAGTCTGGCTCCTGCCCTGTCTCTCTACTTCTCTGCCATGGGGCCCTTGCCCTAGGGAGGTTACCAGGCTTTTCTCTCCTCCCAGGGCGGCCTGTTGCTGTCAGCTCCTAATCTCTGGGGCTTGAGGAGTGGGGGAAGGAGCTGGGCATCATGGGGCTCTGGTGGCTTGGCAGCTCTGGAAAGGCAGAACTGATAGTTTGGGGGAGGAAGTGAGAAGCCTCCTTTGGAAGAGGCTGAATCTCCCTCCTCTTCTGCCTACAAACCGGAGAGTGAAAATAAAGATACGGAAAGGAAGTGACTTGCTGGGCGTAGGGGCCCCCACAGGGTCTAGAGATGCTCTTGGGATGGTGTGCTGGTCTCAGGTGTACTAATCTCTGTTGGCATCAAAAGTCTGGGAGCTGGGGGCCAGAGTGGTGGTGCAAGTGGTAGGGAGTTTGCTTTGCACGCGATAACCTAGGATGGACCGTGGTTCGATCCTCCGGTGTCCCATATGGTCCCCCAAGCCAAGAGCGATTTCTAAGCATAGAGCCAGGAATAACCCCTGCGTGTCACTGGGTGTGGCCCAAAAACCAAAAAAAAAAAAAAAAAAAAAAAAAAAGTATGGGAGCTGGAGGCATGGCCCCAGGGTGCTCACATGTAGGGACAGAGGTGCTGGCATCGGGGTTTGATTTGATGACTTACTTGGAGCCAGAACATACCTGAAGCTCGCACCCGAGGTCCTGGCCTCACATCTGAACCCCAGATCAGGATTTCTCCAAGGTTCCAGGACCCCTGGCATCAGATTTGGCTGGTGGGAGTGAGGAGTTCATCGAGGGTTCCTACTGGTGTGGGCAGCCTTTGTGACAAATGGCTTCAGAGTCCCTGACTGAGACCCACCCATTTCACCCCTCACCTCAGCTGCTCCAAATCTGCGCATTGACCCCTTGCTTTGTTTATTCATTACAGCAAACAGGAATTGAGTCTTGACGAGCTCATGGGGCCTGTATGAAGCCTGTCACCCTAACAGAGTGGACAGCTAGGCAGTTTGGACTTAGGGTTTGCCTAACCCTTCCCAGCAGCAACCCCTTCCCTTGGTAGCACTGGTAGCTGAGGCTCTAATCAGCTATCAGCCGTCAATGAGCCATCCAGCTGGTTTACTAAGAATCCCAAAGAGGGACCCTCAGCACCTCAGTATCTCTTGGGAGGGAGGAAAATAAAAAGAAGTGAAGAAATTGAGTAGGTCCTGCAAGGGGTCTACACTGTGAACAGGCCTCCTGGCTTCTCTTCTAGTCCCACAAGCCTGTGTTTCCATTTCAGTCTTTTTTGTTGTTGTTTTTTGTTTGTTTGTTTGTTTTTGGGGGCCACACCCATTGATGCTCAGGGGTTACTCCTGGCTATTCGGTCAGAAATTGCTCCTGGCTTGGGGGGACCATATGGTATGCCAGGGGATTGAACTGCTGTTCATCCTACGCTAGCGCTTGCAAGGCAGACACCTTACCTCAAGCGCCACCACTCTGGTTTCATCATTTCAGCCTTTTTTTTTTGGAGGGGGGTCACACCCAACATTGTTTAGGGCTTACTCCTGTTTCTGGATCACTTCTGGTGGAACTCAGGGCAACCTATGTGATTCTGAGGACCAAACTGGTGTTATCTATGCAAGGCAAGCACCTTTCCTATTGTTTTCTGGTGTTTTTTTTTTTTTTTTTTTAGTTTTTGGGTCACACCCAGCAGCGCTCAGGGGCCACTCCTGGCTCTATGCTCAGAAATCGCCCCCGGCAGGCTCGGGGGACCATATGGGATGCCGGGATTTGAACCATTGTCCTTCTGCATTTAAGGCAAATACCTTATCTCCATGCTATCTCTCTGGCCCTGTTCTGTGGTGTTTTTTGTTTTGTTTTGTTTTGTCTTTGTGTTTTTTTTGTTTTTGTTTTTTGTTTTTGGGTCACACCTGGCTGCACTCAGGGGTTAATCCTGGCTCTGCACTCAGAAATTTCTCCTGGCAGGCTTGGGGGACCATATGGGATGCTGGGAATCGAACCGGGCTTCATCCTGGGTTGGCTGCATGCAAAGCAAATGCCCTACCACTGTGCTATCACTTTGGCTCCTGTTCTGTGGTTTTTGTTTGTTTGGTTTTGGTTTCTGGTTTTGGTCACACCCGGCATCGCTCAGGGGTTACTTCTGGCTCTATGCTCAGAAATCACTCCTGGCAGGCTCAGGGGACCATATGGGATGCCGGGATTTGAATCACCAACCTTCTGCATGCAAGGCAAATGCTTTACCTCCATGCTATCTCTCCGGCCCTGTTCTTGTTTTTGACCCTGGAAGAAGAGTGTAGACTCTTTTTAGATGGGTGGGTGGGGGGCCTGGACCAGCAGGTTTGGAGGACAGGGCTATGTGTGTGAAGGAAGCAGACAGATGCAGAAGAACTGATGTAGATATCTGGAGTCTGGGAGTGGGGGCTGAGCTAGGGACTGGGGAGTCTGGCATTATCTCAGATTTGAGTCTTTGTGGTTACTTGGGACAGAGCACATCTCCATAGAGATGAGGCATGGCTACCTCTGGGCATCTCCCCCTACTTTCTTGGTCTAAGGGAGGAGGTGAGGCAGGTGGGCAGGAGAAAATGGGGGTACTGGGGTTGTGGAAAGCCTGCAGGACAGTGTCTCAAAGTGTCCTGTGGAGCCTGTAGAAGAATCCCACAGGGCCTGGACATCCCAGATAGGAAAGGGTCTCCTGCGCTAGTCTGTGCCCATCTTTGGCACGTTGTCTCCATCCAGGAAAACCGAGGGAGAAAGTGTGTCCCTGGTGAAGTCAAGAGGGGGGCCTGGTGCGAGGTGACCAGAATAGCCTATTTGATGCTGGAGGTGACAGTTGGGGAGAGACTGAGTTGACCAAGATTAGGGAAGTGCTGGAGTAACTAACGTCCTTGACCAGGGGGAAATGGGGGCTCAGAACAAGGTTAGGCAACACCCTCAGGATTGCACAGCAAGGAAGTGAACCAGAGGCAAATCCTCTAGCAAATTCTCAAAGCAAATTCCCAAAGCAGGGGCCCCCAGGTGCTCTTGGCAGAATTGTTCTGGTTGAACCCCACCAATTTTGCCCATCCTCGTTGGGATGAACCCTGCTTCTGTAAACTCTTGTCCATGAAAAACCCTCGATGTGATGTGTGTGTGTGTGTGTGTGTGTGTGTGTGAGAGAGAGAGAGAGATCTCTGAGAGAGAGAGAGGAGAGAGGAGAGAGAGAGAGAGAGAGAGAGAGAGAGAGAGAGAGAGAGAGAGAGAGAGAGAGAGAGAGAGAGAGAGAGAGAGAGAGAGAGAGAGAGAGAGAGAGAGAGAGGCTTACATCCATGCAGGTCAGGGGAATGTGTGGAGATGATGGAGGCTGTTGGTCTCATGCTGCTGCCTGTCTCTTAGTCTCAGAGGAAAGTTGAGGCACACGAGTGTTCCCAAACCTTCCAGAATACGGGCAAAATCTTTTCTTACCTCAGGATGCTGTAGATGTGTGTGGTTTCAGAGAGGCAATTTTAGTGGGTTTTCCCATCAAGTTGGGAATGAATTTTCTTTTTTTTTTTTGTTTTTGTTTTTGGGCCACACTCAAGTGGCGCTCAGGGGTTACTCCTGGCTCTGTGCTCAGAAATCGCTCCTGGCAGGCTCGGAGGACCTTATGGGATCCCGGATTGGGGATCAAACCTGGTCTGTCCTGGTTTGGTGCCATGCAAGGCAAAATGCCTTATGCAGTGCTATCACTCTGGCCTTGGGGATGGATTTTCTTTTTTCTTTTTTTTTTCTTTTGTTTTGTTTTGTTTTGGGGCCACACCCGGCAGTGCTCAGGGGTTACTCCTGGCTATCTGCTCAGAAATAGCTCCTGGCAGGCACTGGGGACCATATGGGACACCGGGATTCGAACCAACCATCTTTGGTCCTGGATCGGCTGCTTGCAAGGCAAGGGGATGGATTTTCTTACTGAAAAGGAGATTTAGTAAAGGCAGTCATTCTCATAATTTACTGCTGTTCAGAGAGATTAGCTTTGTCCTGAAAGTACTTCTGAGGGTTTTTTTTTTTTTTTTGAGGGGTTAGGAGGAGGAAGAGCAAACTTTGTAGAGCCATGTGGTGGATCCCTGGCCTCTGGCTTGCAAAACATACCTCCCAGCCTTTGGAGCTGGATCCTTGGCGCTCTGAGTTATATGCGTTTGTATTAATGAGCCAATGATCTAGTGAAAACAAAACCCAAACAAACTTTCTCTTGTTTGGATGTTTCATTACATGAATTTACACAACCTCCTTTTGATGGCCAACTGGTTGCTTCTGGCTGGACAGTGCTACAGGCAATAAATTCACATTTCCCTTCTATTGCCTGAACCCAGTTGCATCTGTAGGTCAACAGTCACATGCATTCAGTGTGTGTGTGTGTGTGTGTGTGTAAACACACGTGTGTCCACATGTGCAGGCATTCCATATGTATATGTTTTGTGTGTTTGTAGGGTTTTGGGCTACACCCCACAGCTCAGGGTTGGGGGTTCAGTTGGGGATGGGGGTGGATGGCTACTCTGTTTTGTTGCTTGCCACAAACAACATTTTTGTTGTTGGGGCATTTGCCTGCCCCACTACTGAGCTATATACTGGCCCCTGTATTTGATCTGTTTTGAATTTAACATCAAATGTGGTACAAGGTTTGACTTCTTCCCTCTAGGACTATAACCTCATGTTCCTTTATGGACTATTGAATAATCCAATTTACAAAGAAGGGTCAGAGAGATAGTCCGGTGGCACTTGCCTTGTTCATGCCGACTCTGGGGATCAAACACTGGCCAGCCATGAACAAGACAAGTGCCCTGCCCTTTATACTTAGTCTGCAATCTCAGCGACTAAGCTATTTTTTAAAATGTGGTAAAATACACCCAGCATCAAAATTTTCTTTTTTCTTTTTTTGTTTTTGGGGCCACACCCTGTGATGCTCAGGGGTTACTCCTGGCTATGCACTCAGAAATCGCTCCTGGTTTGGGGGACCATATGGGACACTGGGTGATTGAACTGCAGTCTGTCCTGGGTCAGCTGCGTGCAAGGCAAATGCCCTAACACTGAGCCACCATTCTGGGCCCATGCATAAAAATTTTCATCTTAACCATGTTCTTTGTACAGTTCAGTAGTCTAGACTGCATAGTTTTAGTTACTATTTTATATATATATATATATATATATATATATATACATATATGTTTGTTTTTTTTTGGGGGGGGGGCCACACCTGGTGGTGCTCAGGGATTACTCCTGTCTATCTGCTCAGAAATAGCTCCTGGCAGGCACGGGGGACCATATGGGACGCAGGGATTCGAACCAACCACCTTAGGTCCTGGATCGGCTGTTTGCAAGGCAAACACTGCTGTGCTATCTCTTTGGCCTCCATTACTATTATATTTTGCTTTGTTTTCGGTCTACATCCAATGGTGCTCAGGGCTTTCTCCTGGCTCTGCACTCAGGAATCACTCCTGATGGTACTCAGAGACCTTATGGGATGCTGGGAATCATGCTGGTCAGCCTCATGTAAGACAAATACCTTACCCACTGCACTATCATTCTGACTCTGTTACTATTATTATTATTACTATTATTATTATTATTATGTTTTCTGGTTTTGGGTCAAACCTGGCAGCGCTCAGGGGTTACTCCTGGTTCTACACTCAGAAATCGCCCCCAGCAGGCTCGGGGGAGCATATGGGTTGTCTGGATTCAAACCACCATCCTTCTGCAGCAAGGCAAACCCCTTACGGCTGTGCTATCTCTCTGGCCCCAAATTATTTCTATACTTGATCTTTCTTCATAGTTTCATCTGTCTCTCTCTCTGTGAAGGAATCACAATGCTGTTTTTTTGTTTTATTTTGTTTTGGGGCCACACCCGGTGGTGCTCAGGGGTTACTCCTGGCTATCTGCTCAGAAATAGCTCCTGGCAGGCACGGGGGACCATATGGGACGCCGGGATTTGAACCAACCACCTTGGGTCCTGGGTCCACTGCTTGCAAGGCAAACACCACTGTGCTATCTCTCAGGCCCCTCAATGCTGTTTTAATTACAACATCTTTGTCATGTATGTGCAAGTTTGGTAGAGCTAATCACTTTTCATTGTCCTATTTTTTTTAATTGGCATTACAGTGCTTGCTTGTTTACTTTTTTCATTTTGAGCTTGACAACTTGTTCAGTTTTCCCCCCGAAAATTTATTTTTTATTATTCTTTTTTTTTTTTTTTTTTTGGTTTTTGGGCCACACCCAGCAGTGCTCAGGGGTTACTCCGGGCTGTCTGCTCAGAAATAGCTCCTGGCAGGCACGGGGGACCATATGGGACACCGGGATTCGAACCAACCACCTTTGGTCCTGGATCAGCTGCTTGCAAGGCAAACACCGCTGTGCTATCTCTCCGGGCCCTATTTTTTATTTTATTATTATTCTTATATTTTTATTTTTGGGTCACACCCAGCAGCACTCAGGAGTTCCTCCTGGCTCTACGCTCAGAAATCGCTCCTGGCAGGCTCGGGGGACTATATGGGATGCCGGGATTCGAACCACCCACCTTCTGCATGCAAGGCAAATGCCTTACCTCTATGCTATCCCTCCGGCCCCGGGATTAAATAAAATTTAGAGGTTGGGAGCATGGACAGAATCAGAGTCTTCCTCCCTCAGAACAAGGCAGGCGAGTCTGGGGCCAGAGAGATCGTGTAGATAGTATAGTAGAGAGATAGTATAGATTGTCTTGCACGTGCCTAATCTGGGTTTGATTCCTGGCATCCAGATTGTCCCTTGAGCCCACTGGGACTTTGTGCCCTCTGGCTCTGGGACTTTGTGTCCCTGAACACTCTTGGGTATGGCTCTGAAACAAAAGGAAAAAACAACAAGGCAGGTGTGTTTGGCAGAGGTGTGGGTTGGTGCAGTAGCTAGACATAGATGCGCCTGCTTCTTTTGTTGTGGTGGAGTGGGCTGAGCAGTATGTGTGCATACATGTGTCCTGTGGGGTACAAAGTCCCAGCTCAGGAGGGTCTCTGGGGGCTTTTATGGAATGTGTGTGACCCCGCAACTTTGCTGAGGATGCACAGACTCAGCACCAGCCGTCGGCTCATACCTTTGTTCAGACCTGCCACCTTCCCAGCTGCCGCCCTCAGTCCTTCCACCACCCACTCCTTGGCGTGACTTTGCACATCTTCAGCTTTTTTCCTGCCGCATCCTAAAGGGTGGAGGAATGGGGATGGGGCTCTGGTCTGGGGAGTGAGTGGGCAGACCCTAGGGGAGTGGGATAATGCAGAGCCCAGGGGTCCAGACTTCTGGCCAGTCTCTGCCTCACATGGCTCTGGGCCTCATGTCCTCAGCAGAAAAGGTGTAGGTCCTCTTGCTGTCATGTACAGGTGGCATGCAGGACCCCTGGGTTCAATCCTTGGTGCCACATAATCTCCTGATCTCCAGGGATGTGTCCCAGATCTCTCTCTACTCCCCAACAAGAAAAGGGCGGTGTGCTGCCTATATTATCCTTCAGGCCTCGTAGAACTGAGTGGAAGAGGGGCCCTCAGTTCAGCTTCTCTGGCTGTATCCCCACAAGGGACCCAGCTTGTGTCCCCCTGTCTGTTTTCCCCCAGTGTGGAGTCTGTCACTGTGATTTCAAGCCTGTGGGTGGCTTTGCAGGGGAGTTGTTTGCCTCCTTCGATATCTTTCTTCTAATTTGTTTATAATCTCTGCGAGGTGACCTAGGCCAAGCCTCTGGGGCCCAGGCCAGCTGTTGATCTGATGCTGCCAAGAGAGGATTATATGCCTTTCTCCGGAGATGCTGGTCACACACACACACACACACACACACACACACACACACACACACACACACACACACATATGCTTACACATAGACACAGATGCAAGCACATCTCACACATAGTCACACAGACACACACAGAGGCAAACACATTCAGACACATAAACTCACACTAACACATTCAAACCTACTCATATATATATATGCTCACACACCCCCAAACATCCACACTTACACTCAGTCACGCCACTCCCCCACTGAGTCGCCAGGGGCCACGGTTCCGTTTATATGGGCGGCTCTGCGGTCAGTTCGTGGAAGAACAGATGAGAGGGCCAGGGCAGCGCCAAGGTAAATAGAGCCACTGCCAAATACAAGACAAATACAAGCAGGTACAGAAGGTCCAAACATGTTAGAGGGAGGGGTCGGGGTGCAGCCAGCACTGAGAGAAGGGGGGCCATCTGGGGACTGGAAGAAGCTGAGGGCCAGAGCGGAGAAGGGGCAGCTGAAGCTCACCCAGGCCTGTGGTGCCCCAGCTTCTGCAGGGGGAGGTGGAGGGGACCGCAGTGCTGTCGGGTGCCCTCCACCCTCACCACCAAAGCTGGAGGGGGTTGGCAGGGAGAGCTCCAAGGGCTGGTGAATGAGCATGATGCCTCTATTTCTCTGAAAGCCCACAGGGAACTTGGGGTCACCCCAAACTCTGGATGTGAACCCTGGCACCCTTGAGGCACAGACATGGTCAGTCAGGGACTCTTCTCAGAGGAGGCGACAGGGAGAGGGAAGGGCAAACCCAGGCCTTGTTCTGTCAGCCAGAAGGGGCACATTCCTCTCCCTGGACTTCTGGGCAGCTACTGCCTCTGGACCAGAAGCATTCATCACAGATGGGCCCCACACTTCTCCGTGCAGCCTCCTGCAATCCGAGAGACTGGATTGGCTGTTCCTTGCAGTCTCATTTCTGGAGAGAGGGAGCAGTGAGATTAGTGGGCACATGCTAACCTCCCTGGCTCTGGGCACTTGGTTCCCCCACTTAAATAAATGGCTTGTTTTTGCTGCTAGTGACAGCTGGCCGGAGGAGTTGGGAAATGGGCCTCCTGCTCTGTGTCTCTCTCTGGTCATTGACATTTGCACATTGACTCAAAGAGCAGGAAAACAACAAAGCTGTTTAGGTTTCAGGCACCTCAGCTGCAGTCTGAGGGCAGGGAGGGGGCGTTCTCCATGTCCCAGAGCTGGTTGCAAAGTTCTCAGCCCAAGAGGTACTTTGGGGAGGGACTAGATGCCCGTGTGCTGAGTGGTGGGGTGACTGTGGGCATCAGTGAGGTGTGGGATTGGTCGTCAGGGCTTACTAGGACCTAAACTCACTTCCTCTTGAAAAATAGAAGGCAAGGGGAGAATTCCCTCTCTCTCACCACAACTACACATAGGAGTTCCCCAGAGATTGGAAAAGTATTTTAATTGGGCCCGGAGAGATAGCACAGCGGCGTTTACCTTGCAAGCAGCCGATCCAGGACCAAAGGTGGTTGGTTCGAATCCCGGTGTCCCATATGGGCCCCCGTGCCTGCCAGGAGCAATTTCTGAGCAGACAGCCAGGAGTAACCCCTGAGCACTGCTGGGTGTGGCCCAAAAACCAAAAAAAAAAAAAAAAAAGAAAAAAAAGAAAAGAAAAGAAAAGTATTTGAATTGATCCTGGCCATTTACACTGCAAAAGTCATCTGCAAATAGAAGAAATTAGAACCTTTAGATTAAGTGTGTATATGTTTGTTATTGTTGTTGTTGTTGTTGTTGTTTTTGAAGCACCGGTGACGTTCAGGGGTTACTCATGGCTGTGTGCTCAGAAATTGCTCCTGGCTTGGGGGACCATATGGAATGCTGGGGATCGAACTCAGGCCTGTCTTGAGTCAGCTGTGTGCAAGGCAGACGCCCTACCACTGTGCTATTACTCCGGCCCCAGAGCCTTTAGATTATGTGTGTGCTTTTCTTTTCTTTTTTTTTTTCTTTTTCTTTTTTTGAGTCACACTCGGCAGCTCAGGGGTTCCTCCTGGCTCTATGCTCAGAAATCTTGCTCCTGACAGGCTCAGGGGACCATATGGGATGCTGGGATTCGAACCAAATCGTCCTTCTGCACGCAAGGCAAACACTTTACCTCCATGCTATCTCTCCGGCCCCGTGTGCTTTCTTTTTCTTTATTTTTGGGGTCACATTTAGCAAGTGCTTGGGGCTGTACCTGGCTCTGTGCTGCGGGACTGAGTGATGTTGGGGTGGGACCCAGATTCCTGCATGTGGAGCCTGTGCTCTGCTTTGCACTCAGCCCCGTCTCTCCAGCACTCGTGCTGCACTCTCAAGCTGGTTCTTGTTTGAAATGAGCAGTTCTGGACATGCTTCCTGCCCTCTGGGATCTAATGCTTGGGTGTGATAAGAGTCTAGAGTTTGAGAGCCATTAGGTGCCAGAGATAACTCAAATGCTGATCACATACTTTGATTGCAAGACTCCATCCACAGCATCCCATAGTCCCTCCAAGCACAGAGCCAGCAGGGGACCCCGAGCACTGGCTGACATTGCCCAAAAACTAAATGAAGAAAAAGGGACTAGAGTTCTGAGCTGGGCCTCCAGGAAACTTAGGATCACAGTCTGAACTCTCATTCTCCAGAGAAGGCAAGAAAATCTCAGCCAGGGGCTGCCACGTCTCCGGGACTGACTGTTGTTGGCAAGACCAGGATCATAACTCTGCTCTGCTGACCACATAGATTCTGTGTGGTTTTCTGTGCTCAGCTGTGTCTTGTGCTTTGGGATGAACTTTTGTTTGTTTGGTTTTTGGGCCATACTCAGCAGTGTTCAGGGCTTACTCTCTCTCCCTCTCTCTTTTTTTATTTTTATGGGGGTGTCACATCCAGCAGCACTCAGGGGTTACTCCTGGTTCTGTGCTCAGAAATTGCTCCTGGCAAGCATGGGGAGACCATATGCTGGGAATCGAATCACCATCCGTCCTGGATCAGCTGCATGCAAGGCAGATGCCCTACCGCTGTGCTATCTCCAGCCTCATCAGGGCTTCCTGTTTGCTCTGTACTCTGAAATCATTCCTGGTGGGCTCGCAATGCTGGGGATCAAACCTAGGTTGGCTGTGTGCAGTGCAAGTGCCCACCTGCTGCCCTATTGCTCTGGTGCTTGGTTGTACTTTTTTTTGTTTGTTTGTTTGTTTTGGGTCACACCCAGCAGCTCTCAAGAGTTCCTCCTGGCTCTACATTCAGAAATTGCTCCTGGCAGGCTTGGGGGACCATATGAGATGCCCGGATTCGAACCACCATCCTTCTGCATGCAAAGCAAATGCCCTATCTCCAAGCTATCTCACCGACTCCTTGGCTGTACTTTTTTAACCAAGGGATACATTAAAAGACTACATATTGGGGCCGGGCGGTGGCGCTGGAGGTAAGGTGCCTGCCTTACCTGCGCTAGCCTAGGAGACGGACTGCGGTTCGATCCCCCGGCGTCCCATATGGTCCCCCAAGCCAGGAGCGACTTCTGAGCGCATAGCCAGGAGTAACCCCTGAGCGTTACCGGGTGTGGCCCAAAAACCAAAAAAAAAAAAAAAACAAAACAAAAAACAAAACAAAACAAAAAAAAAGACTACATATTGGGGCCGGGCAGTGGCGCTAAAGGTAAGGTGCCTGCCTTGCCTGCACTAACCTTGGACGGACCGCAGTTCTATCCCCCGGTGTCCCATATGGTCCCCCAAGCCAGGAGCAACCCCTGAGCGTTACTGGGTGTGGCCCAAAAAAAAAGACTACATATTGGTGTCAGCTGCCCCCTCACCCACAGGTTACCAGTCCCTGACCAGTGGAGCCCCTTTAAATCCTCTGGAGAAGGTGGGAAGATTGTTTCTTTTCTTTTCTTTTCTTTTCTTTTCTTTTCTTTTCTTTTCTTTTCTTTTCTTTTCTTTTCTTTTCTTTTCTTTTCTTTTCTTTTCTTTTCTTTTTGGTTTTTGGGTCACAACCGGCAGTGCTCAGGGGTTCCTCCTGGCTCTACGCTCAGAAATTGCTCCTGGCAGTCTCTGGGGACCATATGGGATGCTGATATTCGAAACACCGACCTTCTGCATGAAAGGCAAACGCCTTACCTCCATGCTATCTCTCCGGTCCCAGAAGATTGTTTCTTGTGGGGCTTTATGGAAAATTCAATCACGGGTGAGGTGGTTTGGTACGCTGCAGCATCCCTTTGGGGAAAACTCCAGACACCCCATAGTGGTGAGCACAGGAAGGAGCCTCAGCTGTGACCTTCCCCTGGCCCCTTGACTGTCCTGCCTCTCAGATGGACACCATACAAATGCTCATGCTGCAGGTGTTGGGAAGGAAGGTCCTGTTTTGGAGGCTGTGAACCTGCACGTAGGTCCTCCCTGGATTTTTTTGTTTGTTAGGTTTGGTTTTGGACCACACGCAGGGGTAACTGAGTAACTTAGGGGTTACTCTTGGCTCTGTGCTCAGAAAGTACTTCTTTTTTTTTTTTTTTTTTTTGGTCACACCCGGCGGTGCTCAGGGGTTACTCCTGGCTGTCTGCTCAGAAATAGCTCCTGGCAGGCACGGGGGACCATATGGGACACCGGGATTCGAACCAACCACCTTTGGTCCTGGATCAGCTGCTTGCAAGGCAAACGCCACTGTGCTATCTCTCCGGGCCCCAGAAAGTACTTCTGAGTAATTGGGGGATCATTATGGATGCTAAAGAATGAACCCGGGCCGTCTGTGTGCAAGGCAAAGGCCCTACCTGCGGTGCTCTCTCTCAGTCTCTGGGATCTCCCTTCTATCTTTTGTGTACTGATCTCACTCTGCTCTTTTTTGTTTTTGCCTTTTTGGGCCACTCTTAGAGGTGCTCAGGGGCTCCTAGCACAGTGCTAGATGATAAAACCGGGAACTCTAGTAAGCCGAGCCTGCGTCCCGTTCGTTGAGCCTTCCCTCTGAACCCCCTTTCCTTTCTGTAAGTCCCACTCTTTTCTCAAAACCTGACCCTGTCTCTTCTCCCTGACTCTCTGGTTAGAGTCACTTAACTCTCTGCTTTGCTCCCCGGCTCTTGGGGTGTGCTATGTTGTTGGGAGTCCTCAGTTCTCTGTGGGCTTGGTGGGGTCAACAAGGTCACATGTAGATAGTAAAGAGGCAGGCAGAGGGGCCAGAAGGGCTTCCTGGGGTATCCCACTCTTCATTTTCTGGGGCTGGAACAGTGGCACAAGTGGTAGGGCACTTGCCTTGCATGCGCTAAACTAGGACAGACTGAGGTTTGATCCCCCCGCATCGCATATGAGTCCCCAAGCCAAGAGTGATTTCTGAGCGCAGAGCCAGGAGTAACTCCTGAGGGTCACTGGGTGGGGGCCCCAAAACCAATCTTCATCTTCAAAGAGATGCTCACCAGCTTCTCAACAGCCAGAGGGCATCATGGCTTTGTGAGGACTGTAGGGGCTGAGGACAGCATGGGTGGGGGCCTGGGCAGGTGACCCCAGAAGTTAAGTTCCTCCTGATCTTTCCTCTCAACTAAGCATGATTTCCTTTCAACCTGCAGGGAACACTATTTTCGGGGGTGGTTTTGGGCCAGACCCAGAGATGCTCAGAGATCACTCCTTGCTTTGCACTCAGGGATCACTCCTGGCATACTCAGGGGGTCACAAGGGGATGCCTTGCTCTACTATCTCTGTTGCCTTCCAGGGAACACTTTTATTTTACTTGGTAATTTTTTGTATTTTGTTTTTGCGGCCCTCACTCAGCTGTGCATAGGACTTACTTTTGGCTCTGTCCTCAGGGATCATACCTGCAGGATTGGGGCACTATACTGGGACTGAACCTAGGTTGGCTATATTTACCTGCTGTCCTGTTTCTCTGGCCCCATTATTATCTGACTTGGGCCACACAAGGATGGAATGCAAGGTCCATACATGCAAAGCCTGTGTTCTGCCTCAGAGCTCTATATATCATAGCCCTTGCCTCTGGTACTTTACATTAGGTAGAGCTCAGCGGTCCAGGGGTCACTCCTCATGATGCTGTGCCAACTGTACATGGGTAGTTTAATGCTCAGACACTGTGGTGCCAGGGCTGCGGCCCATGATGAGCATGTGTGCCAAACTTGCCTTATCTCCCAGCCCTACCTCTGGCACTTTTCAAAACATATTTGTTGCTGCCTTGTGCCAGGCACCATGGGATCTTACAATTGGGGTCAGCATTTCTGGCCTGTCCAAGTGTGCAGAAAGACATTCTAGAATTCTTGAGCAGCGGACAGGCTCAGGCTTAAATCCTGTTTGCTGTGGAGCACTGGTCTGGGCTGATGCTGAGTTGTGGCGAGCTCAGAGCCCAAAGAGCTCCCCTCTGCCCAAAGCCTGTGCCAGGAGGACCCTGTTGGGGGAATGTGAGACGCATCAGGTCTCTGAGGGAATGGGCTGCTATTGGGAGCACTGTCCTCAAGCCTTGACTGCTGCTCTTTAATCTCGAGGCTGCTGGGAAAGGCACTGGTAGGTCGTGGGGGCAGGAAGAAGGCCAGAGGGGAGGGATGGGGAGAGGATATTCAGGCCAGCAGAGCTGAGGGGTGGGGAGCAGGGAGTGGAGAGAACACAGTTCACAGTTGCAGGGGTGCTCCGGGACACTGGCCTGGAAGGCTCTTACAGAAAATGTTTTTCCTGAGACTTCCAACTTCTTGACTCCACCCCGTTCCTTAGCGTCCAACTGTTGCACCCTACTCAGTCCCCGCCACTCTCTGGAATTGGAATCAGACCCCGGACACCAGCTTCCTCTGTAGGCATTTATCCGTATTCACCTCACACAAGGACATTACAAGAGTGATTCAGATTGTTTATAGAACCCCGTGAACACCACAAAGAAGAAAGGAGGAGAAGGGTGCCCCTTTCTGCCCCCCCCCCCTTGGAGAGGTAGTCAGAGGCAAGAGGGTCTTTTGTGGGTATCACTTCTTCCTCTTCATAAGGGTGCTGCTGGTGGTGTTATCCTGACACAGACTGGGGGGCACACTGAGGAGGCAGAGGCTGAGTGTATGGGGGACAGGCAGGAGGGACAGTGGAACTAATCACTAGGATTTGAGCAAGTTTCTTTTTTTTTTGGTTTTTAGGTCACACCTGGTGGCACTCAGGGGTTACTCCTGGCTCTGCACTCAGAAATTGCTCCTGGCAGACTCGGGACCCTATTGGATGCTGGGATTTGAACTACCCTTCGTGCAAGGCAAACGCCCTGCCGCTGTGTTATCTCTCAGGCTTGCGCAAGTTTCTTTTTCTTGGGGAGAATATCCCTGGCAGTACTGAGGGGCCCGAGAGGGCTCAGGAGTGGAATCCAGGAGTCCCCAGGCCAGGCAGTGCTCAGCCTTTCAGGCTGGCTCCCTGGTACAGTGGAGCCTTTTTGCCTTTCTCTGAGATTTTATTGATCCTCCTGTGATTTTCCAAGCAGACTTACAGGGTGCTGCTCACTGATCTAAGAGAAATGGATTTCGCAGAAGGGCCGGGACAAGCAACCGTTGCCAATGGGTGGTTTATAACTAGTCACTCCCATCCTAAGGGGAAAGAGAAAAGTGACTCAGCTATCAAGATTTAGAGAGCCATTGCTCAAGTTCCTTGGCAGAGGATGTGGCCATTATGTGTGTGGCTTCTGACGCGTTGCTTTAGTGGAAGGGAGAGGGGGGAAAGTCTTTTGATTTGCTCTTTCTCTGAACTGCCCTGATCCTTTGGCCTTTGTGAGCGAGGGCGGGACCAGAACAGCTTTTGCTATTGTTCAAGTCCCCAAACTGGGCAAGAGTGTCCATTGGAGCTAGGTGAGGGAAGAGAGTGGGGAAACATGTTTTCTGGAAGTGACCAAGGCTGAAGCACTAGAGTTTCTTCTGCGTCCTCTGCTCTCCTTTCAGCCAGCCTTGGAGGCAGGACTCAGGTACCACTCAGACCACTGTCAGCTGTGGGAGTTTTCAGTGCAGTGATCATGCCCACAGTCACTGAGTGACTCAGAACATCCCATCCCCAATCCCCCATCTATGTGGTGGCTGACGGCCTGACCACAGCATTGCCCTTTGAGCTGCCTTCTGGGGACCAGATCACCCAAACATGTCAAAGTCTGAGGTAAACAGAGGCCTTTGAAATAGTTCCCATCTGTATCTGTGTTCCCGCTGCCTTTCTTCCGGCTTCCCCCTCCCCCAGGGAGGTGTTTTTTTCCGGGGGAGGCAGGGGCCAGAGAGAGATAACAGAGCTGTAAGGGCATTTGCCTTGCATGCAGCCAATCCAGAAGAGATGTTGTTTCGAATCCTGGCAACCATATGGTCCCTTGAGCCTGCCAGGAGTGATTTCTTATTCATTTATTCATTTATTCATTTATTCATTTATTCATTTATTTATTTATTTATTTATTTATTTATTTATTTATTGTCACACCAGCAGCGCTAGGGGTTACTCCTGGCTCCACGCTCAGAAATCGCTCCTGGCAGGCTCGGGGGACCATATGGGATGCCGGGATTTGAACCAATGACTTTCTGCATGAAAGGCAAAGGCCCTACCTCCATGCTATCTCTCTGGCCCTACCAGGAGTGATTTCTGAGTGCAGAGCCTGGAGTAACCCCTGAGTGTCGCTGGGTGTGACCCAACATCAAAACCAACCAACCAACCGAAAAAACAAAGGGGAGGCAGAAAAGCTGATGAGCTGAGCTATCGCCAAGGCTTGTGGTTACACATGGTGGGGCAACTGATTTGTGGGTGCACAGCTTGCGGTGTGAGTTTTCTTGCCTGCTAAAACCTTTATATCTGAGTGAGTTACTTATTGCGGGGAATTACAACTGAACCAGCTTCACCTATCCTACCTGGATAGGGGGTATGGGATTCCCCTCTCCTCACTGGGGACTGTGGAACCTTCAACCTGCTCCACTTCATAAAACTTCTTTATCCATTTACCTGTTGCTAATGTTTGTGTTACTTCCAGATCCTGACTATTGTGCTAAGTGCTGGAGTGAGCATAGATGTACATAAATCTTTTTAAATTAATATGTTTATATTTGGGGGCTGAATGCCAAGAAGTAGAATATCAGGGTCAGGGACCAAAGCGGTGGCGCAAGCAATAGGCCGTTTGCCTTGCACACGATGACTTAGGCTGGGCTGTGGCTTGATCCCCAGGCATTGCATATGGTCCCCCTAAGCCAGGAGAGATTTCTGAGTGAATAGCTAGAACTAACCCCTGAGCATCACCAGTTGTGCCCCCCCCCCCCAAAAAAAAAACCAAAATAAAACAAATAAACAAAAAGAATATCAGGGTCATAGGGGAGACCTATTCTTCTGTTTCCGAGAAATCTTTATACTGTTTTCCATAGAGGTAGAACCTGGCAACATTCTCACCAACAATGGGATCCTTGCCAGCTCTGGTTGCATCCAGTCTGATTGGATTTGGGGCTGTACTTGGTAGTTCTCTGGACTTACTCCTGCCTCTGTGCTCAGGAAATCACTCCTGATAGGAGCCTATGTGGATATTGGAAATCAAACTCAGGTTGGCTGGGCGTAAGGCAAATGCCTTTTCTACTGTGCTGTCTCCCTGGCCCCTTGAGTCTGTTTGTTTATTTGTTTGGGTCATACTGGCAATACTCGGGGGTTACTCCTATCTCTGCACTCAGGAATTACTCCTGGTGGTACTCACGGAATCATATGGGATGCCAGGGATCAAAGCTGGGTTTGCTTCATGCAAAGCAAGCCCCTACCACACCCTGCCCACTGTACTATTTCTCTGGCCCTACCCTTCCAGTTTTTTAGATATATGCTCTTCTCACTAGCACGAAATGATATCTCCTTGTTTTGATTTGGATTTTCCTGATAAGTGACAGTGAACAATTTTTCATGTACTTCATTGAAACATTCATATATTCTCTTTATGGAAGTGTCTATTAATCTCCTTTTCTCATTTTTCCCATGGAATTAGTAGTTTCTTTTTTATTCACTTGGTGAGATCTTCAACTACCCTGGGCAAGAATCCTTGCTCTGGGGCCCGGAGAGATAGCACAGCGGCGTTTGCCTTGCAAGCAGCCGATCCAGGACCAAAGGTGGTTGGTTCGAATCCTGGTGTCCCATATGGTCCCCTGTGCCTGCCAGGAGCTATTTCTGAGCAGACAGCCAGGAGTAACCCCTGAGCACCGCTGGGTGTGGCCCAACAACCAAAAAAAAAAAAAAAAAAAAAAAAAGAATCCTTGCTCTGATGTACGATGTGTAACCATTTCCCATCTAGTAAAGCATCTGAGATAGTTCAGGCTTACTTGGCCATGTAAACTCTTTTCAATTGAACTTAGTTCCATTTGTTTTGTTTTGTTCCCATTCTCTCTCTGGTCCAGGTCTTCTAGATGCTGCTTCATTCATGCACAGTCTGTATGTGAATCAGAGGCAAGAGCATTTGTATGCTTCCGGGGCATACACTCATGCAGGACCTGTGGTCTGCTCAGAGGGGGTGCCCCAGGACTAGCAGCTGTGCTCAGGGAAAATGAGCCAGAGAAAGGTGACGGTTGCTTTCCACTCTAGCAAAACATGCAGACAAGTTAGCTGCCCTCCCCAGCTCAGTGGCCCAGCCAGTTATGACTGAACAATGGAAAGGAGAGTGAGTCATGGGTGGTTTTGTCAGTACCTGAGCTTCGCTGAGTGGGTGCAATCGCCTGAACCCAGATGGTACCACCCAGTGCGCTCTTCAGTGCGATGCTATGTAGCCCATTGGTCTCACCTGGAGGTGTTGCCCCCTTCCTGGCCAAAGCGGAACCAGGCAGGCACACTGGTTACACAACAGTGGAAAACTACCCAGCAGTGAAAATGCATAGGCATCAGGAATGCCAGCTGCACATGACTGAATCTCAGTAACTGGCAAGAATAAACACAGCACTGACCAGGGGTCCTCAAACTTTTTAAACAGGGGCCAGTTCACTGTCCCTCAGACCATTGGAGGGTCTGACTATAGTAAAAACAAAACTTATGAACGAATTCTTATGCATACTGCATATATCTTATTTTGCAATGAAGAAACAAAATAGATACAAATACAATATGTGGCCCGCGGGCCATAGTTTGAGGACCACTGATTGAGACCATCTACAGACCCCACACAGAAGGGATCTGTAAAAGGGGGCCAAGGCTATAGGGCAGCCAGGAAAGCTCTCACTTCTTATGTGACTAACCCAAACTAGATCCCTGGCAGCCTGTGTGGTCTCCTGTAGGAGTGATTTGTAAGTGCAGAGCCAGGAGTAAGCCTTGAGAACTGCTGCAAGTGGTCCAAAAACAAAACCAAAATAATATAAAACAGGGGCCAGAGAGATAGCACAGAGGTAGGGCGTTTGCCTTGCAAGCAGCTGATCCAGGATGGATGGTAGTTCGAATCCCGGCACCCCATATGGTCCCCCGAGCCTGCCAGGAGCGATTTCTGAACATAGAGCCAGGAGTAACTCCTGAGTGCTGCCGGGAGTGACCCAAAAACCAAACAAACAAACAAATAAAAACAACAACCCAAAAAACCAATAAACAACAACAACAAAAAACCAATACAAAAACAAAAACAAAAAAAATTAAGCACAATGTAGAGTTCTGTGAGTCTTCTTTCTCTCTGTATTTCTGTGCTTAGGCCTCCATCAAGCCAAACACTTGCTCCCACTAAGCTTCCTCGGGCCTGTTAACTTATTTATTTTTTGCTTTTGGTTTTGGAGCCACAAGCAGGATTGCTCTGGGAATACTACTGGCTCTGCCTCTCAGGACTCACTCCTGGCAGTGCCCTGAGCACCAAATCAAATAACAGGGTTCAAACCCAGGTCAGCCATGTGCAAGGCAAAAGTTCTCTCCTTTATACTCTCTCTGCCCCTCTCTCCTTGTGAACTCATTAAAATACACACATATATTAAATTTTTGGGCCAAACCAGTGGCACTCAAGGGTTACTCCTGGCTCTGTGCTCAGAAACCACTCCTGGCAAGATCAGGAAACCGGGATCAAATCCAGGTTGGCTACATGCAAGACAAATGCCCTATCTGCTGTGCTATTGTTCTGGCCCTACACGTTGTTGCATATTAGCCCTTTGGATGGGCTAGGATGGTGGTTGATGGTGATAGATGGATGAGAGGCCTTTCTCCTCCAGCCTTGGCCACGTGTGTCTCTAACAACCCCCTCCAACTGGCAGGTCCGCAGCTTTCAGGGTAGCGGCAGGGAGAAAACTCACAGGCAAGCTTCTTCAGGATTCAGGAGATATTATTTTTATTCAGCCTTGGCCAACATGTGTGGCCTAATCATAAACTTTTTACGCTGGATCCTTATTCAGCCCTGCATTGTACCTTGTCCCTCAGCCATCTCTCCTCCTGCTGTTACCATCCTCCAAAATCTTCTAATCTCTTTCCTGGCCTTTCAGCCAAACCTTTTGAGATCTCCCAAAGACCCCTCCCAGAAATGAGCAGGTCTTACCCTAAGCCTAAGGTAAAGTTATGTAGAAGATAGGGGTGGGGTGACAATCTCCCCCTCCTTGAAAATAAATGAAGGGTAGTAAACTTTTGTATTCCTGACTCTGCCTTTAGCCAAAGGTGGGTAAGTTTAAAGTGAAAATTAACATATCAGCCCTTTCCATAAACATAACTTTTTCTGCAAAATACACCTTTTTTTTTTAGAAAATGTTTTTTTTTTAAATATATTTCTTACTTAAGTAACATGATCATAGCTGGGTTACAGTCATAAACAGAACACCCCCTTCACCAGTGTAACATTACCCCCTCCCCCTTTCATATCCCCTGCCTGTATTCGAGATACACCTTTAACTTAAAATTTTCTTAATGCCTTTTTTTTGGGGGGGGGGCACAGCTGGTGACTCAGAAGTCACTCCTGGCTTGGGGGACCATATGGGACGCTGGGGAACCGTGGTCCGTCCTATGTTAGCACTGGCAAGGCAGACACCTTACCTCTAGCGCCACGGCACCGGCCCTTCTTAATGCTTTTTTAACCAAGCACTATCCTGGAACTTCCTTGTTCCTATTTTTCTAAATACTATTTAACAAGCATTTTTCCTGGAACTTTCTTGTTCCTATAATGACATTTAACCATTTTCCCAGAACTTTCATGGTTCTATTTAACCTTTCCCTATACACAATTACAAGATCATTTATACAGAACATACACTTTGAAATGTTACATCAAAATCCACAGTAAAACATTATGCAATTGGGAACTTTAATTATGGAAAACTATAACGCACATTGAAATCAGCAAGAAAATGACTTAGATCAAAGTTAGATGCAGGCGGTTTTAAATCAGATTTTTTAGTTGAGTTACACAGTCATCTCCCCCCCCCCCTTTTTTTTTTGGTATCACCACCTAATTGTCCAGACGTGAACACACTGGACTTTTATCCCATCACCAACACCAGTTGTCTAGAAGATTCATAAAGTCTGGGCTTCCCATTTTATCCCTTCTCCTAAAACCAATTGTCCAGACACTGGGCTTCTCCCACTTAGCTTCACTGCCATGGAGTCCCAGCCCACGCAGCTGGGTTCGGAGCTGGGTCCACTAGCGTTGTTCCACTCTCCTGATTTGGAGGGCGGGTCTCAGTAGGAGCCACGCGTGTGCCCACAGTTTTTGGCCTCTTATGAACTTCTCCGCCACAGCTAGGGTGCTCCCTGCTGCTGCTACAGCCTAGGAAGAAGCCTACTGGTCTGCTATCAGGGATGGAGCTGTCCGGTGCTTTTGCTGGGAGTGATCTGCCGCCCGCTGCCACCGCTGTTTCTCCACCGGGCGCATCTGGGTGTCCATAGTTCAAAGTGATTTAAGCTGAGAGTCTGAAATTTCCAAAGTCGAAATCCAAATTCAGGCTGAAAGTCATACTCAGTAAATGAGCCAGCTCTTAATAAAGTCTTTTTTCTCGTTCTTTTCTAATCGAAGTTATTCCGCAGTCTTTGAGTAGACTGAGGTCTTTGATCCAAATTTTCACCTTCCCTATTTCACTGGCCCCTCTGCCCCAAGAAGGGGTCTCGGCCATCTTTGAAAATGGCTCCATGTGGCCCAAGGTTTGGGGCTCACTCCAGCTCAAAAGAGCCAAAATAAAACTCAGGAACAAAAATCTCACCATGATCGCTGTCCTCTTGGGTCCAGGGTTCAAATCCACTTTCAAGGCACCAGTTGTGACTTTACCTACAAGAACGACCTGCCCATTTTTGGGAGGGGTCTTGGGGAGGACTCAAAAGGTTTGGCTGGAAGGCCAGGAGGGGACATGAAAAGATTTTGGAGGATAGAGGCAGCAGGAGGAGAGATGGCTGAAAGAAGCTAAGACGCAGGGCAAGCTGAGGAGAGAGAGCATGCTTAAATAGGTTTAAGATAATAGGCCACACATGTTTTCCAGGGCTGAATAAAGATGATATCTCCAGAACCCTGACTGCCCACCGCTATCCTGAAAGCTGCTGACCCTCCGGTTGGAGGAGGTTGTGGAGGCCACATGTGGCCTGGGCTGGAGGAGAAAGGCCTCTCATCCCTCCATCACCATCTGTAACCCCATCTCCCATTCTTCCTGTGTAACCTTACCTACAAGAAAGACCTGCCAATTTCTGGGCGGGGTCTTTGGTAGCTAACGAAAAGGTTTGGCCTGAGGGGCAAAAAGGATTTTGTATGAATGGAGGATGGAGAAGGAAGCCAGAGGAGAGATGGCTGAAAGATAAGTTAGAATGCTGGGCTGTATAAGGATCCTGCGTAAATGGTTAGGATAGGCCACACATGTTGGTCAGGCCTGAATAAAAATGATATGCCCTGAAGACTGCCTGTGAGTTTTCTACCCAAAGCTACCTGAAATTGCAGACCACCGGCTGCAGGGGGTTGGAAACACATGGCCTGGGCAGACCTCTAACCCTCCATCACCATCCACCACTATCCAAGCCCATCCAAAAGGCTAATATTTAACACACTATTATTTTGTTTGTTTGTTTGTTTTTGGGCCACACCTGGCAGCACTCAGGGGTTACTCCTGGCTCTACACTTAGAAATCACTTCTGGCAGCCTCGGGGGACCATATGGGATGCCGGGATTCGAACCACCGTCCTTCTACATGCAAAGCAAATGCCCTATTTCCAAGCTATCTCTCCAGTCCCACTATTATTTACATTTTATTTTATTTTGCTGTGGTTGGTTTTGGGTTTCTCCTGGTAGTGCTTGGAGGACCATTTGGTACCAGGGATTGAACTTAGGCCTCCTGACTGCAAAGAATGTACTCAGCAGTGGAGCTATTTTTCTATTTACCTGTGAACTTACTTTTAAAAGGGAGGGAGCAGGATTAGAGTGAGATTGTACAGTGGAAAAGGCAACTGCCTTACCTGTGGCCAGACCAGGTTTGATCCCTAGTCCATCATCTGGTCCCTTGATTCCTTTAAGAGTAATTCCTTACTGGGGCTGGAGCGATAGCACAGTAGTAGGACATTTGTCTTGCACGCTGCTAACTCAGGACAGACCCAGGTTCGATTCCCAGCATTCCATATGGTCCCCTGTGCCTGCCATTTCTGAGCATAGAGCCAAGAGTAACCCCTGAGCGCTGCCAGGTGTGATCCAAAAACCAAAAAAAAAAGAGTAATTCTTTACTGGGGCTGGAGCGATAGCACAGTGGTAGGGCATTTTCCTTGCATGCTGCTAATCTGGGACGGACCCAGATTTGATTCTCAGCATCCCATATGGTTCCCAAGCCTGCCAGGAGCTATTTCTGAGGTCAGAGCTAGGAGTAACCCCTGAGTATGGCTGGGTGTGTGTAGAGCTAGGAGTAAGCCCTGAGCACCCCTGAGTATGCTCTCAAACCAAAATAGATAAGTCAAAGTGAGGGAGTGATGCCCCCACCTGATGCTGTGTGGGGAAGCCAGGGTACAGAAGGAGCAGAGGAATGATTATATTGAGGCTGTTTCATGCTGTGTGACTGCCCTGTACATCTGTATTTTCAATTGCTTGTGCTGACACTAAAAGATGCATTTGTTTGTTTGTTTGGGCCATACCCAGATTCGCTCAGAGGTTACTCCTGGCTCTGTGCTCAGAAATTACTCCTGGCAGGCTCGGGGGACCATATGGGATGCCAGGAATCGAAACCAGGTCTGTTCACGTTGGCCATGTGTAAGGCAAATGCCCTACTGCTGTGATATTGCTCCGGCCCCTAGAAAATGCATTTTGATACAATATCTGAGATGAGTGGAGAATTCGTGCAAGATGTGTGCTTTGTGCCCACAACCTTGGGGGACTTTATCTGTTTCTGGATTTTACAGACGCTCATGCAGCTTCCTGTCCTTGTCCTTGTTCCGGTGGCAGATCTGGCCTTCCATTTCCTTTGGTTGGCACAGGTCTCCCCAGTGCCCAGTTGTCTCCTCATGGTGCTTGGCTCTGGGGGCCTTCGGGAGAGAAGGGGCGCTTTCCTTATATGCACAGGCCAGAGAGGTTGCAGCAGTCTTGGGAACCTGCCAGAATGCTCTGAGCTGCATACTGACTATTAACCAGATTCCTCACCCCAAATCCAAGGCTGTCAAAGTGGAAAGAATGAACATTGGGCGCCAGTTGCTTCTCTGTCAGCTAGGAGGGCGGTGAAGTGAGAAGCAATGATAGTTGGGTGCCTAAGCCAGGGTCAACTCTGGCCCTGTACCCGGATGTGGGGCCCATCCCTGTGATAGTTCTGGGGCTACCCCAGACTCAGTGCTCGTTGTGATTCACACCTACAGGTGCTCTTGGGATCCTGTGGTGCTGGACCTGGGTTTGCCCCTGTGCAAGGCAAGAGCTTTACCCACTGTATTGTCTCTGGCACTTTTTTTTTTTTTTTTTTTGGTTTTTGGGTCAAACCTGGCAGCACTCAAGGGTTACTCCTGGCTCTACGCTCAGAAATTGCTCCTGGCAGGCTCGGGGGACATATGGGATGCCGGGATTCGAACCACTGTCCTGCATGCAAAGCAAATGCCTTACCTCCATGCTATCTCTCTGGCCCCTGGCACCTTTATGTTCAGGGGCTATTCCCAGGTCTGTGCTCAGGACTGACCACTGGTGTTTAGTCAAGGACAATATGTGGTGGCCGGTATTCAAACCCTTATGACCCCTTGCCTAGTCCCTGTTTTGTCTCTCCAGCCCCTGGACTTTCTATTTCAGTCTCTGTTACTGTGTTGGTGCATTTCCTCTCATTTTAGACACGTATCATGGACAGAGTCTGGTCCTTGAAGGGGTTCTCAGAGAAGGGGCCCATTCAGAAGGCTCATGGGCTTTGTGGTGGAACAGGTCAGAGGGAGGAAGCCCTGGGAGGCCACAGCTAGCTAACCCACAGGCAGATTTTACCACTTATTTTTTTTAAACATTTATTTATTTAGGTTTTGGTGGCCACACCCGGTGGTCAGGGGTTACTCCTGGCTCTGTGCTCAGAAATTTTTCCTGGCAGGTTTGAGGAACCATGTGGGCTGCCAGGAGTCAAACCCAGGTCTGCCTCGAGTCAGCCATGTGCAAGGCAAATGCCCTACCACTGTGCTGCTGCTCTGGCTCCAGATTTTACCACTTAACTATTGCCTCCACATAATTGTCACACCCTGTTTTATTAGTGATAAGGCACATTTTTTGGGGGGAGTCACAGCTGGCTGTGCTCAAGGTTACTCCTCCTGGCTCTGTGCTCAGGGAATACTCTTGGCAGACTTTGGGGAGCATATGAGATGCTAGGGATCAAATTTAGGTTGGCAGTATGCAAAGTAAGTACCCTACCTACTGTACTATTGCTCTGGTACAGAGCACATACTTCCCATGTGGGACATCCAGATTGTGTCCTGAAACCACCAGGAATAACTGATACCAATCCACCCCCTATCAACACCATGCTGGAAGCAGACCTGACTACCACTGGGTGGTAAAAAAAAATGAGGTAAATGTGCTTCATGCTTTTGGGGAAAAAAAGAAAAGAAAAGAAAAGGGGGCTGGAGAGATAACATGGAGGTAGGGCATTTGCCTTGCATGCGGAAGGACGGTGGTTTGAATCCCGGCATCCATATGGTCCCCCGAGTCTGCCAGGAGCGATTTGTGAGCATAGAGCCAGGAGGAACCCCTGAGCTCTGCCGGGCGTAACCCAAAATACCAAAAAATAAATAAATAAAAATAAAGGAGGCATCTCATTGTTGTTTTGATTTGCATCTCCCTGATGATTAGTGATGAGGAGCATATATTTCATGTGCCTTTTGGCCATTTGTATTTCTTCTTTGTCAAAGTGTCTGTTCATTTCTTCTCCCCATTTTTTGATGGGATTAGATGTTTTTTTCTTGTAAAGTTCTGTCAAGGGTCCGGTGAGGTGGCACTAGAGGCAAGGTGTCTGCCTTGCAAGCGCTAGCCAAGGATCAGGACCGAGGTTTGATCCCCCGGCGTCCCATATGGTCCCCATCGAGGGGCAATTTCTGAGCGCTTAGCCAGGAGTAACTCCTGAGCATCAAATGGGTGTGGCCGAAAAACAAACAAAAAGTAAGTTCTGTCAAACAACGATGAGATACCATCTCACACCACAGAGATTGGCACACATCACAACGAACGAGAACAATCAGTGCTGGCGGGGATGTGGAGAGAAAGGAACTCTTATCCACTCCTGGTGGGAATGCTGTCTAGTCCAACCTCTATGGAAAGCGATATGAAGATTCCTCCAAAAACTGGAAATTGAGCTTCCATTCGACCCAGCTATTCCACTCCTAGGGATATACCCTAGGAACACAAGAATACAATACAAAAATCCCTTCCTCACACCTATATTTATTGCAGCACTATTCACAATAGCCAGGCTCTGGAAACAACCAAGATGCCCTTCAACAGATGAGTGGCTAAAGAAACTGTGGTACATATACACAATGGAATACTATGCAGCCGTCAGGAGAGATGAAGTCATGAAATTTTCCTATACATGGATGTACATGGAATCTTTCATGCTGAGTGAAATAAGTCAGAGGGAGAGGGATAGACACAGAATAGTCTCACTCATCCATGGGTTTTAAGAAAAGTAAAAGTCATTTTTTTTTTTTTTTGGTTTTTGGGCCACACCCGGTAACGCTCAGGGGTTACTCCTGGCTATGCGCTCAGAAGTCGCTCCTGACTTGGGGGACCATGTGGGATGCCGGGGGATCGAACCGCAGTCTGTCCTAGGCTAGCGCAGGGAAGGCAGGCACCTTACCTTTAGCGCCACCGCCCGGCCCCAAAAGTCATTTTTGTAACAATCCTGAGACAATGAGAGGAGGGCTGGAACTTCCAGCTCACTTCATGAAGCTCACCACAAAGAGCGGTGAGTGCAGTTATAGAAATAACTACACAGAGAACTACCTGTACAATCATGTGAATGAATGAGGGAACTGGAAAGCCTGTCTAGAGTACAGGTGGGGATGGGGTGAGGTGAGATGGAGGGAGATTTAGGACATTGGTGGTGGGAATGTTGCACTGGTGAAGGAGGGTGTTCTTTACATGACTGAAACCTAATCACAATCTGCTGCGGACTTTTATCATAACTAGATAAAAGTCCCAGAAGCAAACCTTAGTGGGTTTATTTTTCCACTGGGAATCAAGCGGATGCATGAGCGGACGAATATGAAATATGAATTATGAAATATGAAATAAATGAAACCACACAGAATTACATGGTGAAAACAAGCGGTGAGGGAGAGGCCAGAGAGAGAGAGTTTATTTCTTTTTTTTTTTTTTTTTTTTGTGGTTTTTGGTCACACCCGGCAGTGCTCAGGGGTTACTCCTGGCTTTTCGCCCAGAAATCGCTCCTGGCAGGCTTGGGGGACCATATGGGATGCCAGGATTAGAACCACCATCCTTCTGTGTGCAAAGCAAATGCCCTACCTCCATGTTATTGCTCCGCCCCGTGCCAGGGACGACTTCTAAGTGCAGAGCCAGAAGTAATCCCTGAGCGCTATCAGGTGTGGCCCACAAAAAAACCAAAACCAAAAAAAAAAAAAAAATCAAACCCAAAAATAAACAAACAGACAAAAAAGACATAGAATCTTCTAGAAGGGGCCAGAGAGATAGTACAGTGAGTAGGGTGCTTATCTTATACTCAGCCAACCTGGAATTGATTCCCAGCATATTGTAATATTCCCCTGAGCAGCAGCCAGAAGTGAACTCTAAATTCAGATTTTAGGAGGATTCTGCCTTGAAAGCCACTGGCTCCACAGAAGTTAGTGTGGTCTGAGCTGGAGCTGCTCGGACCTCCTCAGACCAGGAGCCAAGACTTTCCTCTGGCTGCTCTGGGTTACTGAATGTCATCTCCCTGTCCCCCAGAGGTGCCGGATGGTATGATGACCAGGCTTCCAGGGGCCAGCATCAACCTGACCTGCCCAGGACATGACCCCGAAAAGCACTCTCCTGTCCACTGGAAGTTCCACAGTGACAAGGCTGCCGTGCAACTTTACAGAACTGGTCTGGAGTCGACGCTGCATCTCAGCTCTCTGCAGCCCAACAACTCTGGAAATTACTCCTGCTTCAGGGCCCACAAGCTGGCGGGCACTGTGAGACTGCTGGTAGAGGGTGAGGAGGCCTGGAGGGTGACGGGTTTGGGGGGTGGCTGGGTGGGTTCTGGAACTGGTGCTGCCTTCCTGCCCCTTCCCTTTACATGTCTGGAAGAGGGATCTGCCCTGTCTCCTGATTCCTGTTCTTGCCTCATCCAGCGATGTGGTGGGAGATGCCTCTGAGGACAGACTGGTGGGGTCCCCTGAGAGGCATCTATCTGTCAGGGGGTTCAGTAAATAGCTCACCTGGCTGGGCACAAATTTGAGGACAGGAATGTCCTCTGCCTTTTCGCAGCTGGACAGAGAAGTGGGGGTGGGAGCACTTCCCCTGTGACATGGAACCAACGTATGCCTGGTACATGTCAAACTTGCAGAAAAGTGATTCTTTTTGTTGATGTTGGGGCCACACCCCATGGTACTCAGGGCTTGCTCCTGGCTCTATGCTCAGAAGTCACTCCTAATCTGGCTCGGGAGACCGTATGGGATGTTGGGGATCAAACCGGGTTGTCCACTCTACTCTTTGGACAAGCATCCCTGGGGACCCCCGCTAGTGTCCCAGCTGCTGCCAAGATGCACCTGTCACCTCACCATGGGCTGGCAGTGTGTTCTCCACTTACTCTGTGGATGGCTGCAGGCCAATCTCACCTTGGATCCCCTCACGCCCACCTGCTCTTCTCCAGCACCTCCTGAGGAGCCCCAAATCTCCTGCTTCCGGAAAAACTTTGTGAGCAAAGTCATTTGTGAGTGGAGGCCGCAGACCATCCCCTCTCCTGCCACTGAGGCCAAGTTACTGGTGAAGAATATGTAAGTTATCTACTCGCTCTTATTTGTCTTTGTTTTTTGGGTCACACCCAGAAGTGCTCAGGGCTTACTCCTGGCTTTGCACTCAGTGATCATTCCTCATAGTGCTAGGGGACCATATGGATCAGCCAGTTCCCTCCCAGCTGTCTCATCTCTCCAGCCCCTGAAGCTAGACACTCTTTTCTTGTTTACCTCACTGTGCTCTAAACTCATTCAGACCCTGAATGTGAGTGCTAGCAATGGTCCTATTTGCAACTGTCGGAATGGAGGCTTGGAGCTGAGGCAAGGGGGTGCAGCGTGAAGATGGGGGCATGGAGTCTCTGTCTTCTGATGTGGAGCCTCCTCTGGCCTTAAAGATGGAGCTTAGGGCCGGACAGATAGCATGGAGGTAAGGCATTTGCCTTTCATGCAGAAGATCAGTGGTTCGAATCCCGGCATCCCATATGGTTCCCCGAGCCTGCCAGGAGAGATTTCTGATCATAGAGCCAGGAGGAACCCCTGAGTGCTGCTGGGTGTGACCCAAAAACAAACAAACAAACAAAAAAATGAAGCTTAGCCCTGAGTCTGCACCCTCCGTTGCCCTGAATAAAATGCAGATCCTGATAAAGTACTTTATGTCCTGCAGTAGGAACAAAAACTCCAATACTTCCCAAGCTCCAATACATCCATGCTGGTATGTCGCTGAACGGCAGACCTTCTCCTGCCAGCTGCCGGTGTCCGAGGCTGACAACTCCCTCTACTCAGTGTCCCTGTGCCTTGCCAATACTGCCGGGAGCAGGAGGAGCAATTCTCAGTCATTCTATGGGTACGAAATAGGTAAGTCCTCTCCTGCCCTGTGTCCTGCTGTCCCTTCTCCTGGGGACCAGGTTGTGTGAACTACTTGGCGGTGAAGGCCTATAGTGCTACCTACTAGCCAGTGTCTGTGGGAAGTTGTCTGGGGCCAGCCAGGGGCCAGGGGCCCTTCCCAGGTTTCTTACTGCCCCATGGTGGATCGATGGTCTCCTCACCCCACAGTGCAGCCAGATCCTCCAGCCAACGTCACGGTGACTGCAGTAGATGGGGATCCTCTTTGTCTCCGTGTCCTCTGGCGAGACCCTCCCTCCTGGAACTCATATTACTGGCTGAAGTTTGAGCTCCGCTACCGGGCAGAAAAGGAAGACACCTTTAGAATATGGAAGGTGAATTGATGGGAGCTAGGCCTTGGGTGGAAGGAGAGTTGGGGACTGAGGGCTCTACCTTTTCTGAGGGGGAGATGGGGAGACTCCCTGCCTGGTCTCACTGCTGTGAACATTGGGAGCCTTCTTCCCAATGGGGATACCTGAGAGAGGGAACAGTGGCTGGCAGGGCATCCCCCAGGTGTCTGATGTCTCCTTCCCACCCCCAGGTTCCAGAAGAACATCATTATAACTGCACTATCACAGATGCGCTACGCGGTCTGACCCATGTGGTGCAGATCCGCATGCAGGAGGAGTTCGGGATTGGCCAGTGGAGCCAATGGAGCCCCGAGGTCAGGGGCACCCCTTGGACAGGTACAGGTGGCTGTGGAAGGGAGTATTTGTTTTCACTCTTAGCTGTTGCTGCAAATGACAGCCATGTCAAGGGGAGGCTGTGGCCCGTCAGTCCAGTGGGCAGCTCTGGGGTTGCTTTAGCCCGAATGATTTTGACTGTTGCTGTATGAGGCTTTGGATCTACAGCTTGGTGCAGGCTGGTGGACTGGACAAGGCTTCTCTGCCTTCTATCAGACTCGAGGGGAGAAGCTACAAAGAAGTTGTCGTGATATTTCATTCACCATAGTTACTCCTACTCTTGACTCGCCATCCATAATCTTTACTTTTTGTTGGTTTGTTTGTTTGTTTTTGTGTCACACCCGGCAGAACTCAGGGATTACTCCTGGCTCTACACTCAGAAATCGCTCCTGGCTGGCTCGGGGGACCATATGGGATGCTGGGAATCGAACCACCATCCTTCTGTATGCAAGGCAAACGCCCTACCTCCATGCTATCTCTCCAGCCTCTAATCTTTACACTTAAAAATATTTTAGGGGGGCAGGAAAGATAGCACAGTAGTAAGGCTTTTGTCTTGCACGTGGCTGATCTGGGACAGACCTGGATTCGATTTTGGGCATCTCATGGTCCCCGGAGCCTGCCAGGAATGATTTCTGAGCTCAGAGCCAGGAGTAACCCCTGAGCGCCGTCAGGTGTGGTCTAAAAACAAACAAGTAAAAAAAGTTTAGGGGCCTAGGTTCAATGCTTGGCATCCTATATGATCCCCTAAGCCTACCAGGAGTAACCCCAGAGCACCACCTGGTGTGGCCCCCCCAAAAAGCAAAAATACCTCCCAAATGGGGCTATAGCCGTAGTAGAGGGTAGGGCTTCTGTCTTGCATGCAGCTGACCCACGTTCGATCCCTGGCATCCCATATGGTCCCCCAAGCCTGCTCAGAGCAGGCTTTCTTTCTTTCTTTCTTTTTTTCTTTTTTTTTTTGGTTTTTAAGCCTCATCTGGTGGCAGTCAGAGGTTACTCCTGGCTCTATGCTCAGAAATTGCTGAAGTGGGGGCCCGGAGAGATAGCACAGCGGCGTTTGCCTTGCAAGCAGCCCATCCAGGACCAAAGGTGGTTGGTTCGAATCCCGGTGTCCCATATGGTCCCCCGTGCCTGCCAGGAGCTATTTCTGAGCAGACAGCCAGGAGTAACCCCTGAGCACCGCAGGGTGTGGCCCAAAAACCAAAAAAAAAAAAAAAAAAAAAAAAGAAATTGCTGAAGTACAGAGTCAAGAGTAATCCCTGAGGACCTCTAGGTGTGGCCCTACAACCAAACAAAAAAAAAATTGGGGGGGGGGGCAGGATGATAGTACAGCAGATAGGGCACTTGCCTTGCATGCAGCCAACCTGGGTTTGATCCTAGCACTCCATATGTTTCCCAAGCATCACCAGGCGTAGTTCTTGAGTGCAGAGTCAGAAGTAACACCTGAGCACAGCAGGGTGTGATTCAAAAACAATATAAAAAATAATTTAGGGGCTAGGGAAATAGCTCAGAGGTTGAAAGCTACTGATTTGCATGTAGGGGGCCAAGGTTCTATCACTCCTGAGTACTACTGGGAGTGACCCCAAGCACAGACCTCGGAGTAGCCCCTGGACACTGCCAGGTATAGTGTTCAAACTGCAAAACAAAACAAAACACAAACAAAACCCAAGAAAATACAAAAACAAAAAACAGAAAAATGGAAGCAAGGCAAAAAAAGTGTTAAAAAGAGTAGAGGCCAGAGAAATGGCTTAGTTCAATAGTATAATTACTGGTTGCATTTGGCTTTTGCCTTCGTGATGGTTGCCTTGAATTTGATCGCCAGCATCCCATATGGTCTCCTGAGCACTGTCAGGAGTACAGAACTAGGAGTAACTGAATAATGTTGGGTGTGGCTCAGCAACCTTCTTCAAAGTAAAAGATGTTAGAGATAATGGTGTTTGCCTTTGGGAGGTTACTGGAATTAGTGTCTGAATATAAGAAATTCCAGAAAATTGGGAAGATCATAATCACCGATATTCTTGTCACTTGGAGAAAACTAGTGAGAACATTTTAGTATATTCCTTCCTGTTCTAGGTATATTTGTGTGTATCTCCTATTCCGTAACTTCACAATTAATATAGCTTATTTTGTTTCGTTTTGCTCAGGGATCAGTTCTATGCAGTATTGAGGACCAAACCCCAGTTGGCCATTGCACTAACCTCTGTACTATCTCTCTAGCTCTATGATAAATTTTTTTTGTTTGTTTTTGTAACCCGGCGGCAGCGCTCAGAGGTTACTCCTGGCTCTGGGCTCAGAAATTGCTCCTGGCAGGCTTGGGGGACCATATGGGATCCTAACAGCAAGCTAGGCATGTTGCTAGGCATGCCTTAACAGTTTTACTATTACTCTGACCCAAGAAATATTGGGATTTTGTTGGGGAAATGGGTAAGAGAGGCCACATCTGGTAGTGCTCAGGGCTTCTTGGTTTTGTGCTCACGGATCAATCTAAGGGGGAGTCTATATGAGTATGAGGATTTCAAGTGGGCTAGGCATGTACAAGACAAGCACCTTTACTGTCTCTGTAGTCCAGAAAATCCTGTGCTGTTCCTTCTTTTTTTAAAGATTTTGATGGTGGTGAGATTCATCATACTTGAACTGGTCAATTCAAGACCTTGTTCAAGTGTCTAGTTCTGTGAGTTTCATTCAGTGCAGGCCACCCCCACCCATAGCCAGAACGGTTTCATCTTATAAAACTGAAACTGTTTTGTTTTGAGGCTATATGCAGTGGTACTCAGGGGTTACTCCTGGCTCAGTACTCAGGCATCACTCCTGGCAGGATCTGGGGCTGTACGGAATGCCAGGGATCGAACCTAGGTCAGCTGCGTGCAAAGCAAGTGCCTTACCAACTGTACTATCTCTCTGGCCCCAGACTGAAACTATCATTATTAAATACTGAACCCCTCTCTCTCCTAGTACTGGTGTTTCTCCCCTAGTAACAGGCCCAAACCTGGTGCTCAGGGATCCTCCTGGCCATGCTCAGGGGACCATGTGCAGTTGCTGGGTATTGAACCTGGGTTGACCACCTGCAAGGAGAACTCCTTCCCCCTGTTCTCTCTCCTGGTACCTGTGTGTCTCTTTGTGAGAAATGTCTGTTTGGGTAGACAACTCCACAGCATATCTGCTAGCACACCTCAATTCTGGGAAAGCTGAGAGGTTCTCTGTCTGTGTTTGGGCTTCTCTTCCCAAGCTGTATCCAGGCGGTGGGAGCTGCGGAGTGGGCCTTCGAAAACTGTTCCCCTTCCCTTACACCTGAGTTTGGTTTCACTTTTATTTTATTTTATTTTATTTTATTTTATTTTATTCTATTTTATTTATTTATTTATTTTTTTTTGGTTTTTGGGCCACACCCAGTAACGCTCAGGGGTTACTCCTGGCTATGCGCTCAGAAGTTGCTCCTGGCTTGGGGGACCATATGGGACACCGGAGGATCGAACCGCTGTCCGTCCAAGGCTAGCGCAGGCAAGGCAGGCACCTTACCTTTAGCGCCACCGCCCGGCCCCTATTTTATTTTATTTTATTTTATTTTATTTTATTTTATTTTATCTTTTGGTCACATCTGGCTCTGTGCTCATATATCACTCCTGGCAGGCACGGGGGACCATATGGGATGCCGAGAATCAAATCACTGTCTCTCCTGGGTTGGCTGCATACAAGGCAAACGCCCTGCTGCTGTGCCATTGCTCTGGCCTCTGAGCCTGATTCTGTAGCTCGTATTCTTTCTGGAATTCCCACTTCTCAGGAGCCAGCAAGGCAGCTCACTCATAGAGCATATACGCATATCCCTGGTACCCCCAATTGTTGCCGTGTTCCACTCTGCAGTGGGAGGTAATGGAGCAGGGCCAGTTCTGGGCACCCCTGACTTCAGCCTAGTGCCTCTGACTGGCTTTGCAGGAGGGTTGGAACTCCCATCCTGTCCTTGTAGGGCTGGGGCTTGGGGTAATTTTAGAACTTCAGGGGCCTCAGGAAGCGAAATGAGAGGCTGGCCTTGCAGGTGGCTTGCTTGAGTGTGTGACCATGCCGAAATTGAAGCAGCTGCATGCAAAGCGAGTGCCTTCACTCCCGCTCCATCTTCCCGGGACAGAATTGTTTTGTTTCTGGTTTGGGGCCACGCCCACTGATGCTCTGGGCTTACTCCTGTCTCAGCACTCACACATCCCTCCTGGTGGGTCTCAGGGTGCCCTTTGGGGATCAAAGCAAGGCAAGCTCCTTCCCCACTCTGGCTCCTGGACAGATGTTTAACAATCAACAGAGCACCAGGTTTCCATACTTGGCTTTACATGGATTGATCAAATTTCAGAAAGACAAACCTGGGACAGCTGGGGATGTTACTGAGTAGTAAAGCAGCTGCCTTGCTTTCATGAGGCCCTGGGTTTGATCGCTGGCGTAGAAAAAAAAATTGTGACATCAATAAAGTTACCAACTTTTTTTATAGGGGTCTACCCAATAGCACTAGGGGGTGGAGGGCCAGGCCTGACCTTGTAATATGTAGCTTGGGGGTTCCTTTGGGGCCATCAGGCACACACAGGCCTGGGGGCATTTAGTGACAGGGGTCAAAGTTAGGGCTTCACTTAACGAGGCATGTGGCCTATGTAAGTACTTAGTTAATCTGCCCAGCTCAGGTTGTCAGCTGTAAATCTGCTAAGAACATGGATTGAGTCCAATGAATGAGGCTGTTAGGCAGCACCATTGATTCAAGTGAGAAAGGATAAGCTCTGACTGTGAGATGTTTTCCTCCTCAAGGTTTTAGCTCTGCTGTGATCTGGTCTTTTTCCTGTTACTGCTACTTGGCACAAGGGAAAGGGGCCGAGGGACTTTTGGCTCTGGCTCCAGCAGGAAGCTGTGAGAGGCAGCAGGTCTGTGGCCACCCAGCGTGTGTGTGTGTGTGTGTGTGTGTGTGTGTGTGTGTGTGTGTGTGTGTGTGTGTGTGTGTGTGTGTGTTGGGGGGGCCCATCCTTTCCCCTCCACAGCTCAGTGTCCAGCTTGAGTGTTGCCCTGTCAGCTTGTTCCCTCCATCTCTCTCCACTGCACACATCCCCTTTTTCTTTCCTTTTCCTCTTTTTATTCTCAGTCACACTTACTTCTTCTTTCTTCCCCCTAGCCCCAGATTTGCAGCCACATAATTTTTTTTCCCTTGTTTTTTTTTTTTTTTTTTGGCCACACCTGGTGACGCTCAGGGGTTACCTCTGGCTATGTGCTCAGAAATCGCTCCTGGTTTAGGGGACCATATGGAATGCTGGGGAATTGAACCGCAGTCCGTCCTAGGCTAGCATGGGCAAGGCAGATGCCTTACTGCTTGTGCCACCGCTCTGGCCCTGCAACCACATAATGTTAACGTGCAGTAAAACTCTTAAAACGCTGTTAGACGTGTTTTGTCTTCTCTGTCTGACCTCTCTGCTCCTGCTCTATCCTATGGGTCTCCGATAGCAAGGTGGTCGGCAGGATTTGTGGATTCCCTAGGGCTGGAGAGGTACCACAGCAGGGAAAGTGCTTGCCTAGCATGCACTAGACCCAGGATCTGTCCTTGGGAACTGCATAGGGTCCCATGAGTCCCTCCAGGAGTGAACCCTCTGGGCACTACCAGTGTTGCCCCAAAACTAACCAAACGAGGGGGTGGAGACATAGCACAGCTGTAGAGTGTTTGCCTTACACATTGCCGACCCAGGACCTACAGCGGTTCAAATCCCAGGATCCCATATGGTCCCCTGAGCCAGCCAGGTGCGATTTCTGAGCCTAGAGTCAGATCTAACCCCTGAGCACCACTGGATGTGACCCAAAAACCTAATAAAACAAACAAACAAACAAAAACAACCCACCTTGATTCTACATGGTTATGGTGGGCTCATGGGAAGCCTGATTATACTGTATCCCTTATATCCTTATAGTATTTTCTCTTGTGATGAGAACTTTTCAGATCTGCCCACATCTTGAATGTCAAAGTACTATTAGTGTTATGAGTAAAATATAGTCATTGTTATTTTTTGTTCTGGGGCCATAGCCAGCAGTGTTTGAGGACATATAGTGCTCCCGACCCCTCCAAGTGTTATCAGAACTATATAGTGGCACGCCCTAACCACAATTACACAGCCTGAGCACATGATAGTAGTTGCGAGCATTTCAATAACGTGATATAGAAAGATAGATTGATAGATGGATAGATGGATAGATGGATGGATTCCTGGCGGTGCATGGGGGACCTCAGGTGGTATCAGGCATGGAATTGGGGGTCAGCTTGTGTGCAAGCATCTTTCTTGCTGTACTATGGCTCTGGCCCCCTATTTTATTTATTTATTTTGAGCAAGACCCTAAGGTGCTCAGGGATTATTTCTGGCTCTGTGCTCAGAAATCACTCCTGGCAGGCACGGGGGACCAATATGGGATGCCGGGGGATCAAACCTGGTCGGCCTTTTGCAAGACAAAGGCTCTCCCCCACTGTGCAATAGCTCTGGCCCTATTTATTTATTTTGTGGTGCCAAGAATGGAACCAAGAGCCTCACATGTGCAAGGTAAGTGCTCTACCCTGAACACCTGGGTGAGTTTCTCAGCACTATCATGCTGCACACAATACTAGGCTCTCGGCATGTGGTCTCTGGCTTTCTGTTCAGGAACGAGCCTTGTTTAGAAAAGAAGAGACAAGTTTTCTTTTTTTGGTTTTTGGGCCACACCCAGTAATGCTCAGGGGTTACTCCTGGCTATACGCTCAGAAGTCACTCCTGGCTTGGGGGACCATATGGGACACCGGGGGATCGAACCGCGGTCCGTCCAAGGCTAGCGCAGGCAAGGCTACCTTACCTTTAGCGCCACCGCCCGGCCCCAAGACAAGTTTTCTAAGTCTTGGCCAAGATCCTACATCTGGTCTATTGGTCTCCCATATGTTCCTCCAGCCCTCTAACAGTAAACCCAAACCAATCTTTAGTGGGGGATTTTTTTTTTTAATCACAACCAGTGGTGTTCAGGGGTTACTCTTGACTCTGTGCTCAGAAATCGCTCCTGGCAGGTTCGGGGGTCCTTATGGAATGCCAGGAATCAAAAGCAGATCCATCTGGGTTGGGGGGAATTTTCTTTCTTTCTTTATTGGTTCTGAGCTCAGGGATCACTTTTGGAGTATAGGGGGATCATATAGGTTGCCAGAGATTGAACCTGGGTCTGCTGTGTGCAAGGCAAACGTTCTCCCTCTTGTACTATCTCTCTGGCCCTGAACTTTCTTTTTTTTCTTTTGGTTTTTGGGCCACACCTGGTGATGCTAAGGGGTTACTCCTGGCTCTGCGCTCAGAAACAGCTTCTGGCTTGGGGGACTAGATAGGACACCGGGGATCGAACCCAGGTCCATCCTGGGTCAGCAGCATGAAAGACAAATGCCCTACTGCTGTGCTATCGCTCTGGCCTGACAAGGCTTATTTCTTACACAACTTTGGCACCTTATAGAACCTCCCTGGGCCTCAGTTTTCCCATCTGTAAAGATTGGGAGAACAATGGTAGCTACTTTAGCTCTGAGAGCGTGAATCCATGCCCAGGGAAAGTGGGGGTATAGTGGGAACTGGCAGGTGGTTTGTTCTCAGAAGCTATTGAGTGCTGTTACCCACTCCTGCTGGAAGTTTCTTTAGCACCAGCATCACTACCCCATCATTGCCTGGCACATGGATGTAATGGGAGCAAGTGGGATGTTCCTTCTTCTCTTTTGTGGTGAGGAGGTGTTGGGCCATACTCAGCAGTGCTCAGAGGCTATTCCTGGCTCTCTGCTCAGGACTGACCCCTGGTGCTTGGAGGACTATAGGTGGTGCAGAGGATTTGAACCTGGATCACAGCTGCTGCAGCTACACAGAGGCCAGATCCTTATCCCCTGACCTCTTTCCCCGACTCTCCTCCTGTCTTTGCCCACTGTGCTGGCTGCACTTTCAAAGTGATTGAAAGGTACTTTTGAGCAGCAGAAAGCACGCCTGTCACATGGATTGGGGACAGAGCACTCCTGCTGATAAGGCATGGCTGCTCGGGCACCCCAGGAGCAGCTGGTGTCGGCTGATCTTCATCTGCTTCTTTCCCGTGGGGATGTGTCTTCAGACTGTCAATGGAAAGTCTCAGACTCACCCTGCCTCCCCCTCAGGGCTTTCTCAGGGCACCCCATGAACATCTATCCTGCCAGAGACTCCTATTATGTAAGATGTTAAGTCTGTTCTGTGAGAAAAAGTGATTAATCTGGGAATAAAATGACTCCAAAGTAAAATTCCCACTTTCCTGAGAAACCAGCACCCCGGGAGTATTGTGTTTTTGTCTGGGCTGCACTGGAGGCCTGGAACTAGGCAGTGTCTGTTTCTTTCTGACATGTCCCTTTGGGTGTAGACAGCCATTCTAAGTCCCTGGAGCTGGACCCAAGATGCTGAGGCCCCAAGCCCAGGGTGGAGCCTGAGGAGTCATTTAATGCCAACTGAGGCTGAGTTTTGGTTTGCTTTGTTTTTGTTTTGGGGGCCACACCCAGCAATCTTGGTTCTGCATTCAGGGATCATCTCTCTTGGCAGGCTTGGTAGACCATAGGGGGTGCCTGGAATTGAATTTGGGTTAGCTGCATGCATAACAAGCTGCATTATCTCCTTAGCCTGGTGTGTGTGTGTGTGTGTGTGTGTGTGTGTGTGTGTGTGCACACGCGCGCGTGCGTGCGCTTGTGGTTGGTCTCACACTCAAGGCAAACACTCTGCTGCTCAGCCACATCTCATGGCTCTATTTTTAACTTCCTGATAGAAAAATGATGAACTGAAAATAAAATACTTTGAAATCCAGAACATTCCACTCACTGCTTGTCATGGGTCAGCTGTTGGCCTCTCTGCTTGTCCAGATCCAGACCCGTGTCAGCCTCTTGCTGCATGTGTGGCCAAGCCCTTCTGTTCTGCAGGAACTCTGCCCCTGTGTGTGTTTACATGTGTGTGTCTTCTGTGTGTCCGTGCATGTACGTGTGTGTGTCATGTGAACTTGACTGGTCCGCGTCTCTTCTGTAAAGTATTTTAATTTCATCCAGATTGATGAGAATTTGTTACTCATGTTTTCTTGCTGTGTTTGGAAACCACACCCCGCAGTGCTGCAAAGCATGTGCTCAACCCTTTAGCCATCACCCCAGCCCTATGAGAAATATTTGCCATTGTAAAAAATGCGCAAGAGGAAATTAAAATGTGGGTGGTGCTTATTTCTAATGATGTCTATCTTTCCAATTTTCCCTTTTACAAAATGTATGTTAACATAATTTATATGGGCCAGAGTGATAGCGCAACGGAAGGGCATTTTTCTTGCACGCAGCTGACCTGGGACAGACCTGGGTTCGATCCCCGGCATCCCATATGGTCCCCCTAGCCAGGAGCGATTTCTGAGCACAGAGTCAGGAGTAACCTCAGAGGGCCAAAAAAAACAAAAACCATCACACTGGAGAGATAAAATGGAGGTAAGGCATTTGCCTTGCATGCAGAAGGTCAGTGGTTCAAATCCCGGCATCCCATATGGTCCCTTGAGCCTGCCAGGAGTGACTTCTGAGTGTAGAGCCAGGAATAACTCCTGAGTATTGCCGGCTGTGGCCCAAAAACCAAAACAACAACAACAAAACAAAAAACAAACAAAAACCTATAATTTATATGTCTAAAATATGTATGACATATGAATAAATAATACTTTTATGCTATATTATGTCACATGCATAAAATTATAGAAATACATTTCCTTAGACACTTTGGGTCATGTTAAATGGATAGTTTTTTTTTTTTTTTTTTTTTTTTGTTTTTTGGGTCACACCTGGCAGTGCTCAGGGGTTATTCCTGGCTCCAGGCTCAGAAATTGCTCCTGGCAGGCACAGGGGACCATATGGGGCGCCGGGATTCGAACCGATGACCTCCTGCATGAAAGGCAAACGCCTTACCTCCATGCTATCTCTCCGGCCCCTAAATGGATAGTTTTTTCTTCTGTGACCTTTATCATATAGTATTGTAACATTCTTTCAATATATTTTTGTTTGTTTTGTTTTTGGGCTACACCTTGCTATGCTCAGGGTTACTTGTGGCTCTGCACTAAGGAAATACTCCTGGTGATGCTAAGGGGAACATACAGGATGTTGGGGATTGAACCTAAGCTGTCTGTGTGCAAAACAAATGCCTTACCTACTGTACACTTCCTCCCCAACATTTTCTAAAGCACCTGTATTGTTTTGTTATGGTGCCACACACAACAAAGGAGTTACTCCTTACTAATTTCTCTGGCCATTTATATTAAAAGGCTTTAGGTGGGGCAGAGGTTCATCAGAAAAGGTGTTTGCTGTGCTAGGTCTGATCCCTGGTACTACCACATCCCCTAAACTCATCCAGGAGTAAGCCCTAAGCATTCCAGCCAGGTGTGATCCTTAAAGAAGAAAAAAATAAGAGGCTGTTTGTGACACATAGCTGTGTCCTGACTTGTCAGTCCTTGATGTTTGGCTCTTTGTGTATTTCCAACCTGGTGCTTTTTTTTTTGAGGTGGGGGCACACCTGGGGGTGTTCAGGGGTTACTCCTGGTTCTGCACTAAGAAATAGCTTTTGGGAGGTTCGGGGGACCATATGGGATGCTGGGAATTGAACCCAGGTCTGTCCTGGCTTGGCCGCATGCAAGGTGTTTGCCCTGCTGTTGTGCTATTTCTCCCTCCGGCCCAGACTTGATACCCTTCTAATTAACAACACAGTGATTGGGGCCTGAGAGATAGCATGGAGGTAAGACATTTGCCTTGCATGTAGAGGACGGTGGTTCGAATCCCGGCATCCCATATGGTCCCCTGAGCCTGCCAGGAGCGATTTCTGAGTGTAGAGCCAGGAGTAACTCCTGAATGCTGCTGGGTGTGCCCCCCAAAAAACAAAACAAAATACAGTGATGATGAACTTGACTCTGCTCCTGAAGCTGCAGTCACTGATACCCTTTTCTTCTCTCCCCAGATCCCAAGACTATTCAAGTGGAGACCAGAGCCCCACAGGTGGTGCGGGTGAGTTCTTGCTCTGTCCAGGGCAGCAATGCCTGGAGTTTAGGGCTATGGCAGGAACCAGAACAAATTTGGTCTAAACCCCAGCTCATCCAGCTGGTAGGAGCAGGGGCTAGGTACCAGGTCTTGTGTAAGCCTCTTCCTGGTCAAGGGACAGCTTGCTTGTTGTCCAGGGCTGCTGTGACAAAAGACACTGGCAAATGCTGGCAGGCTGGCCTGACTCTGGGCAATGTGCTACTCCTTTAGCTTATGACTGGAATAAGCAATCCCAGCCCTTCCCCTGGGGCCTCAGTGTCATGGTTTTCTGGAAAGAGGATTACCGCTGAAGCCGTTTTGCCAATCCTCGAGTAATCCAATTTCTCCGCTCACCCTGACCTTAATTCCCTATGTGTTAAGTGGGAGGCTCCGTCACTGGGCCAAAGCACTGGTAGTGTATGAAGAGCTGGGGATGGGTGGAGGGTCTTACATGTCATTCACCTTCCCTACTACTCCAGGGTAAAGTTTGGGTGGGTGGGTGGGGTATAACCAGCTCTCAGCACAGGATTTAGGATTTGGATGAGCTGAGCAAGGCTCTGAGCCTGAGTTTGCTAGTTCAATGACGGCTTAAGTTAGCAGAGATTCCGATCACCAATTGGCCAAGCCTCTCAGGAGGGAAAATGGCCCTTTTATGTTTTGATTTTACCCTGGGCATGCACTAGTCTGCTCCTTTAGGAAATAGTGTGCCCTGCACCCTGGCACAGATCAGAGGCCAACTGCCACTTTCCTTCTGTGAAAGCACCTGGTCCTGCTGTTGTTGGTGGTAAACAGGTAGACTCTCCTAAGAGGAAGAGTGTGTAGACATAGAAAACCGTGAACAGGTCAGAAGCTGAGTGCCTGATCTGGGATGGAGCATTCTCTGAGCAGAAGGAGGTGGCAGCGGGTTCTGGTGGAGTCCAAAGGCAGGGATAACTGTGAGGATTTCTCTTGTAGGTACTACCAGTGACTGAGCCCAACCATGAAAATATTATTCCTGTGGACTTTTTGAACACAACGAGCCTCCCAAGTAAGGATTGGGGACTAGATACTTTCATATATTCTCTTTTTGGTTTTTGGTTTTTGGCGGCGCTCTGGGGTTACTACGGGCTCTGTGCTTAGAAATCCCTCCTGGCAGGCTCAGGGGACCATGGGGGGATGCTGAGGATTGATCCTGGGTCTGTCCCAGGTTGCCTCATGCAAGGCAAACTCCTTACTGCTGTGTTATTGTTTTGGCCCCAGTTTCATATTCTCAAAGCACCAAAGTTTTGTTGTAGGAAGCCCTTCCTTAGGTACATGAGCCTGTAGAGGACGGGTCGGCTTTAGGAAAAAAGAGCATCATTAAACATTCTTTTCTTTTTCTCTTTTTTATTGGCTGGAGGGCATAGCAAGCTGTGTTACTCCTGGCTCTGTACTCAGGAATTACTCCTAGCAGGGTTCAGGGGATCATGTGGAATGGTGGGGCTCAAACACCTTATCTTATTGCTCCAGTCCCAGAAACATTCCTTTCATTTGGGTTTTGTTTATGGGCCCCACCCAGTGGCAATCAGGGGTTACTCCTGGCTTCACATTCAGAAATTATTCCTGACAGACTCAGGGGATCCTATAGGATCCTATAGGATGCCAGGGATTGAACCTGGGGTCAAGGTTAAGGCACTACCTGCTGTGTTATTGCTCCAGCCCCTCCAGAAACATTTTTTTTATTGTGTGCGCATCCCCATTCAGTGGTGGGGGTTGAGACACAGCAAGAAGCGCATAAAAGAGTGTAGGGCAAGGCAGGAACTGTTCCCATGATGCAAATGAATGCACTACACACAGGGCTGTGCTGGGTGGATGGCACACTGTGGAGGGAAGAGTTTGTTTTGCTTCTGTTTCCCTGTGCCTGCCAGGCCAGAGAAATGACTGACATTTGCAACAAGAAAAAGTCCTACCTAGGCTTGTTTTACTAGAGGGATGGGAATCCTGGAGTTCCTATCTAGAGGTTGTTGGGTGGGGAAGCTTCACATGCTAGCCCTAGGGCATTCTGAGTAGTGCTGGCTCTTAGGAACCTTCTGTGATTCAAATCTGCCTGCACCTGGATGCTGGGTGGTGCCATCTTGTGTGCAGGCCCATCCCATCATGCAGTGTGCCTGGGTCAGGCCTATGGAATGGCAGTAACTGAGCTCCACGGAGCTGGGACAGGCTCTCATTGTGGGTGGTAACTAGAGCAAAGAGCTGACTGTGAAATAAGCCAGTAGGGAAACCTAGATAAAGCAAACTGGAGTGCAGAGGCTGAAGAGAGTGTGTGGTTGGAGGAAATCACAGAGAACGCATGAAAGGCCCATTGTTGGAAATGCATCTTGGGTGAGGTTTGGGGTTAGCTGTGTGGCAGGATCCACATCTCATCCAGTCTCAGGCCTTTTGAGGCCAGTCTTTGGACTGGCAACTCCCAAACTTCTCTCTCTCATTTTTTTTTGGGGGGGGGGCGTCACACCTGGCAGTGCGCAGGGGTTACTTCTGGCTCTATGCTCAGAAATCTTTCCTGGCAGGCTTGGGGACCATATGGGATGCCGGAATTTGAACCACTAACCTTCTGCATGCAAGGCAAATGCCTTACTTCCATGCTATCTCTCCGGCCCCTCTCTCTCTCATTATGACCAGACTCCTGCTGCATCTGCCTAGCTAATATGTTCATTGAATCCCATTGAGAGAGCTTGGCATGTAGCCCAGTAGGAGAGCACTTGGCTTGTATGGGTGAGGTCCTGGGTTCACCAAAAACAAACATTGGACAGGGAAGAAGAGAAAGCTCAAACTTGGGAGTGTTTAAAGCTGAGAGTTGCTACTGTCCTACCTCTCCAATCCCCTGGCAGCACTATTTTAATAGGCTTGCTTGGTCCCAGAGGCCACAACTGGCTTTATCTTTGAATCATCCTGTGTCCAGGTCTTCCACAAGCCTTCTTGTTTGGTCCTGAAACTCATCCAAATCTGATTGCTTCCTTCAACATTCAAAGCCACTCGAATCCTGTGGTCTTCTGTCCCGCACACCAAAGATTTTTTCCCTCTCATTCCCTCAAATGTCAATCTCCCCCCCCCCCAAGAGAAACTTAATGAAGCCCCATCATCTCTGTGGTGCTGGCTTGGCCCCCAAATGCACGGCTGCCTCTGGGCGCAGCCTCATCGTCCTGGTCACATCTCTGTTTCTGTGTCTCCTCCTGGGAGGCCCTTCCTGACGCTCCAGCCAAGGGAGCTCACCTCACCCCCTGTGCTTTGCCCTCCTGGCCCCTGTCACTACTGACGTCATTTGACACATGTCTGTGTGTTTGTCCATTTCCCTTGGTCAGATGTGAGATCCAGGAGATCAGAGCTTTGTGACCACCCTTTGATCTGACCCCCACCCCCACAGGCTGAGCATGGAACTAAGCTCTGGACAGATGTTCAGCCATGGTTTGCTGAGCGAACCAAGGCCCAAATGGGAAGATGATGAAATGTCAGTTAATGACTAAGCCGAACGTGCAGCTTCCCAACAACTTGTTCATGGAGAGGAGGGGCCTGCACAGAGTCTGTGCTCTTCAGGCCGGGCTGTGTCAGGGGCAGCTGGGCAGCAGGTATCCCCTGGGTATCCTTGGGGCCCACAGCACCATGAGGGTTGGCCTTCCTGGCAGGTAGGAATGGTGACTGCCTTGGTGTACTCTATCCAGGTCTCAGTCACCCCTGGGGGATCTTTCTGAGGATGGAGACGTTGCTGGGGATGTCCACAGGTCCTTTCATCCATTGTACAATGTACATGTGCTATCAGTTTTGTGTATTGGAAGCGTGCCACCTGCCACCTGGAGCATGCCAGGGAGCGTGCACAGTTGGTTCTCAACCTGGGGAATTTAGGGGTGTTGTAGGGTTCAAGGCACACAGGAGAGGCCTGCCAGGGAACAGGATCACTTTATGATCAGGGCGAGACCTAGGGGTTCACTTAGGGACTGGGCAATGGCAGAGGTGGGCAAGGTAGGAGGTGAGTGTACCAAGGTCTTAGAGGAAAAGAGCTAATATGTGCTACAGAAGATAAAGGGGTTTTCTGTGGCCAGGGCTCAATTTGTTTGTTTGTTTGTTTGTTTTTTGTTTTTTTTGTTTTTGTTTTTGTTTTTGGTATTACACCTGGTGGTACTCAGGGGTTACTCCTGGCTCAATTTCTTTGCTTTTTTTGTTTTTTTTTTTTGTTTGTTTGTTTGTTTTTGGCTCACACCCGGCGGTGCTCAGGGGTTACTCCTGGCTCAATTTCTTTGCTTTTTTCCTTTTCTTTCTTTCTTTCTTTTTTTTTTTGGGTCACACCCGGCAGTGCTCAGGGGTTACTCCTGGCTGTCTGCTCAGAAATAGCTCCTGGCAGGCATGGGGGACCATATGGGACACCAGGATTCGAACCAACCACCTTAGGTTCTGGATCGGCTTCTTGCAAGGCAAGCACTGCTGTGCTATCTCTCCAGGCCCTGTTTTTTTTTTTTTTTTCTTTTTTGATTTTTGGGTCATACTCGGCAGCGCTCAGGGGTTACTCCTGACTCTATGCTCACAAATCACTCCTGCCAGACTCGGGGGACCATATAGGATGCTGGAGTTTGAACCACTGTCCTTCTGCATGCAAGGCAATCGCCCTTCCTCCATGCTATCTCTCCGGCTCCCAGGGCTCAATTTCTAAGTGGGAGGACAGGCCAGCAACCTGGCCAGCTCTTATGGCCAGAACCTAGACATATTGGATGGAAAGTGCCCAGCTTACCTGTTGTGTCTGTGAGGTTCCCCAGCTTACAGAGCCTTGGAACCTTGGGGACCAGCTGTAAGTAGAGAAAATCCTCCGAGTATGAAAGGGTGTCTCTGGCCATACAAGACCAAGTCAGACTCAGATTTCAGGGCGAGTATGAGACTGGGGTTTGTCCCACAGGCTGGGGCCATTCTCTGGAACTGTCTGTGGACAGACATTGCCATCGTGTCAGAGGCCAGGGGAAGAGTTCCCCCTCAGACTGAGGGTCCTTTGAGGCTCGAGAGCCATGATTAAGCAGTTTTCTCTTTCTCTTCCTCTTCTCTGCCTGTTTTCTTATTTTCCTCCTTTTTCTTTCTGTTTCTTCTATTTTCTCCCCTGCTTCCTCCTCTGTCTCCTTTGCCCAGGACAAGATATCCCTCTGCCTGCATTCCTGGTGGCTGGAGGCAGCCTGACCTTTGGGACTCTCCTCTGCATTGGAATCATCCTGAGGTGAGTGTAGCAACAGGGGGCTGTGGCCTGAAAATGAAGGGGGTGGGAGAAAGCCAGGGAGGCTACTTTGCCTCCCTGGCAGAGGGTGGGGGGGGGTTGCTGTTTTCTAAAATTAGGAGCATTAGGGGCCAGAGAGATAGCACAGCGGTAGGGTGTTTGCCTTGCAAGCTGCTGATTTGAACAGATGGTGGTTCGAATCCCGGCATCCCATATGGTTCCCCCGAGCCTGCCAGGAGCGATTTCTGAGCGCAGAGCCAGAAGTAATCCCTGAACACTACCAGGTGTACACCCCCCGTACCCTCCCCCCCCCAAAAAAAGAGTTTCAAACTAAACAACGCAGAGGGGTATGAAGATAGGGCAGGGGTTAAGGTACTTACTGTGCATGCAATTGGCTTGAATTTGATCTCCAACACCACTTAGGGTCCCACCCAAACATCGCCAGGAGTGGCCCAATGCCCCCTCCCTCTGAAATATAAATATAAATGCGCCATTGGAACAGATGAGCCCCCTTCTCAAGGGTGTGCTAAGTTAGAGGGATTGATTCATCTTAGCCTACCTATTATGCCCCATCCTCATCCTCATCCATGTTTGTGTTCATTCCACGACTGGAACAAATTACAGTTTTTGTTATCTTCTTGGGAGGATCCCAGGGCCACCACATTCATGGTATCCTGGTTATGGAAGTGGCTGGGACAGTTGGTAATTTCTGTGGCCTGCTGGAATTTTTGTTTTGTTTTGTTTTGTTTTTTTGCTTGTTTTAGAGCTGAGGTGTACTACAGCAGGTGGGGTGCTTTCCTTGCATGCAGCTGACCCAGGTTTGATTTCCAGCATTCCAGATGGTCCCCGAACACTGCCAAAAGTGGTCCCTGAATACAGAGCCAGGAGTAACCCCTGAGCCCCATTTGGTGTGCCTTCTTTTTTTTTTTTTTTTTTTTTTGGTTTTTGGGCCACACCCGTTTGACGCTCAGGGGTTACTCCTGGCTATGTGCTCAGAAATCGCCCCTGGCTTGGGGGGACCATATGGGACACCGGGGGATCGAACCGCGGTCCTTCCTTGGCTAGCGCTTGCAAGGCAGACACCTTACCTCCAGCGCCACCTACCCGGCCCCTGGTGTGCCTTCTAAATATAAACAACTAAGAAACAAAAGTTTAAGAGTATTTATGAATTTTAGACTTTTAAAATATTTTAACTTTTTTCTTTTATCTTGGGGTGGGCACACCCAACCGTACTGAGAGTTTATCTGGGCACTTTACATAGGGGTCACTCCTTATGGGATCAGGGGACACTATGGGTTTCTGGGATTTGAATCTGAGTTCGCTACATATAAGTACTTTCCTGCTGTACGATCACTCCAGTCTTTCAAACTTACGAATATTTTGAAGTTTTCTCTTAGCAACAGAAATTTTGATCTAAGGAAACATTATGAAACTCAAATACGTAGAAGCGGCCAAGGTGTGGGGAGTCCAATAGCCCCGCTGTTTCTCTTCCTTCCTGCCCACCCCCTCCAGCCTCTAAGCCTGCTCAGAAATGGGCAGCAGGGTGCCAGGTGTAGGACACCCCCCCTGGCTGGTTTCCAAAGCCTCTTTGAGCTGAGTAATTCTCAGAACAGTGTGTCATTCATTCCTCGCACTGTTGTAGGAGAAAAATTTCATATTTTCTTTTAGTGGCTCTTCACATAGAGACTTTCTGTACTCACTAAACAGCCTTAGAAAAGTGACAGGGTGTGTTGTTATGGACTGAAAACAGGCAATAGAAAGAAGGGAAACATTACACAAAGACACACAGACAGCTACTGTGAGTTTTCATGGCAGGAGGGTGGTGGTGTCTGAGAAGAGCATGAAAAAGTCTCACCCTGAAGGTACCCACGCCAGCACCCACAGGGTGGTATCAGTTTTTCATTTGTTTGCTTTTGGGCCACATCTGGCGGTGTTCAGGGCTTACTCCTGACTCTGTACTTAGGGATCATTCCAGGTGGGCTTGGGGGACTATATGGAGTGTTGGGAGATCAAACCCGGGTCAGCCTTGTAGAAGCTAAGTGCTTTTGTTATTGTTTACCTGGCAGTGCTCAGGGCTTACTCCTGCCTCTGTGTTCAGAAATCACTATTAGTTGTGCCAGGTCTGCTATGTGCAAGGCAAGCGCCCGACCCACTGTACTTATCTTTCATTTATAATCTCTTAAATTCAGCATTAATTTTTTTTTTGCCCAATTCTTCTCCCCACATACAGATTCTTCTGTTTTTTTTTGTTTTGTTTTGTTTTTGTTTTTGGTCCACATCCAGCAGCACTCAAGGGTTACATCTAGCTTTGTGCTCAGAAATTATGCCTGACATGCCCAGCAGACCACATGGGATCGAACCTGGGTTCTCTGTGTGCAAGGCAAACACCCTACCTGCTGTGCTATTGCTCCGGCCTCCCACCTACAGAGTCTTTCTGTGCCTCGCTCTCTTGTACTGCTGCTTAGGTAGATGTGCCTGGTGTCCTCCTGTCAGGGATCTTCTTTGATTTGTTTAAGCAACTCTGTGCAGAATGTTTTGATGTGTAAAACTTGCCCCTAGAGCTGCCATTTGTGGGCTGTGATTCTGAAGGGGGGATTCCTGGGTACAAGAATCTGATTGGCTTCTCCTCAATCCTCTCCTGAGGACCCCGACTTGCCCATTAGGTTCCCTGAGCCTTGAGGTCTTAAGTGACATTCTATGGGTTATTATTGATCCTGTTTGGATACAGGCTGTGCCCAACTGCCAGCATAGTGACGACTGTCAACTCTTTATCTTGATCGGAACAGGAATAACATATGGATGTCAAAGAATTCTCAGGAAATTCCCAGATCTTGTTTCTGTCGTTGGCTTTGCCCTCCCTCCTGGTCCTTCCTGGAGGATTTGATGTGTATGGGCATGGAGGGCACCCCCACCTCATGTGCATGGCAGGAGGGTGGGGTGCCCCGCTCCACGCCCCCGCCTGCAGGAAGGCGACCTGACTGCACCTTTGAAGATCACTATCACTAAGCTGTGTCTCTGGGCCCCACAGTCTGTCTCTGAATTCTGAGCCTTGGCTTCGGGCCTGCGCTGCGTGAAAGAGCGGCGATCAGAGAGATGCCTATCTCCTTCCTGTTTGGCATCGGGCTTCCTGTCCCATGAGTCACTAGTGCCCCAGTAGTGCCCACTGAGGTGTCTGTGAGAAGCTCCCGCTGGGTGGGAGCTGGGGGAGGAGGGAAGGGAATGTTGGAAGCAAGTGAGGGGAACTGGGGGTGGGCTGCGGAGGGACCATGGAGATCCCAACCTGCTCCAGACTGACACCCATTTCCTTTCCTGCTGGAAGAATATCTCTCTGCTGCACCGGGGCACTGGCACGGGGATGGGGATGCATGCTGAGGATGTGCCCAACCCCCCTCAACCCAACACCACATCCTCAGGCCCCTGCTTTGAGCCATTCCCCAGGAGTAACCCCTGAGCACTGCTTGGGGTGCTCCTCCCAAATTAAGAAACAAATTAGAGAGACAGAGACTGTTCCTCTCAATTAAATGGGTTTGGGTTTGGGTGATAAGCATGGGCCTCTTGGGTCAGGTCAGCCCTCGGTGTCATGAAGGCATATGCATGGCCACACATGCCTCATTTCTTGTCTGTAGATTTGACTGACAGCACATTCATGATGCTTTGGGGCTGTTTGGGTTTTTTTTGGGTCATACCTGGCAGTGCTCAGGGGTTACTCCTGGCTCTGCACTCAGAAATCACTCCTGGCAGGCTTGGGGCTTGGGGGACCATATGGGATGCTGGGATTTCGAACCGCAGTCCATCCTGGACCAGCTATAAACAAGGAAAATGCCCTATCACTGTGCTATCTCTCCAGGCCCCTTGGGGCTGGTTTTTTTGTTTGTTTGTTTATTTGTTTTTTTGGGTAGTGCTCAGGGATTACTCCTGGCTCTATGCTCAGAAATTGCTCCTGGGCTCAGGGGACCATATGGGATGCCGGGATTTGATCCACCGACCTTCTGCATGCAAGGCAAATGCCTTACCTCCATGCTATCTCTTCGGCCCCTTGAAGCTGTTTTTAAAGGGGGTTTTCGGTTTGGGCCACATCCAGCTCTGCTTACGAAGGACTTAGTCCTGGCTCTGAACTCAAGGATCACTCCTGGGTGACAACATGGGGTGTTGGGGATGGAACAGGTTGAATGCATGCAAGGCAAGCACCTTACCTGCTGTGTGTACTATTGCTCTGCCCCATTGGTCGGTTTATTTTTGTTTGTGTTCACATTTGTGTGTCTCTGCAGGCTCAGGAAGTCGTGGAAGCTGAAGGCCCAGAAAGAAGGCAAGACCAGCGCACAGCAGCCATATTCTCCGGGCCAGTACATCCCTGGGGCTACCCTGATACTCGTTCCCCTCATCTCTCATGTGAAGTCCCCCAGCAATTTTGGACCTGATATCATCTTGAGGAACAGTCAGCCGGAGTTTGAGCAGACCACGTATGACATCAGCAATAGAAACTACTTCTTATCCAGATAGCTGGGGGGGGGGCCATACCTTCGTGAGGCACTCATGTTCAGCCACAGTCGCTTCTCAACCCACTTGCATTCTAGCTCCTCAGGGTTGGAGGGTCGGTGCCCCCACACAGAAGCCTCACGGAAACAAATATGCTCAAACTCTCTAGAAGGTCCTTTGTTTCTGATTGACCTGGCCTTCTCCAGTTCCCAGGAATTGGGGGACGCTCAAGCCCCTAAGGGGCTCACACAAGCCGACCTGACGCCATCCAGCTATATCACCTCTGTTGCAAATCTTTAAAGCCTTAGTGCCTTGGTGTCTGGCTTCTCTAGCTCGGCCTGATGGTATGTGTCTGAACTCCTGGATTCTGGGGGAGTCAGTCCCATGTTGCCCATACCAGAGAGAAGGGAGAAAATATCTCAGGACTTTTTGATCTTTTTTTTTTTTTTGCCACGCTTGGCGATGCTCAGGGGTTACTCCTGGCTGTGTGCTCAGAAATCGCTCCTGGCAGGCTCAGGGGACCCTATGGGATGCCAGAATTTCAACCATCATCAGTCCTAAATCAGCTGCATGCAAAGCAAACGCCCTACCGCTGTGTTATGTCTCTGGACTCAGGCCCTGTTGATCTGAAGTGGAATTGTATTGAGTGCTGGAGCGTGGTGAATGGTGGATAATCAGAGGCCTGGTCTGGAACCCAGGACTTGGAAAGAAAGAGGAAGGAGGAAGAGCGGAATGCAAGGCATGTCTGGTCTCTGGTGGCCCCAAAGTCTAGGGACCAGGATCAGCAGCCCTGGGGGAACCCTCCTTCCCTCTCCTCCTCCTCCACTCCCCCATCCCTTGAACTGACACTGAGGCCTCTGCCCCTGGAGATGTGAAGCTTTTCTCTCTCCAGCTTTGTTTATTTGGTTTTCTACTGAGCCTTGAGTAGCCAAGGAAGATAATATTTATGTGAAAAGACCAAAGGAGCCAGAAAAGTGTATTTTCCTTCGGTTTTTGAGAAACTGCTGTTTCATCTTTAGAAGGCTGGGTGATGCGCCCAGCTGAGGGTCTGCGCACCCCTAGCACGTCTGGGAAACACAGACACTTCCTGTAGAGCCGCACTGAGTCGGGGAAAATGGAGGAGATTCTGTCTTTCCTCTGGTTCGGGAAGAGACTGGTTTCATTCTCGATCTGGTATCTGAAAAAGTCGAAAAATAAAGCGAGCCCGCGTGTCTTGTCTGATTGAGGGGGTGGCGGCTCTGCATGGGTGTGGAAGGAAATGGTGCCCAGCACCCCCGCACAGTGCTGGGAAGGCCCCCACGATTGCCAGGCAGGTCAGCTGAAAACCTCCATCCCCCCCAAATCCATGGCCCCTCGTGGTCAGAGAGACTTGCTAAGAACTCCAGACCTTGGCTCCTGACTTTTTATGGGGTGCCTTGGTTCTGTTTGCTGGTTTCGAAACCCCCTGCTCACTGTCTATCTGGGACCATGCTACTTGTTCTTATTAATTTTCTGCAGGATTTGATTTTTTTTTTTGCTTTGTTTTGTTTTTTGGGTCACACCCTGCGGAGCTCAGGGGTTACTCCTGGCTCTGTGCTCGGAAATTGCTCCTGGTAGGCTGGGGGACCATATGGGATGCCGGGATTTGATCCACCATCTGTTCTGGATCAGCTGTGTGCAAGGCAAATGCCCTACCACTGTGCTATCTCTCCAGCCAGCAAGATTTGATTTTTCTTTTTGGCCACACTCAGCCAAATTCAGATTATTCCTGGCTCTACACTCAATGATTACTTCTAGCAGTGCTTGGGGTGACCATATGAGATGCCAGGGATCAAACCTGAGTCAGCCACGTGTAAGGCAGGCACCCTACTTGCCTTACTATGTTCTGGTCTTATTCTTTGGGTTTTGAGAATTTATTGATGCTTGTGGTACTCTGGGCCAGCACCCACCTGGAGCTTAACCAAGAAGCAGTGTCACTTGTGGCCTGAAGGAAACATACTGGGTGGCCTTTTAGGAAAACCACACTGGCTCGAGGTTAGGAACTGGAGGGAATCAGAACAGCTCACTGCAAGTAGGACTCCTTTTAGCTCCCTGTGCCCCAGATCCTCAGCCACCGTGGATCACCCAACTCAAATCAGCAGGAATTATCTTTTTATTTTTTGTTTTTTTTGGCCACACCCAGTGATGCTCAGGGGTTACTCCTGACTATGTGCTCAAAAATTGCGCCTGGCTTGGGGAACCATATGGGACGCCGGGAATTGAACCCAGTCCGTCCTGGGTCAGCAGCATGCAAGGCAAATGCTCTACTGTTCTGCTATTGCTCCGATCCCAGCAGGAATTATCTTGTTGCTCTCTTGAATGGTCATAAAAGCCACGATTCAAGGGAACTGTGGACAGTGAGAATTCTGAGAAGGCAGATCTGTGAGCCCGCCGTAGTCCATCAGCTTTTCCTGGACTTCCTCACATGCTCACTGCCCAGCGACTGCGGCGAGTGGGAGCTATAAAATCCAGATGTACTCACAACTGCCGAGAACAGGCCACGTCACCTGCACCTGTTACTGCTTTCGTTATTACTGCCATGAAACTGCTCAACACAAATACTGTGAGGAGGGGTTTTTCCCTTCATTTTTTTTTTTTATCGTTGTTGTTTTTGGTCTGAGCTTGTTAAAATGAAGAAAAGTATTTGTTTTCTCTGTCTTGTGCACCTGGATAGAACCACCGGAAGCTGTGTCCTCAAGCCCAAAGTTTGGATGTGCATTTCACCTCTGGGCACCATTTTGTCCTCCATAGGATGTGACCCCCCCCCCCCTCTACTGCCTAATGCTGTCTGCCACCCAGCCCCCATGTGAAATACTGGGACTGCAACAGTGTCAGGGCAACTTCTGGGGGAGAAATGGGGAATGCCAAGGAGGTTGGCTCAAAGGCCCTAGCATTGAAAAGAAAAAAGAAAAAAAACATTTTGGTTCTAGGTCTAAATGGAAGTCTTCATTCTTCATTGTATAGCATTAATGAAATGTTTCTGTGTAAGAACTGGTCTATGTTGCTGTGGCTGCTCTGCGCTGCTGGGAACCCCCCTTTGCCAGGCTTACTTGCACACCCAAGTTGTTGGCCAGGAGCTGAGTTCTGTTCACTATGCCACTGTCCATTTGCTTGGGGACAAGATACACCATTCTTGTGTGTGTGTGTGTGTGTGTGTGTGTGAGTGTGTGTGTGTGTGTCTGTGAGAGAGAGAGAGAGAGAGAGAGAGAGAGAGAGAGAGAGAGAGAGAGAGAGAGAGAGAGAGAGAGAGAGAGAGAGAGATCCAGGTTGGGAGTCTCGCTGGAGTGAGCTAGAGCCCTTTGTGTGTGTGTGTGTGTGTGTGTGTGAGAAAGAGAGAGAGAGAGAGAGAGAGAGAGAGAGAGAGAGAGAGAGAGAGAGAGAGAGAGAGAGAGAGAGAGAGAGAGAGAGAGAGAGATCCAGGTTGGGAGTCTTGCTGGAGTGAGCTAGAGCCCTTTGGGGCCAGGTCGGGTGTGATCATGGTTTGTGGGTTTCTGCAGAATGTTCCTGAATGTCCTGCTGCCCATCCCTGCCGTGAGGAGTTGTCTTACCTCATTGAAGGCGTAAAAGGTCAATGTGTTGGGAGACTGCCCAGTGTCGGGTGGATCTGATGAGAAATTTATCTTGATTTGGAGGCAGTCAGGCAACCAGTAGTCTCTGGATCTTAGCCCCAGACTGAGTGCTCCTGTGCAGATGCCAGAGGAAGACTGCTGGGGAAGGCCAGGCCAGCTGGCCAGCTGCTATGCCAGCAGCTCCTGCATGGCCCCTAAAGGTCTTTCCAGAATCTTGTCCCTGGCGTGGCCTGGTGCCAGTGCCAGCAAGTTTCCATGGCAACCTTGATGATTATGAAGAACATGTCAGTTTTAGGAACATATGCTCAGATGAAACTCAGCTAAGGGAGAATTGGAACCATGTGGAACCAGGCTGTTCATTTACAGAGACCATGTTTGGACAGAGATCACAGTCTGTTAAATGGAATACCTCAACTTTATTTTATGTGGCTTTTTTTTTTTTTTGAGAGAAATAATCACTTCAAATGTTAACTTTTATTTGTTTTTACCTAATTTAGTCAATGGCTCACGTCTGTATTTGGGGCAAAGGGTCAGCATATATTTTTCAATATACTGTTTTGCATTTTAAATGGATCTTCGAGATGTATTTTAGATAAATAAGTTCTAAAAACTACGTTTGCCTTATAACTTCGTCATGCTTAACTTATACAAGAAGAAACGAATCGTTTTGATCATTTGAACTGAGACATTAAATGAATGAGAAAGATGTTTGACATTTGGGGTTGACCTGACCGCCCATTGGTCAGTGAGGGATTAAGTGACCTTTGAAGGGGGGAATCCCAAGTTTGAAAAACAAGTGGTGCTTTTTCCACAGACTTTCATAGTGGAAGGAATCTTGAGTTCCCTGGGGGAACTGGGAGAGGCGGGTGGCTCCGCCATGGTTACCCTCTTGGGACCCCAAAGAAAAGGAGCAGAAGGATCTCTGTTCATCTGGGGCTATGCAGTGGCAGGAATAATTCCTTTCACAAAAGAGTTGCAGCCTGGAGGATCCTGGTCTGAGGGGAGGCCTCAGCTTCTCTCTCAGGGAGGCTGGGCCTTGCCTTGCAGATGGTGACTCGGGAAACATGGGGACCTGGCCAGGGGACTGGTGCCGCCACCTCCTGGCCAGCTTGACTAGTGGGCTTGTTCCTGAGGAATTGGGGAGAGCAGATGGTGGGGAAGACTTCTGTTGCCTCTTTGGAGCTGTTTTCCTTGGGGTGTATGTATAGGGTGCGGGGAAGAGGAGTATTCTTGGTGTGTGTGTATAAGGGGAGAGGGGTGTCCTGACCATCTCAGGCCCAGATACCCTGTGTGGCCTATTTCTAACATGAGCCATGACAGGAACTTGGCACCATATCTTGCCAATAGCAACCAATCATAACTTCCCTTCTGGAAGTTCTGTCTTCTCCCCACAACTGCCACTTCAGAAACAAAGCAAAGGTAACATAGACCAGGACCAGGGAGGGGCCTTGGACACATCAGAGCTACAGAGGAGATGCCTGAGCTCATTCGTCTAAAGCACCAGAAACAATAGATCTGCAAGTAAGGCATCCAGACTTCAATAAATTTTAAACTTTAAAATGTCTTTATCAGGGCTGGAGTGATAGCATAGTGGGTAAGGTGTTTGCCTTGCATGTGGCTGACCTGGGATTGACCTGGGTCTATCCCCAGCATTCCATATGGTCCCCTGAGTCTGCCAGAAGTGATTTCTGGAGTGCAAAGCCAGGAGTGCCGCTGGATGTGCACCCCCTGCCCAAAGATAAAAAAAAAGTCTCTGTTTTATTTTGTTAGGATGAGTTTATTAAATATTTATATTCATTGTTGTTAAAAAATTAACTTGCTCATCCCATATGGGATGCTGGGATTCAAACCACCGTCCTTCTGCATGCAAGACAAATGCCTTGCCTCCATGCTATCTCCTGCCCTGAATTTTCAATTTCTCTTTCTTTCTTTCTTTCTTTCTTTCTTTCTTTCTTTCTTTCTTTCTTTCTTTCTTTCTTTCTTTCTTTCTTTCTTTCTTTCTTTCTTTCTTTCTTTCTTTCTTTCTCTTCCTTCCTCCCTCCCTCCCTCCCTCCCTCCCTCCCTCCCTCCCTCCCTCCCTCCCTCCCTCCTTCCCTCCCTCCTCCTTTTCTTTTTTCTTTTCTTTTCTTTTCTTTTCTTTTCTTTTCTTTTCTTTTCTTTTCTTTTCTTTTCTTTTCTTTTCTTTTCTTTTCTTTCATCACACCCGGCAGTGGTCAGGGGTTTTTCCTGGCTCTGTGCTCAGAAATTGCTCCTGGCAGGCACAGGGGACCATATGAGACGCCGGGATTCGAACCGATGACCTTCTGCATGAAAGGTAAATGCCTTACCTCCATGCTATCTCTCTGGCCCCGAGTTTTCAATTTCTAACAATGAGACCATCACAGAGAGCTAAGCAATTAGAAACCAACTAAATAGAACATAAATACAATGTTTACTGGGGCCGGAGAGATAGCATGGAGGTAGGGTGTTTGCCTTGCATGCAGAAGGATTGTGGTTTGAATCCTGGCATCCCATATGGTCCCCCGAGTCTGCCAGGAGTGATTTCTGAGTGTAGAGCCAGGAGGAACCCCTGAGCACCACTGGGTGTGACCCAAAAGCAAACAAAGAAAAAACAAAAAAATATACAATGTTTACAAGCATTTTAAGAATTATTTTGCATAGCATATGAGTACACTGCTACATCAATTTATTTTTATATAATAATTATTCAGTTTATTTTAATGTACTTTTAATAAATTATTTCTTTATTTAAGCATCATTGTTACAAACATGTTTTTAGTTGGGTTTCTGTCATAAGAAGTACAACCCCTTCACCAGTGCAACCTTCCCGGCCACCAATTCTCCCCATCTCCTGTACCCTGCCTTTGAGACATGCGTTCTATTTCTCTCTCTCACTATCTTTGTCATGGTAGTTGTTAGTGTAGTTATTTCTCTAACTGCACTCACCACTCTTTGTCGTAAGCGTTGGGACGTCATCTCTATTGTCTCTGGGTATTATTACCATGCTGTCTTTTAGTTTTCTTAAATCTCACAGATGAGTAAGACTATTCTGTGTCTGTCTCTCCCTCTGACTCATTTCACTCAGCATAATAGACTCCAGGTCCATCCGTTTGTAGGCAAATTTCATGACTTCATTTTTCCCAACAGCTGCTAAGTATTTCATTGTACCACAGTTTCTTTAGCCACTTATCTGTTGTTGGGCATCTGGGTTGTTTCCAGATTCTAGCTATTATAAATAGAATTTCAATAAAAATAGGAGTGCAGGGGCCGGGCGGTGGCGCTAGAGGTAAGGTGCCTGCTTTGCCTGCGCTAGCCTTGGATGGACCGCGGTTCGATCCCCCGGTGTCCCATATGGTCCCCCAAGCCAGGAGCGACTTCTGAGCGCATAGCCAGGAGTAACCCCTGAGAATCACCGGGTGTGGCCCAAAAACCAAAAAAAAAAAAAAAAAAAGGAGTGCAGTGGGCTATCTGTTTTGATTTGGGGGTCTCACTTGATAGTGCTCAGGGAAAATTCCAGGCTTAATGCTCAGTGATTACTCCTGGTAAGGCTTGGGGTACTCTATGTAGTTCTAAGGATTGAACCTGGGTCAGAACTACGTGCAAAGCACTGTAACCCCCATACTCTCTTTTAGTCCCTGTTTTTGTTTTAATACATGAATGCATTTTTTTTTTTTTTTTGGTCACACCTGGCAGCGCTCAGGGGTTACTCCTGGCTCCACACTCAGAAATCGCTTCTGGCAGGCTCGGGGGACCATAAATGCATGTTTTAAAGACATGTATTAAAAGACAAGTTGAGGGGTCAGAGTGGTGGTGCAAGTGGTAGGGCATTTGCCTTGCTCGAGCTAATCTAGGACAGACCGTGGTTTGATCCCCCAGCGTCCCATATGATTCCCCAAGTCAGGAATGATTTCTGAGCTTATGGCCAGGAGTAACCTTTGAACATCACTGGGTGTGACCCCCCCAAAAAGACAAGTTGCATGAAATTGGCTTCTCAAGCCTCTTCCCAGGGGAGGGGTCCAGCGTGTGCAGCTCATCAGAGGGGGAATGGTTGGACATCACTGGGTTTACCAATTTGACAGGACTGTGGGCTGAGCTTCTGGACTGTGAAGCAGGCTGTGTCTTGGGTTTCCCAGAAGCAGTCAGACCTCACATCCTCAAGTCTCAGGCAGTCCCAGGAGGTGGGGAAGCCTTGGTGGGAAACTGGATGCAGCAAGTGCCTATGTGGCTCTTCAGGCAGAGGTTGCCTAGCCTCAGCAGGAAGGATGCAGTTCTCTCAGCTGCTTCCGTGGTCCATATTTCAATGGGCTTCCTGGAAATCCTCCCCCACTGCATTTGCTTGCTTTATGGGCCAGTGGGTTCTCAGCGGCCTTTCCCAACCTGGGCTCTGTCTTCATTCACTCTTCAAGAAACCCCTGTGCTGGCTGCAAAGTGAGGAAGGAACCAAGCCCTTCTTTAGGGATCTGGGATTCTCTGCACCCCCAGAATCACATGCTTCCTGATCACTGGGGAGATGGGAAGGGAGACCGGAGCAGAGGGGAAGGAACAGTGTCTGGCTGCAGATTGGGAGAAAAACACTGGAGACTAAACCAGCCCAAAGGCATTGAGACCTTTGAGACAGGTGGAGCTGGAAAAGGCCTTGACTCAGGTGCAGAATTCTAGGCCCAGAGCTTGGCGGTATCCCCTGCAAGGAGGTACCACCGGTAACAAAGGCCATGCTAAGAATGTCCAGATGAGCCTGAGAGATAGAACAGAGGGGTGGGGAATAGCCTACAGTACAGCTTGTCTTGCCTTGCACACAACTGACCTGGTTCGATCCTCAATATTCAATATGGTCCCCAGAGCAACGGCCAGGAGTGATTCCTGAGTGTAGAGCCAGGAGTAAGTCATGAACAAGGCAAAAACAAACAAACAAACAAACTAAAAGAATCCCAAAACAAACAAAAAAAGAATGTCAGGACCATGGGGAAAGTTGGGGAAAACCAGATAAACTTGACAGAAGAAAAGGTGCTCTTTGCCTGCATTTTCCTCAGATGTGGACATTCTTGCCCTATGGGTGCATTTGCCCGCATGTCTCCTGAGAAGTGTCATTCTTTCTTTGGGACATGTTCCTCATTCTGGGAAAATGACCCGCACATACTAGCTTGGGCAATGTGCTTGCTTAGCTTTTAGCACTCTGGAGAAGCCCGTGTTCTATCTTGAGAGCATCTCTCTCTTGCCAAACAAAACTGTTTCATGGGGTCGGAGCAGTGGCACAAGTGGTAGGGTGTTTGCCTTGCACTTGGCTGACCTCGGATGGACCACGGTTCAATCCCTTGGCGTCCCATATGGGCCCCCAAGCCAGGAGCGATTTCTGAGTGCAGAGCCAGGAGTAACCCCTGAGCATCACTGGGTGTGGCCCAAAAACCAAAACCAAAACCAAAAAACAAACCAGTTTCACTTTACTAATCCTCTCCTCATGAAGTGCTTTTCCGTGAGGGAAGGCGCTGGATCTGGAAAGGCTGGGTAAGGTTTTGTTCTTATGCGAAGAGCAAATTCTCGCTACAGCTGAGTTTCCGGGTCCCCAAGATCAGGTGCAGGGATCATTTTCCATGCAGGGGACAATAAGTGGAACCAGGTGCCGGTTGGGGCCTGCCTCAGGGGGCTGGTGAGGTCTGTAGTGGGCAGAGACTCAGAGCAGACTGCTTAGTCCAAGATATCCCAGGCACGTCCCAGGGGGGCTGAAGTGTGGAGAGAAGGGAGGGGTAGATGCCCTCTCTCGGAGGCGCCACCTCTCTGCCCACTTCATAAAGGGGGCTGTGGGCAGAGGCAGCTACCAAGGAGACCAGCCCAGTACATGGAACTTGTCAGCGATGTCCTAAGAGCACTGGAAAGTCACCAAAGAGCAGATTGCTTCCTTTTTTTTCTCCCTGCATTAAACGATTTTTGTTTCTGGGTCTGGAGCAATAGCACAGCAGTAGGGCCCCAAAAAACAAGCAAAACACAAAAACAAACACAAATAAACAAGTCAGTTCAGATGTGCTGAAGTTGGTGAGCATCCCAGAGCAGCTTTTGGTATTATTTCATTATTCCTCCTTAAAAACCTTTGACTGAGTCTGAGACATTTGCAAGGATCTAACCAAACATGGTCGTATACAAGGAAATGCCTTATCGCTGTACCCATGGAGGTGATCCCAGGCCAGGTATCCATGTTGTGCGGTGTCTAGGGAATTTAGCCCTACAGGTCCCACATATGTGCAACAATTTTTTTGCCACACCCAAATCGCTCCTGTCTTAGGGGACCATATGGGACGCCGGGGATCGAACCCAGATTCGTCCTAGGCTAGCGCATGCTAGGCAGACACCTAATGGCCTGCTCCAACACTCCGGCCCCACGTGCAAAAATTTAATGTGTGTTTTATTTCTCAGGGTGCAGTGAGTGACAGGGCATCTATCGGGCATATGCTAGAATTTTGCTTTGTTTGGGGGGCCACACCCGGCAAAGCTCAAGGCTTCCTCCTGGCTCTGTGTTCAGGGGTCATTCCTGGTACAGCTTTGAAGACTGTGTGGTGTGGTGACCCGGATCCCAGGTCAGCTACATGCAAAGCAAGTGTCCTACGGGGCTGTACTATATTTTTCCTTATTTGACTTTTTTGACTAATGCATTTGTGAGGTTTTTTGTTTTTTTGTTTTTGTTTTTTTGTTTTTGGGCCACACCCGTTTAATGCTCAGGGGTTACTCCTGGCTATGCGCTCAGAAATCGCCCCTGGCTTGGGGGGACCATATGGGACCCCGGGGGATCGAACCGCAGTCCTTCCTTGCTAGCACTTGCAAGGCAGACACCTTATCTCTAGCGCCACCTCACCAGCCCCATGTGAGGTTTTTTTTTTGGTGGGGCACACCCGGCAGTGCTCAGGGGTTACTCCTGGTTCTGTGCTCAGGATTGGCTCCTGGCAGGCCGGGACCATATAGGAAGCCGGGGATAGAATCTGGGTCTGAATTACCACTGTACTATTTATCCTTCTTGGCCCCTGTATTTGTTTTTTTCAACTTTATATCACTTGCTGACTAAAATCAGCTGCTTTGGGCAGCAGCAAAATTCAGACTGGATTTGCACAGCTTTCCCACAAGTTCTCACACACATCCCTGCAATTTCTATACTTAAAATACAAAGTTCTTCATTTCTTTGTTCTACTAGTTAGAGTCATAATGTTCTTCAGGTGTGAATGATCTATAGGGAAGAGGCCCCTCCTCTCTCATTGGAAAGATCCAGCTCCTGAAGTCATGGCCATACCTGGACTGTGTCTGGGATCTCCACACACCCCATTGTCAACCCACACAATTTACCGGTTCACCACAGGGACTAGCGTATGATCTGGGAAATTAGGCAGGTACCTGGCTCATGGTACCTGGTACCTGATACCTGGAGGAACAGGAGACAGAGGATAGATATAAGGGTACTGCTCTCGGGGGTTCCATTAGGCACAAATTTTTTTTATCCACACCTTGAGGTTTCAATCACAAACACACTTGAGTAGACTTTGGTTTTTGGGTCACACCTGGCAGCACTCAGGGGTTACTCCTCAGAAATCGCTCAGAAATCGCACCTGGCAGGCACAGGGGACCATATGAGATGCTGGGATTTGAACCACCGTCCTTCTGCATGGAAGGCAAATGCCTTACCTCCATGCTATCTCGCCGGCCCCTTGAGTAGACTTTGAAAGTGGCTCTTTTCACCATGCAAGACGAGGGTAAGGGGTGAGAGGGATGGTATGTAGGCACTTCAGTGCCAACTTCCTTATCTGTTAAACCTGGGTAGGGGAAGGCAGTGGGTACTCACACCACTTGGTAGCCATTTACAGAAATAGTCAATGAAAACACAGTTCTGGTTTTGTTTTATTTTTGTGCAGCACTCAACACTGTAGCTTGAACCTCAGATGAATTTATCTAGACGTTTCTGAACAGAAGCCAGGATCCTGGCTGTATATCAAAACCACATGCTAGGATTGTAAAATATTGTCCCAAAGCCAAGCTTCATAAGGCAACAGGGGACAGAGGAATGGGAGAAAGATGAGGTCCGGGGCTTCTGATTAACTCCGTGCCTGCAGGGACACACCCTCAACAGTCATGCAAGGATTTCAGTTATTTTGGCTATTGTGCTGGTTGTAGAAATTTCTTTTTCTTTTTTCTTTTCTTTTTGGCCACACCCTGCTGCCTTTAGAATTTACTTCTGCTCTATGCCCAGGGATCACTTCTAATGGTGCATGGGGGGATCATATAGGGTGCAGTGGATTCAACCCCAGCCAGCCAGATGCAAGGTAAGTGCGCTACCCACTGTACTATCACGTTCTTCCTATTTTAGGAAGGGAAGTGATTCTCAAAACCCAGGAATTGGGGCTGGAGTGATAGTATTGTGGCAAGATTCAAGTTTAATCCCAGCACTAGGTAAGGACCCCATGCTTTCCCCCTTAGTAATTCCTGAGAAGTAAGTCCTGAGTATTGCTGGGTGTGGCCCCCAAACCAAACCAAAATAAAAATTCAGTCAAGTAAAAATACAAGTTTTCTTTGAATAAAGTTTATTTAAAGTTATATTTCTGAGTCAACCATCTGTGGCAGGGCATGCTGTCTCCACTGGCTTCTAAGATACAACAGATTGTCTAAAAATTTCCTGCCGTAATATAAATTACTAAAGTACTACAAGAGGCACCCTAATCAAAGGCACTCTTCGATTATTTTCAGAAATGAAAGCTAAGTATTAGTTGATTTTTAAAATGTTAAAATATCCCAGGGGAAAATATAACAGTGCCTGTTTCGATGACATTACAAGAACATTCATCAAGGCATAACAAGACCCTACAAGATCCAGACAGTTTGGGCGTATGAGGGCTAATGCATACTGTCCTATTGGCCAAGAAGGTAGATTTCAAGATGGCAACCGCTGTGTCATCGTTCCCTAGCCCCAACACGGACAATATCAGAAATCCTGTAAAACAAAACAAAACAAAACAAAACAAAACAAAACAAAACAAAACAAAACAAAAAAAACCCACAACCTGCTCGAAAAGCGCAGCGCTCCCACTGCAGTTCTCCTTTTGTTCACTAGATGGCAGCAATGCACCGTCTGTCTGTGGTCAAGTTGCATGATCAAGTAATGAATGGGGTACAGAAAATGGAAACAAGTAAATGAAAGAGCTATGCTAAAAATATAAAGTTTGGGGAGGAAGAAATGGGGGGGGGCATTGGTGGCGGGAAGGTTGCATTGGTGAAGGGGGTGTGTACTTTTAATGACTGAACCCCAGCTACAACCATGGTGCTCAAAGATATTATATGAAAGGAAAAAAAAAAAAAGGACAAATATCCAAGCCAACATCAACAACAATGGAATCAAGAGACCCAAACTCTAACAATCTAAACTTTAAATGGGTCTGTTATCCTGGCAGGATGTGGGGATCAAACCCAGGTCTGTCCTGGGTCAGCCATGTGCAAGGCAAATGCCCTACCACTGCGCTACCGCTCTGGCCCAAGAAATTCATTTTTGACTAAAAAGGCATTTAATTTTTATCTTATTTATTTTTAGATTTTAGGTTACATTGGGCTGTGCTCAGAGCTTACTCCTGGCTCTGTGCTCAGGGTCACTCCTTTCATGCTAGGCAAACACCTTATCCCTGTACACTCTGTCTCTGGTCCCAAAAGGCACTTTAATAGAGCCAATAGGCTGTCCTCATTCAAAAAGCAACCACACAATATCTCATATTCAGCTATCCTTCAAATCAGTAAGATGCACTCAAGAACAGCAGCCATTAGCAGAGGCATACTAGAGTTAAATAATCCAATGAAAAAACTGGGACTATTTTCCATCTCTCTCAAAACCTTCTGGTCATTGCTAAGATACCTGCCCATTAATTCTGGAAAAGCCTAGTGAATGGCAATAGCTCAGCAAAGTTTGGAGATGACAGAGGAAAAAACAGGCTCCTTTTAGAAAGTCCTTCGGGTAACTTATTAAAGAAAGTCCTGTCCCAAAGAGACAGCAGGTTCCTTAGTATTTCCATATGAACATTTCTTCAGCATTTCATTCCTCACTTAAAAGCAAATCTCTGGTGTTTGAAATCTACCCTGGAATAACCGTGCAGACAAGGTAGTAGATAGATCTATTCCTTTTTATATCTTTTGCCCTCTGTTCTTAACGGTATTATGCAAACCAGTTAAATATGCTCAAGAAATTCAGAACCAAGATTTTTACTTATTTTTGTTTTCAGGCCACACCTGATGGTGCACAGGGCTTTCTCTTGGTTCTGTGTTCAGGGATCACTCCTAGAGGTGCTGAGAACGGTGGTGGTGGTGGTGGGGATTATTGGCACAATCAGGTCCCCTGAACAATGCTGGGAATAACCCCTGAGCAACGTATCCCATGGCTATGGCCCCCAAACAAAAAAAAAATTAGAGGTGTGATAAAAAGTATAAACACAGGAATACATAGATGCTAAATCCAATGCAAGCGGGTGTAAATTTACTGGAAGATAACATTTTCTTCAGGGAGAATAAAGTAATAATCTGGGAGATGAAATTAGCTGGAAAGAATAAAGACTACAGGGAATTGGGGCCGGCAAGGTGGCGCTAGAGGTAAGGTGTTTGCCTTGCAAGCGCTAGCCAAGGAAGGACCCGGGTTTGATCTCCTGGCGTCCCATATGGTCCCCTCAAGCCAGGGGCAATTTCTGAGTGCTTAGCCAGGAGTAACCCCTGAGCACCAAATGGGTGTGGCCAAAAAACAAAAAACAAACAAACAAAAAACCAAAGACTACAGGGAAACACTTATTTGGAGACAGTGACTGAAAGCCCCTGTATTCAGAGCTCAGAAGAACCAGGTAGGGAGTGTTGAATAAGTTGGCTCTGAAGGGCTTTAACAGGAAAGTCATTAGGGGCTCCCACTGGGCCTAAATGGTTTTTTGGACATATGGTTTTTGATGCCACCCCCCAGACAAAAGTCCCTGGCTTTTGTCAGCTTGTGCCAGGACCTGAAGAAGAAAACAGTCACTTAATGCCTCTTCTACTAATTTACTGTTTCTCTTTGTTTCTGCTGGACTATATTATATATAAACCTCTTCCTGCAACCTTAGTGCAATGGATACAGAACAGTACGTAGGAAGTACCACACTTGACGCAGGACAGAAGCTCAATAAATACAAAGGTATCAGGACAGATTTCAAAGTGTTAGTTTATGATACATTTAACAGGGTTGCTGGGTGTTGCAAGTCAGCCCCTGAAGAGGTTGACTAATGGAGGGATGGAGGATGAGGTCTTTCCCCTCCAGCTCAGAGCACGGTCTGCCCCCCTGTCCAGCCGATGGTTCTGAAGTGGAACGGTGGGTAAACAGCTCACAGACAGTCAGGCTTGTGGAAATATTAGTTTTATTCGGTGGACAAGACTGAAGTCCAAAGACTCAGCATCAGTTTCTGCCAAAAGCTCCCCGCCTTCCACAGACCCTTGTTTTTATCCCCCAGAATCAGGTACCACCCAATGGTGGGATCAGATGCCACCCAATGGTGGGAGCAGAATCAGGTACCACCCTAGGGTGGGGGCAGAATGCCAGGTCACACCCTAGGGTAGGGCACAATCACCGATCAGGGTAGGGTCAGTAACATAATAATCCCCTAAAATATTTACATACACAACAGCTGGGGATGGCCAAAAAAATCATTTACTGCACTGAAAAAATTTTTCAAGCATTTAGCATTTATTAAAAATAGGTTAACTGCTGCATTTCCTTCATGGAATACGGTGAGTAAAACATTAGGCTTCATTTCTTGACTTGGAACTTAAAAATGAATATAACATAATAAAATTTTGTATATGCATGATCATAAATATTTGGGAAGGGAATTAGAATTATGATTTAAAAATATGTACTAAAATACATGAACAAATACACATAAAAATTCTGACAGTACTTTAAAAAAAAAAACAGGACCCTTTATTGGTAAACCATCGCGATTCAGTGAGGAAAAATTCATCCTAGATTTTTTGGGGCCATACTTGGTGATGCTCAGGGGTTATTCTTGGCATGTAAGAATTACTCCTGGTGGCTCTGGGAATTGAACCAAAGTTGGCTGTGTGCAAGGCAATGCCTTACATGCTGTACTATCTCTTCAGCCCAGCTTTCCTTCTTTCTTTATTTCCTTTTCTTTTCTTTTGTTTTTGTTTTTGGGTCAGACCCAGTTGCTCTCAGGGGTTACTCCTGGCTCTGTGCTTAGAAGTTGCTCCTGGCAGGCTCGGGGGACTATATTGGATGCCGAGGACTGAACTCAGGTCTGTCCCGGGTTGGCCAGTGTAAGGCAAATGCCCTACCTACTGCTGTGCTATGCTCTGGCCCCAGCCCAGCCCAGCTTTCAAGATATTTTTAGATCAATGATTACACAACCCAAAGGTTAAAATCAGAATTGAATGGAGAAGCAAATATATGCTAATCTGTAAGTCATAATAGTAAAATGACCACTAATAACTAGAAAGCAATGCTTTCTTTAAAGTGAACCAAATCGGGGCTGGAGAGATTACACAGAGGCATTTGCCTGGCAAGTAGCCGACCCAGGACCTAAGGTGGTTGGTTCGAATCCCAGAGTCCCATATGGTCCCCTGTGCCTGCCAGGAGCTATTTCTGAGCAGACAGCCAGGAGTAACCCGAGTGCTGCTGGGTGTGGCCCAAAAACCAAAAAAAAAAAAAAAAAAAAAAAGATAAAGTGAACCAAATCATCAGCATTGTGTGTGTGTGTGTGTGTGTGTGTGTGTGTGTGTGTGTGTGTGTGTGTATTTCAAATAAGCTATGAGAGTTAAATCTTCACTGAGGACAGGAAGCATATTTGCATATGGATCAGTCTGGGAAAGTGAAGGACAAACCTTTAAACCTAGAGGTTCTGCTGAGTTGTAATTACAATCATTCACAAGAGGTTTCTCACAGTCCAGGCAGCCATTCACATGCATTTTCACAAAAAATCAGCTGGCACAGAGTTCACAATCAATCAGAAAGATAACGATACTGTGGGTAGTAAGTTACTGCCCTACTACAATGGAAGTTAGAAAAAGGCCTTCGAGTCTTTTCAGCTATCTTTAGACAGTGTAAACCAATTTTTGGGGCCCAGTGTGAGAGACTGCAGGTCTAGAAGACCTTAGTTCCTGTGATCAGATTTTGGAATCACATTTATATATTTTAAATTTACTCTAAAAAGGGAATTAGAGAGATACTACAATGTGTAGGGCTCTTGCTTTACACGTAGCCGATCTGCATTACATCCCTGGCACTGCATATGTTTCCCCAGGGTCCTGTTAGGAATGATCCTTGAGCTAATTAGAGAAGGAGTAAGTCCTGAGCACTGCTGGGTCTGGTAAAAAAAAATCCTAAAAATACAAAGCAAATCTAATTGGAGGGGCAAAAATAAAAAAAAATGTCTGCAGAATAGCTAACTCACGGAGACAAAACCAACGTTATTAGAAAGTCTGTATAATTATCCAGTAAGAAAACAATTCTCTATAATGGAGCTTTGAGATTTTCTAGATCTAAAAAGGAAAAAAATCTTGAGAAGTGCAATCTCTCTTCTTCACTCTCTGATTCAGATCTAGGATTAGAATCACAACTCCAACCCCAGTTTTACTGGCAAGGTATTTTGTTGTTGTTGTTGTTGTTGTTTTCGGTTTTTGGGTCACACCAGCAGTGCTGGGAATCAAACCACCACCATGCCCTGGGTTGGCTGCGCTCAAGGCAAATGCCCTACCGCTGTGTTATCTCTCCAACCCTCTACTGGCAAGTTTTACATGGGGACCCCAGCTGGCCTTTCCATGAGATTCAAGGACAAGGGCTTGACGGTCACCTTTTCAGGATGCTGACCTGCCAGTGCAGCCTCTAAGCAGCTCCTAAGGTTGTGAATTTCCCTGGGCTCAGGGCTTCAGGGCTGGAAGAATGGGTTGGAGGGGGAAAGAGGGCAGAGACCCCTGGCCCTACCTCCACCCTTAATCCTCTGAAGTCACACATTCTTCTGGACCATGCCATCATTTTCTGTCAAGTGGAGACCAGGTATTCAGCTACGAAACAGCCTACATCAGTTTCTCAAACTCCTGACTTTTCCTCTCTGTGTGTGTGTGTGTTGTGTGTGTGTGTGTGTGTGTGTGTGTGTGTGAGAGAGAGAGAGAGAGAGAGAGTGAGAGAGAGAGAGAGAGAGAGAGAGAGAGACAGACAGACAGACAGACCGGCAGTAAGGGGATAGTTTCTGATTGTAGCAAGAGAAAAAGGGCAGGGCAGGGGCCAGGAGTCACAGGGCGCATTCACCACCACAGAGTTGTTGTCCTTCACATACAGATGCTCACTTGCCATGCCTAGGGAGCACACAGCCTTGCTCTGAGCTGTTCGCTGGGGGCCGAGTCCTCTGTGGGGGCTGATCCTTAGTGCAGTTTGCTGTGTACTGGGTAGAGCAGAGTCATGTGTTCTGCACCCTTGAAAGGCAGCTTCTCATTGGAATAGTAGTGTACCACTTCTGGGATGCTATCAAAGACGGCGCTGGTTTGGTTCAGGGTGTACTTGTTGTCCTTAGTCTGGGCCACGATGATATGGACACATCCTTGACTCGTCCTGGAGTGAAACACAAACCGAGGAGGTGGTGAGGGAGGGAGCTGTCCCATCACAAGAGGATGCCCTCCCCACTAAGAAGAACTGAGCCAATGCTGTTCAACACAGTTGGTGTGACCAAAGGACACTCAGAATCTGCCTGGCCCTGGGCCACATGTGGGGGAGCACGCTCAGCCATTTATCTTTCATACACACAAGTCATCAGCTACTGGCTTGAAAAGGAAAGAGGTGGGGTGGGGTGGTGGAAAAAGCTAAGTCCCCACTGGCTCCAAACTTCCAGTTCAGCACCCAGTCCAAAGTGTTGAGACCAGCAGGGGGAGCTTGCCACGCCTGAAGGGTGAGAATAAAGGAAAGTTCAGGACAGACTGTTGGCTGTGCCGACCGATAGCTGGCACTCACGGAGCTATTCCTGGCATCATGTCCGCGGCCGATCCCTTGTCCCCGAGGCTCCACACTCCCCCCCTCCCCGCCAACCTCGCTCTCCCTCCAGTCTGATTGTTTCAGCTGCAGGGGCTCAGCTTCCTCAGGAAGGAAATGCTGTTAGGGCTCTTGACAATGATTCTCCAATATAGCACCACGGAGCTCACAGCACAGCGCCAATTTCCATGATACAAGCTGCGGCAGGGCCTGGCGGGCAGAGACCAGCTTCTGTGCACACTGGGGAGGGGGGGGGGCACAGAGGGGAACCAGAGCAAGTGGGCGGCTCCTGCTCCCCCAGAAGAAACTGGTGTCAAAACTTCAGCTGGCATCTTGACAATCAGGGGAGTGACTTATGAGGGCATCAAAGGAGCAAGACTAGCCTCCTGATAGAATTCTCAACATGTCTTCTTTCTGCCCAGACCCTGGCTCTGGGACAGAACATGCCAGGCAGAGGATGACATGGTGGGACAAGACCCTCAGGGGGCTGAAACACTGGGACCATGTCTTCAACCCTGGCATCGAGCCTGCCTGCGTCCTCAGCACATCTCACATTTTGGGGCCACAGCAGGAGAGGTGGTCAGAGGTGGCCTGCATACAGACTGCGGGGCGGGCGGGCTCCACACTTACTTCAGCGCAATGGAGTACCGACTGTTCCCCGACTCGCTGTTCCGGACCAGGTAACCAGCCTCTTTGCAGGGCTGGAGTCGACTCTCGGCCTCAGCGCGGCTGATGGATCCGTGATACCAACTGAAAGGAGGTGGAGAAGGCCAAGGTCAGCGTTCAAACCAGACAACGCCTTCAGTCCACCAAGTTCCACCTCCTAATTTTCTTGTTTGTTTTTTTTGGGGGGATGGGGCCACACCCAGTGGAGTTTGGAGCTCAGGGGTTATTCTCAGCTCTGCATTAAGGAATTACTCCTGGTGGGCTCAGGGAAACCTCTGTGGTGCCAAGGACCAAACTAGGTCAACCTCATGCAAGGCAAAGCTTTTCCTGCTTACTTACACTCTGGCCCTTCCCCTCTTTTTGGGGGGCCATACTTTGCTCTAGGATGGCTCCTGACCATGCTTGGAAGATGACACAGAGGATTGGCACCTGACCTCCCTGTGTGCTCAGCCCATTGAGCTCAGAGCTTCCTCTCTGAAGAGTATTTTTTTTTTCCTCCTTCCTTTTTGGGAGTTTACAAAAGGCTTGGAAGAGGGACACTCAGGAAAACCCATCCTAATTGAGTGGGCGAGTAGGCTCAGTGCTCAGGCCCAGTAGTGCTGCGTCAGCGGGAGGTACCCAGTGGCCTAGGGTGGCCCAGAATGCTGGGCATGGAAAGCCTTGAACACACTCACGTATACTTTATTCCCAGAGCTATGTCCATGGTCCCTTGAAGTGTTCTTTAAAATGAGCCTAGGGGGCCTGAGAGATAGCACAGTGGTAAGGTGTTTGCCTTGCATGTGGCTAACCCTGGAGGGACCCAGTTCAACTCCTGGCATCTCATATGGTCTCCCAGCCTGCCAGGGCAATTTCTAAATGCAGAGTCAAAAGTGGCCCCTGAGTACTGCTGGGTATGGCCCAAAATCCAATCACTCAATCAATTAATCAAGTTTTTTTTTTTTTTAATTCATGGAAACATGAACGTCGCAGAAGGGCTCTGAGAGTGGTTATTTGGATTCACCAAACTCTTCCACAACAAAAATCGGGTCCTATATGCACCAGGAAAAGTCTACATTGTCCAAGGAAAATCCAGTTCATGACCAGCTCTCAGCAGTGAGCAGAGGAGCTGGGCTAGGTTTGAAATGGGTTTCGAATGGGGCTGAAGAGATGGGACAGCAGGGAAATCCTTTCATCCCTGGCACAACACAGGGTCCTTGAGCACAGCCAGGAGTAACTCCTGAGGATAGATCTAGAGGCACAAAATCTGCCCACCTACCCCCCCAAAAAAAAGAAAAAAAGGAAAGTCAAGAGTACAGTAGAAAGGGCATTTGCCTTGCACACAGCCAAATAGGATTCTATGCCAGTACCCCATATACAGTCCCCTGAGTGCAGAGCAAAGAGCAACCCCTGTGTATCACTGGGTGTGTCTCCCAAACAAAACAAAAAATGGATTTCCTGAATGCTTCCCCCCCCCCCCACTCGTATTCATGGACAAAAGACTGTGAAAAGGCTGTATCCAACCCCAGGACACTGGTAGGGCCAGGGACTCACGGCTGCTTCTCCAAGGGCAGAGAGGGATCCACTTTCTCTCCCTCACTGTGGTCGGACAGTGCTGGCTTCAGGATCTTCTGGGTCCAGCTCTTCTGGCGGAGGTGCTGCCTCCCTGTCTCCTCCTTGGCGCACGGCCGCTCTGTGCCTTCAAACTGAACTGGAAGGAGGACTCCAGTGAGCCCCAGGCCACTGGGCAGAGACCAGGCAACCCCTGCCCACCTGTCTCAGCTCTGTTTCCTGTCATGACTGAACACCTGTGGTGGCTCTGTGAGTCTCAGTCCCACATGCCACCTCAATCCTGTTCCCGAAGGAGCCTCCAGGCAAACATTTCTGGAACAGGCTAGGTCACTATCGGAAGGAATCATGACATGAAACGTGTGTGTGGTGGGGGAGTGTGACAAGTCACACTTGGCTGTGCTGGGGGGGCACTCCTGGAGGGGCTCAGGGGACTCTACAGTGTTAAGGGTAGAACCAGGTGAGAGGGGCCAGAGAGATAGCATGGAGGTAAGGCATTTGTCTTGCATGCAGAAGGATGGTGGTTTGAATCCCAGCATCCCATATGGTCCTCCGAGCCTGCTGGGGGTGATTTCTGAGTGTAGAGCCAGGAATAGCCCCTGAGTGCTGCCGTGTGTGACCCCCCCCCCAAAAAAAAAGAACCCAGGTGAGGTGCTCTGGCCCCACAATCAATCAACTTTATATAAAAACTCCAAACATGAGGGCCAGAGTGATAGCACAGTGGGTAGGGCATTTATTTATTGCCTTGCATGCGGCTGACCCAGAACCGACCCGGGTTTGATCCCCAGCATTCCATATGGTCTCTCAAGCCTGCCAGGAGCTATTTCTGAGTGCAGAGTCAGAAGTAACCACTGAGTGCTGCTGGGTGTGGCCCCAACCTGCCCCATATTCACATATGAAGAAGTGTCTCCTTTAGGGAGATTATTTATTTATTTTGCTGGTGGGGTGTGAAGTACCTGCTGTATTCGTGTTTCAATCCTATTCTATATGACTAATGCAGTCAGTACATTCAGCCCCGTCATAAGTTCAGGGTTAGCATGTTTGGGGGTGGCATGTTGCTCCCAATTTCCTTGCTTTAGCAATGATCAACTAAGCATTTTAAAGAGTTACCTCAGGGCCTGAGTGATAGTGTAGCAGGTAGGCTTGCTTTAGACACAGCTGACCATGTTTGATCTCTGGCATCCCATATGGTTTCTGAGCACTGTCAGGAGCAATTCCTGAGTGCAGATCTAGGAACCTGAGCATTTCTGGGTGTGGCCCCAAAATCAAACCCCCCCCACAAACACACACACACACACACACAAAACATCCCAACAATAACAACAAAACAAAACAAAAAAAAAAACAAAACCAGAGTAACCCCAGTTATTTCTTTTTTTTTTTTTTAACAGAATGCCAGGGATCGGACTCGGATTTGTCTTGGGTCAGCTGCAGGCAAGACAATAAATAAATGCAATAATAAATACTGCTATAATAATATATATAATAAATACCGCTGTGCTATCATACCACTCCAGCCTTAACCTTAGTAATTTCTTTTCTTTTCTTTTTTCTTTTTTTGGTTTTTGGGTCACACCTGGCAGTGCTCAGGGGCTACTCCTGGCTCTATGCTCAGAAATTGCTCTTGGCAGGCTCAGGGGACCATATGGGATGCTGGGATTTGAACCACCATCCTTCTGCATGCAAGGCAAATGCCCTATCTCCATGCTATCTCTCCAGCCCCAACCCCAGTTATTTCTAAAACAGATGCTCAGAGTGAGAGAAAGGAAGAAAGGTTCTGAAAGGAGCAGAAAGAAATGGTGGTGGGGGCCAGATCAATAACACAGCTTGTAGGGCATTTGCCTTGCACATAGCCAACCCAGGCATTCCATATGGTCCCCTGCGCCTGCCAGGAGTGATTTTTTTTGTTTTGTTTTGTTTTGTTTTTTGTTTTGTTTTTGGTTTCTGGGTCACACCCGGCAGCACTCAGTGGTTACTCCTGGCTCTATGCTCAGAAATTGCTCCTGGCACCGTCCTTCTGAATCAAGGCAAATGTCCTATCTCCATGCTATCTCTTCAGCCCTGCCAAGAGTGATTTCTGAGTGCAAAGCCAGGAATAACCCTTGAGTGCTGCTGGGTGTGACGCCAAAACAAATAAAAGGAAACAAAAAGAAATGCACCCCCCAAAAAAAAATGCCATGGTGAAAGCCAATCTGCCACCAAAGCCCAATTCTTTCCTTTATTTTTGGTTTTGGGCCACCCCCAGTTGTGCTCAGGGTCACTTTAGGTGGACCCTATTGGTGCCAGGGATCAAACTGGGTCAGTGTCTGCAAGACAAGTGCCTTCCCCGGTTCCATCTCTCCAGCCCTCCCAATTCTCATTTCCTATCTGAGACACTGGGTGGGGGTATGGGGGAATGCCCAGGGCTGTGGTCAGGGTGTATGTGTGGGGCAGGCGGGGGCTGCTCCCAGGGGCCCCAGCCTCACCCGACAGCGCCCGTGCGATCTGCTCCTTCTTCCACTCCCAGGGCTGCTCGTACTCAGCCGCAGGCCTCTCATCGTTCTCAGGCAGCCGACCGTGGCTGTCGGGGGCCCTGACCTTCACCTCGGCCCTGGGGCCCCCTCCATCTGCTGGCTCGTAGGGCGTGTCGTATAGCTGTGGGGGCTTCCCCAGAAGCTCCTTGGAGCTTGTCCTCCGGGCCAGTGTCTCCACCTTCGGGCCAGGCTCCGCTGGCTCACAGGGACCATCGAGCAGCTGCAGGGCCTTCCCCAGAGGATCTTTGGAGCCTCGACGTCGAATTTCTGAAATATATACCCAAGGCTTTCAAAGAGTGCACAGCACCCAGAGACCACTCTGGATAGGTTCTGTGGGGGGCCAGGACAAAGCCTGGTGGGGGCAGCTGAAGGTGGCCTGGGTGCCAAGAACACTCCAGAGAGAAGCTCAGTAGCACTACCAAGGAGCTTTGAAAGGAAAGTGCTGCATAGAGCAAAGATCAGTGCATATAATTCCGTTATCCCATCACAGTCCTGGAATAGTTGACAGGGCATAGGGGTGGCCCGTCTGCCCCAGGATGTCTCCACCTCCCCCCTAGGCCCTTCTCAGTTTCTGTATGTGGCAGACACTTTCCCCAGGGTGTGGTGGCCCCACTGCTCCAATGTCCAGACTCACTTATGGTGACCCAGTGGCAACACCCCAGCAGTGTGAGTGTCCCCACCACCCTGTGGACACCGAAGAACAGCCCAAGTACTAAGCACTGCCCCTGTTGGAAGTGGGCAAAGGGAAGACTGTGGTAGCAATGAGCCAGCTCGGTGATGGGAACTGGACAGGGAGAAAGATCGAAGAGTCAGTCGGGGCTGAGCTCAGCAGCAGGAGAGCAGACGAGGCTCCTTCACAAGCCAGAGGCGGCTGGCGGTGTCTTGCCCGAACTCTGGTGGGTCTGCCTGGCCTACACTCATGTCTGACTTGTGCCACCCAGAACCTATGCCTGGGAGCCGGTGGTCTGGCTTGCTGGGTGTGTAGCTGGTGCATTTACATCTGATTTTGTGCTTCTGTTTCTGTGCTTGAGCTCAGGCTGGAGCTTTCTGACTTACCCATCCACATACTGTGATAGGATCACATAATGTTGCTGGTACCCTTTATTTTCGGTGGCATGGGAACCCTCTGGATCTCCCCTGGCTTTGAGGCACATTATCAGGCTTCTCCACTGCTGCTGCTCCCACTTCCTCTGGCCTCTGCTGACCCTTGTGAACTGACCTATCAATGCCCCTCTCTGAGACTCCCCACTGTAGATCTTTCCTTAGGGCTGACCCATGGAAGAAGACAGTCTCTTTCTGAGTCAGCTCGGCTCCATTTCTCCTCCACCTGGTGCCTCAGGCAGGAGAAACAGGGCAGAGGGAAAGGCACTTGCCTTGGCCAAGCTGGGTTTGATCCCAGCACCACACAGAGTGCCCTGAACCCTGCAACAAGAGTCCTGAGCAGAATCAGGAGTAAACCCTGAGCACTGCTGGGTGTGGCCTGAAATAACTGACCCCAGCCTCCCCCCCCCAAAAAAAAAGTATAGTGCTAGAATCCACACATTGTGCTCTGTTCCTAACTCAGGCTCCACCAGGAGTAATTCCTGAGCACAGAGCCAGGAGTAAACCCTGAGCACTGGAATGAGGCCCCAAGCCAAACAAAGATGAGGAACTTAAAGTTGGCCTGGTGTAGATGGTGTTGCTGAGAGTCTCTGAATGGGCCCCATCCTTGGGCCTGGGGCACAAGTGGGAGTCAAGTGTGTGGAAAGCAGGGAGGGGGTATAGTCCCAAGGGATCTGCGTCCAAAAGCACTCCTGCACTTGATTTCCTAGTACTCCCCGTCTCAGCTCTGCTCTGGCCACTGGTAGCCCTGAGTGCCGGAACCTGCTGTCTGCAGGCTAATGGAGCAGGCAGGGTCCAGACTCTTAGCCTCTTTTCCTTACCTTGCTTATCCTAGTAAGAAACAGAGAAAGCAAGACTCAGAAAGTCCCTCTACTCTCCTTCAGCTGAGATGAAGCTAGATCTGAGAAACTTCACACAAAATTAAGAAATCAGAAAGCAGCAATATGCAGACCTTCGAGGGGAGCTTTTATTTATTTATTTATTTATTTATTTATTTATTTATTTATTTTGTCACACCTGGCAGTGCTCAGGGGTTACTCCTGGCTCTACATTCAAAAATCGCTCCTGGCAGGCTTGGACAGACCTGGGGTCGATCCCTGGCATCCCATATGGTTCACTAAGCCTTCCAGGAACTATTTCTGAGTGTAGAGCCAGGAGTAAACCCTAAGAGCCACCGGGTGTGGTCCAAAAACAAAAACAAAAACAAAAACAAAAAATAAAAGAAAGAAACCTGACACACCCCCAAGTCTACATAGACCCCGAAGTCCATAAATGCTGGCTTGGCTACACCAATGGATGGAGCAGAGTCTGGCCTTTAGAGAAGGGTCCTGTTTGCCTGTGCAAAATCCAGGGCTGGCAACCAGCTAGGTGAGGCCTCAGCACTCTTGTGAGGGCTGTCCTCAGAGAGTGGTCTCGGGTCCTGCAATCTCCGAGTAGGTTGTGTGCACTGCAGGCCGGCATGCATAGGGGGACATTCCTTTCCAGGACAGCCCTGGAATGGAGCATAGTCTGCCAAGTATCATCCGATTTCTAAACACTGTTTCATGAGCGGGAGGTCGAGGCTTGGGCTGGAGACCCCTCCAAGGAGAGTAATAGTTCAACCCAACACCTGGCTGCCCCCAACCTAAGGTGCCATAGAAACAGAAACAATCATGGGGCAGAGAGCCGACCCTTCCTGCAGGAGAACAGCCCCTGACGTGCGGAGCTGGCTCGAAGAGGAAACCAGCCTGAGAAGGAGGAAATGGTGAGCGGAAACTGCACCCTGGTTCTGCCGATAGAGGCCATTGACCACGGCAGACAACAGAGCGCAGCCAGCAGGGACAGATAAACATGCATCTGTAGCCAGGGCTGGGCGCAGGGTGGCCTTTGCCAGCCACAAGGTGTAGCAGTGAGAATCACAAGGGGGGGCTGAAAAGTTTCCCTTCTACCTTCTCTTGTCCCAGCTACTGGGCACTGGGCTGCTGATTCGTAAAAGCACACAGTGGAGGACTGGGACTCGATTCTACTGTGGACAATGGTCAGTGTCTGACCACCCCGGCCCAAAATTCTCCTGCAGGTGGACTGTTCCCTTGGGAGTCTCTTTTACTGGCTGTGTCGGCAGGAGATGCTGACCCAGCTGCTCCCAGCAGTTCAGGGAAGGTTCAGGATGCTCAGAGGGGCTGTCCCACCACATAGGAGACTTCACTTAGTCTGTAATGGTCTCTGGGACCTTTAAGAAAGACTCAGAGCTCTGTCTTCTTCACCTGCCTACTTTATGTCCCTAAGAGTTCCCATAAAATGTTGATCACAATTTATCTAATGCACCTTTCTCTCTAATCCATTTCATGTTTTTAAAATTTACAATTAAAATTTTTTTCAGGAAGGTGAAGGGGTTTAGCCATACTGGTGGGGTTGGGGTGCAAACCCAGGTAGATTGGCCCCATTCAAGGCAAGGGCCTTAACCCCTGTCTTACTCTTGGGCCCCTCAAAACCCTACACTTAAAACCTTTCTATTGCTCTATTTCTCTCATATAGAAATAGGGTGATCAGTAGCTTTTTATCAGTGTTCAGACTTTATATTAAATTTGCCTTAAGACCTTCTTATGAAACAAATACGTGGACCACCACAGATAGAATACAGAAGTTCTGAAGAGACCAGAGTAACGGTACAGTGGGTAAGTGGGTAAGATGTTTTCCTTGCATATGGCAGACTCAGGTTCAATCCTTGGCATCCCCTATGGTCCTCTAGCCTGCTAGGAGTGATTCCTTCATGCAGAGCCAGAAGTAACTCCTGAACACTGCAAGGTGTGGCCCCAAACCAAATCAAACAAACAAAAAGAATTTAAAACTTCTTTTTTTTGTTGTTGTTTTTTGTTTTTGTTTTTTTTTGTTTTTGTTTTTTGGGCCACTCCCGGTGACGCTCAGAGGTTACTCCTGGCTATGCGCTCAGAAGTCGCTCCTGGCTTGGGGGACCATATGGGACGCCGGGGGATCGAACCGCGGTCCGTCCAAGGCTAGCGCAGGTAAGGCAGGCACCTTACCTCTAGCGCCACCGCCCGGCCCCTAAAACTTCTTTTTTGTTGTTTTTTTTTTTTGTTTTGGGTAACACCTGGCAGTGTGTGACCTCCTGGCAGGCTGGGGGACCACATGGGATGTTGGGATTCGAACCACAGTAAATGCTGGATCGGCTGCGTGCAAGGCAAACGTCCTACCGCTGTGCTATCTCTCCGGCCCAGAATTCAGAACTTTTTTTTTCCTTTCTTTTTTGTTTTTTGTTTTTGTTTTTGGGCCACACCCGGTGGTGCTCAAGGGTTACTCCTGGCTCTGTGCTCAGAAATTGCTCCTGGCAGGCTCAGGAGAACATATAGGATGCCGGGATTTGAACCACTGTTGGTCCTGGGTTGGCCAAATGTTCTGCTGCTGTGCTATCTCTCCGGCCCCCAGAATTCAGAACTTTTGAAATGTAACTTGACAAGGAAGGAATAGACAAATAAAATAATTCATGATCTTTTTTTTTTTTATAGCTTTTGTTCCATTATGGATAATTTGAAAAAAAAAATGAGGGTCTCCTTATACTGAGTACAATCATCAGAACTAATTATAAGGCAAAAATACAGATGAACACCCTCTTTCCTGAAACTGGAGCTCAGTAATAACAACCAAAGTTGGGCCCCCTGTCAACTTGCTGTGTCCATTTCCTGGATGCTGATTTGGACACGGCAGTAAATCTTCTGAACCTTGGCTTCAGAACTAAAACTTAAAACTTCCAGCGGCCATTCCTAGGATCCGAGGCAGGACTGAGGCAGCCTGGGAAGGCTGAAACCTAGTAAGTGGCTCAACTTGCTCGAGGTCTTATAACCTGGATGATATCAATGAGTATGAGACCACACAGTGGAAGGGACTCTCCTGCTAAGTGGTGACTATTTCAGGGACTCTCTAAAGGCAATTTCACTTGGAAGCTAAAACTTCCATTCCATTCATCCTGTGAATGAATGCAGACTATTTCTGCAACTTATTTATTTTTGGTTTGTGAGGGATGCTCAGAGGTTACTCCTGGCTTTGCACTCAGGAATTACTCCTGGTGTTGCTTGGGGACCATATAGGATGCAGAGGATCGAACCTGGTTCAACCAAGTGCAAGGCAAGAGTCCTCTCTGCTGTACTATCTCCCCAGCCACTCTATCTGCTATTTAGTTAGCTAAAACACTCCTGCCCCTTTAGCAGAAGAACAAAGAGGTTTGTAAAAATATTCCCTTGGCTTTATAGTCATATCTTTTTTATGATCAAACTTTTGTATAAGCCCAAGTGAGAACTTATTGGTAAATTTATAATTTTTTAGATTTTAAAACTTAAGAGCAAAGGTTATTTTCATTTTTTAAAAGTAGGGGTGGTTCCGGGGTCATAGGGAAGGTTGATAAACCTCTTAACTTCTGTTTCTGTCTCTTGTTCTTGGACTAAGGAGGCCTTTTCTCTACTTCATGGCTCCTGCTACTTTTTTCTTTTCTTTTCTTTTCTTTGCTTTGCTTTTTCTTTTTTCTTTTTGGTTTTTGGGTCACACCTGGCAGCACTCAGAGGTTCCTCCTGGCTCTATGTTCAGAAATTGCTCCTGGCAGTCTTGGGGGACCATATGGGATGCCAGGATTCGAACCACTATCATTCTGCATCTAAGGCAAACGCCTTACCGCTGTGCTATCTCTCCGGCCCCTCCTGCTACTTTTTTCAACAAGAGTTTTCTCCTCTGTTGGTGTTTGGTTTGTTTGCCACTTGGGTGTGGTTCCTGAGTCTGTTCTTTGTGAGCCCAGAGTCTAGTAGGGGGGCCTCCTACATGATTAATGGAAGCACAAGAAATACTGGTCAGATGTTATAAACTAGCATCATGAACAATTTTCATGCACTCAAGATTCTCTTAAAGTTGGGATGCTATTTCCACTTATGCATACTGAAAAGGCTGTGCAGAGGTTGGGGGCTCCATTTACAGCTTATTCTCTAGAATTCTCTGTAGAACTAACTGTTGACACTAAAACACACACTGAAATGTTAAATTTGTTTTCACATTCTTTCACTCATGCACACTCAAACCCCACATACACTAAGACCCACAATCACACATATTTTCACTCAACCCCTGCACACCCACATATAACCCCTACACACACACACTCAGATACAGCAACAAATGTTTCTCAAGAAACTCTGGCTATTTCTGAACTCAGTTTATAACTAAGCGCACCAGAACAAACGAAACAACAAAAGAGATTCCGCCCCCCTGGTTTTTGGGTCACAACTAGCAGTGCTCAGAGGTTACTCCTAATTCTGTGCTCAGAAATTGCTCCTGGCAGGCTTGGGGGGAACCATATGGGGTGCTGGGGATCTAATCTGGGTTGATCACATGTAAGGCAAACACTCTACCCGCTCTGCTATTGCTCCAGTCCCACAAAAATGATTTTTTAAAAAAAGAATAAAACCAACCCAGCAGCAAACCTTTTATTTCCAGTTTCCGATAAACTCACTTCCTGTTATTCTGCCCAGCTGGGTAGCCCATGTGTAGAATAAGAATCACTGGTACAGTTTCTCCATGAATATGAAGTGGTAGCTTTGTGGTCGGCATTTTGGTTTAAGAAATTGCTAAAGTCAGCAGTATGTTTTTAAAGAATTAAAAAAAAACCTAGTAATTAAAAAATTTTAAATTAGTAATTAGTAAAATTTTCCATCCATTTGACGTTATTCTCCAATGAATATAATAATTTGTTAGTATTCTTAAGTGAAAATTGTTTAAAACTAAAACTTAATAATTGCTTCAAATATTAAATGCTAGCTACTCTTACTATATTTATGTCATTCCTGTTAGACAACTTTTGTTCTTCAATAAGCTTTTCTTTCCAGGTCTGGGTAGAAAGATGCCTTCTGAGTAAAACCTAAAGTACTTTCTTTGGGTTTGTTTTATTTTTTTCAATCACACCCAGCTGTGCTCAGGCCTTACTCCTGGCAGTACTTGGGGGACCATATGGTACGCTGAAGATTGAACCTGGATTGGCTGTGTGCAAGGCAAATGACCTACACACTGTAGTATCTCTTGGCCTCTGTATAATTATTTTTGTTTGTTTTGAAAAAGATATATTTAGTTTTTGAAAGAATAAATCTTCCCCTATTATCAATCTGATTCCAGAAATAAACATCTGAGTCAGTATATGATCTGAGTCAGTATATGTAAAATATTTAAGGAGAAAGAGAGGAAACCAAAGGATTGAGAAAGATGCTGCAAAATCAAGTACTGGCAATGTGTTGAGAAAGTTGCTTTCCTCAACTCAAAGTAAAGTTTTCCTCTTAATCCTTTCACATCATAGCTATGTTCTAAAATTCTGACTAAGTTCATTTTCACTTCCTTTCATTCACAGATTTCATTAGAGGTCACAGTCCTGTGACCTTCAGGGTCACAGCTTGGTCAGGGTACACCCTCCCCAAACTCAGGCTTATCTCTGCAAGCAGAGAAGTGGGAAACAGCAATGCCTTCCGGTTAGGGCCCATTCTCATTCTGGAGTCTGTCTTGAATCTCACAGGGAGCTGCTTCTACTGGCCTATGCTTAGCCCTTCTAAGACACTGCTTAGGAAGCCTGTGCCCAGCGCCTTTTTCATCTGTTTTTAAACACAAGGACAAAAATCTTTCAAGTATAATCAGTGTATCTATCCCCAGGCACAAATCTTAGGATGTTCAAGTAAGGGTCCCTGAAGTCAGCACACAGAAACTGCATTTTCTGGCATTTCATGCCTCAAAGAACCGCAAAAGAAAGCAAGGTGAAAAATCCTCTTCAAAATTCACAACTACATTAAATAATACAAACAAGCTATGTGAAATATCCTTGATACCCACTTGAGAGAATTTTGAGTCAAAGGGGACAATATAACCCCCTATATTGATTGCCTAGCCCAGTGGTGGGCAACCTTTTTTGTCAACTGAGCCAAATCTCACCAAAACCACGATTGAAATTTATTTTGAAAGCCACACAGGGCTCGCACTGACAGAGGCTAGGAGCAGAGTCCTGACTCTTGGAGCGGCCTCTCGGCCCACAGAAGAGCCGCATTAAAAAGTATAAAGAGCCGCATGTGGCCGCGGCTTGCCAACCACTAGCCTAGCCCATTGACCAGGAGTGTTCTGCTGAGTTGAAAAGCTACAAAATCAGTCAACATAAGTTTTAGATTTCCCTGGAATGGCTTGGTTCACAGCAATTATTAGTAATCATTCCTTAGTCATAAAATATTTCACTCAAATGTTGCCAAGCTTATTAATAAACAAATCTTCCATAATCTAGCACATCACTTCATGTTGAATAACTGAAACTCCTTTAAGCACGAGTTTGTCCCATAATTTGAGTTTCTGATTTCCATTATGAACATCAAATCTTTATAATTGACCAAGATGGAGCAGGAGTGATAGTATCATTGAGTCATATAGGGTGCTTGCCTTGCATAGATTTGATCCCTCAGCATCCCATATGATTCTTGAGCACCACCAGGAGTGATCCCTGAATGCAGAGCTAGGATTCCTACTCTGGCATCCAGGGACCACACAGTGCAGGGGATCAAACTTGGGACTCTTTTTTTGTTTTGTTTTGTTTTTTTGGGTCACACCTGGCCGCGCTCAGGGGTTACTCCTGGCTTCATGCTCAGAAATCGCCCCAGCAGGCTCAGGGGACAATATGGGATGCCGGGATTCGAACCACCGACCTTCTGCATGAAAGGCAAATGCCTTACCTCCATGCTATCTCTCCAGCCCCAAACTTGGGACTCTTGATTGTAAAGCACACACTCAACCTATTGAGCTATCTCCCTGGCCCTGTCTATAAATCATCTTTTTTTGTTTGTTTTGATTTTTGGGGCACACCAGGCAGTGCTCAGGGGCTACTCCATGCTTTACACTCAGAAATCACTCCTGGCAGGCTTGGGGGACCATATGGGATACCTGGATTCAAACCACCATCCTTCTGCATGCAAGGCAAACATCCTACCTTCATGCTACCTGGCAAACATCCTACCTTCATGCTACCTCTCTGACCCTCTCTGTAAATCATTTTATTTGTTTTGTTTTGTTTTTTGTTTTGTTTTTGGGTCACACCCGGTGGTGCTCAGGGGCTACTCCATGCTCTACACTCAGAAATCGCTCCTGGCAGGCTTGGGGGACTATATGGGATACCTGGATTCAAACCACCATCCTTCTGCATGTAAGGCAAACATCCTACCTTCATGCTACCTCTCTGACCCTCTCTGTAAATCATTTTATTTGTTTTGTTTTGTTTTGTTTTGTTTTTGGGTCACACCCGGTGGTGCTCAGGGGTTACTCCTGGCTGTCTGCTCAGAAATCGCTCCTGGCAGGCATGGGGGACCATATGGGACACCGGGATTCGAACCAACCACCTTAGGTCCTGGATTGGCTGCTTGCAAGGCAAACACCGCTGTGCTATCTCTCCAGGCCCTGTAAAATCATCTTAAAGTGGAAGATCCCATTCTGAGCAAAACCTGCAAACTCTCAAGTGGCATAACTCAGAATTAGAAACTAAAGCCCTGACACATTTTTTAAATAAAATGCTGTAAATGTAGAGGAAAAGAGCTAGATCTTAAGACCTCATTTGGGCTCCTCTTCGTCCTCTCCTCTTTCTCAACTCCACCTCTTCTCCCTTCTCTTTCCTCTCCCTCCTCCTCTTCTCCCCCTCTTCTCTTCCTTCTCTTAACTTTCTCCTCTCCCTCCTCTTCGTCCTTTCCTCCTCCTCCTCATCTCCTCCATCTCTTCTCCCTTCTCTTTCCTCTCCCTCCTCCTCTTAACTTTTTCCTCCCCTCCCTCCTCTTCTCCTTCCCCCTTCTTCTCTTCCTCCTTTTACCTTTCCCCTCCACCTCCTCCTCCTCCTTCTCCCCTTCCTCGCCCACTCGAACCCCGGACCTCCCTAAAAAGAAAAAATAAAAAAAAAAAAAAAAAAAAAGACCTCATTTGGGTCTAATTTCTCTAACATCCACTCAGAAGAGTAGAGTGAAAACACTTCATTAAAACACACCCCAGTTTTTCTTCCCCACATACTCCATCAAGGGAGACTTTAGTCCCCATGGAGCGGTTCCAGTTACAGACCTGTTATCATCTGCTGTGCGTCGTATGGCTCCATATAGCCGTCATTCTCTCCAACTCTCTCTGCATCCCTCTGGCCTTTGGTTCGCTTGGCATCATAAGGGTCTGCGTAGTCTTCCAAGATGATGACCTGTCAAAGAATCAGAGAGGAGAGTGGCTAGGGACCAAAATGGCAATGTAATTGAAGCATCCTTTGGGAATCTTCTGCTGACCCATAAAGAGCTCACCAGTCTGATGAGTTCAAGAGAACCTGGCCCATTGATCATGCCCAACGGGCAGAACATATCAGACTTGGCAGCATCAATTGCTGGCAACAACTCATCAAAATTTTCTTTTTTGGGGGGGAGGGTCACACCTGGCAGCGCTTAGGGGTTACTCCTGGCTCTCTACTCAAAAATCACTCCTGGCAGGCTCAGGGGACCATATGGGATGCCGGAATTCAAACCACCGTCCTTCTGCATGCAAGGCAAACGCCCTACCTCCATGCTATCTCTCCGGACCTCATCAAAACTTTCTTGATCTGGAGATTCTTTTCACCTCTTCTTTGCTCCCTATGCAATCAAGCATTTGTTGGGTGGCAGAGGAGAGAGAAGGGTGCTATAATTTTAGAGCAGTAAAAAATCCAAGTTGAGTGACCACCTTTCCCACAATTTGGCTCTCTGATGGCCAACTAGCCTGGCAACACAGCCCTAAAAAGCGAGTTGATCACCAGTGACTATAGATCTCTTACTAACACTGACTTGGCATCATGAGGAAATCAACAGAAACCTGAGACTTGCTGTTGGTCTTCTAGGAATTTCCAACAGTCTTAAGGAGACAGTCTTGATAATAAGCCAAGAAAGAGGTTAGCACTAAACGGGACAGTGGGAGTTTTCCAGGTTCAGTAACTCCTGGCAGATGGCTCCCAAGGGCTCCTATTTAGACGGTTTTTTTGTTTTAATGGAACACTTGGGAAGATTGTGAGTCATCTGCCTGGGTCATGGTGGCCTCTCTGGATTGTTCCTGTTTTACTGTGTGTGCTACTGCAGTGGATACCAGGTCTAGCCTCTAAATAATTGCTGTTCTGCAGCTGGAGGAGGTCTGGGACCCCTTCTCAGGGAAGAAGGCTGAGGTCCTGCTCCGCCGTCTCTTACCATCTCCAAAGAGCATAGGAAGCCTAAAAACTGCTCTTCCAGGAGAAAAGAGATGATAAAACAGCCTGGGAGAAGATATCTAAGTCTCAGTCCTCCAGGGAGGCTGATCATGAAGATAATGAGGCCTCCATTCACAGTCCTTGCTCTGTCCTTCCTCACTACCTGCCACAGGCATTGCATTTCCCAAGGAGCATGGAGGAATTCAGAATGTGGATTTACTGCAAGGCACTCTTCACTCAGGTGGGGCCCTGATGAAGGGTCAGAGTATGAGCTGGTCCTCACAATCTTTCCATGGCCCTTCCCACAGTACCAAGTCTGGGGCAGGTGCCAGAGCATATTTGAGAAGAGAATACAGGATGGAACTGAGAAACCCACATAAGAACACATGGTATGTTATTATGAGCTCTATAGGTATGGTTTTAGGGCTGGCAGTGCTCAGAGCTTACTTGTGGCTTTGCGTTCAGGTATCACTCCTGGCAGGGCTCAGGGAACCCTATGTGTTGCCAAGGACTGAACTACGAGGCTGTGACTTCCCCACTGTCCTGTCTCTATGACTCTCATTATGGTCTCCTGACCTGACCAGTGAGCAAGAGATTTGAAGCCCAGAAAATTAAAATATTCCACGACTGGGAGAACTGACTGTGGAGATGAGTCTGAGAGTTCAGTCTGTGCTCTTTTCCCTGCTTTGACACAAACTCGTGGATTAAAAACAAATGAAAAAGCAACCAAGGCTCAAACCCTCTCTGGGAAAAGGATGTTTTCAGATCATCCCCTTTTCTCGGGAGCTACCTCCCACTGGACAGCAACCAGACAGCTTCTGCTGGGTGCAAATAGCAGGAAACACCTTCCCCCCTCCTGTAATTTCCTTCAGGGCATTTCCTACTCCCGTTCTCTGTCCACTATCCTATAAGGATGATGCATACCACACATGCACAGAATGAAAGCAAAGGGTTTCACGCTGAGGTGCCCCTGCACAGAGGGAACAGGAAATGAGTGGAAGCTTCCGAATTCACATAGGAGTGTGGTGGTGGCTGGCTCACTCCCTGGAGCTCTGAGAGTCACAGAGTTCCAGATGATCATCCCTTCCTTTGAAGCACAGTTAAATCCAGTTCTAGCTTTACAGTCCCCTGATGAAAATGAACCTCAGGGGAGTGAACTTAACAAAGAGACAGGACCATCTCCTTTGGTTATTTAGTTAAATGAACTCACAAAATAAAGCCAAGGTGCCATCTCAAGAATGAGGGGGAGGGGCTCAGGACTGAAAAAGCACCACTCCTGATAGGTTTAAATAGTCAGGTAAAGTGCTTGCCTTGCATGTGGGCCAGACTGGGTTCAATCCTCGGCATCCCATGGTAGCCCAAGGACTGCCATGAGTGATCCCTGAGTGCAGAGCCAGGAGTAAGGACTGAGTACTCCCGGTGCTCAAAAAAAAAAAAAAAAAAAAAGACTCAACAATGGTTGGAATTAGAACAAAACACCAGGGAGCAGATTTACCTTGCATGTAGCCACCTACATTCAATCCCCAGCAACCCGTGGGGTCCCCTGAGCACAGAACCAGGTGTAAGCCCTGAACACAACCAGATGTGCAATCCTCAAAAAAAAAAAAAAAAAATTAGCAAAGATTGGGGCCAGTAAGAGAGATCAGCAAGGAGGGCCCCCACTAAGGTCTTCCCAGCCTTCTAAAAGTGACCCTAAACACAGAGCCAGAAATAAACCCTGAGCACCGTGGGGTGTGGCTCCAAAACCAAAAAAAGAAAAAGAAAATATCAGGGGCCGGAGAGATAGCATAGCGGTAGAGCCTTTACCATGCATGCAGAGGACAGAGAGACCGGGTTGGATTCCCAGCTCCCATATGATCCCCCAGTCTGCCTGGGGCAATTTCTGAGTTCAGAGTAAAACCCCTGAGCACCGTTCGGTGTGACCCAACAACCAACCAAACCAATCAATCAATCAATCAAGTTAAGAAAGAATCAGCCAAATCAAAGGGACACACCCATTCGGTTGACATTTTCTCTGCTGTCTGAAGTTCCAGAACCTTGGAACCAAGGTCCTTCCTCCCCATTCAGTGGATTTCATTCAACAGGGCTTGGAATCTGGGACCAAGGGGCCTGAATTCGTTTTATTGCGGGCTTGGGGCTGGGGTGTAGAGGGGAGTTGCCGTGTTCTCACCGTGTCTTGCTGCTTCGCACCCTTGCCCTTGTCCGGGTCGGGGCCCAGGGAGGACGGGGAAGAGGATGCGGAGGAAGAGCTGCTGCTGCTGCTACTGCTGCTGCCGCTGCTGCTGCTGCTGCCATTGCCGGGGTAGGCCGCCTTGGCGTTGCTCTTGTCCTGCGTGTCCACCTTGATGAGTCGGTTGATGTAGGTGCTGCAACCCGAAGTCTTGCTCGAGGAAACCCGATGGGGCTCATCGTCCGTGGCCCGCGAGTTCTTGCGGCCTTTGCCCGAGGCGGCGGCCTGGATCAGACTCTGCAGGCTGTCCCGGGAGAGCCGGCTGTCTTTGGGGGGCCCACCCCCGGCCCGGCTGCCCCCCAGCAGGTCGGCTGCAGAGTTCTTGCGGCCCTTACCCGCAGTGGGCCCCGCACCGCCGGCCTCCGAGTTCTTGCGCAGCTTGGCACCCCCCGACACCGTCTTGAGGTTCAGGGGGAACTCCTTGAACCACTTGGCTGCCATGAGGGGGGCCCGTCGTGGCCTCCAAGCAGGCGAGCGAGGTGGCCCAGGCCAGGCACGGGGAGGCGCCAAGGGCCGGGGGCCACTGCATTCATTCCCTGGGCGCTGCAGGCCGCTGAGGGAAGTTTGCAGGTTCTCAGGGCGTGCGCTCCCCGACTAAGGCTGCACCCCGTTTTTTCCCCCCTCCTCTCTCTTTTCTTCCCCACGGCTCCGTGCGCACTCCCAGGGATGTGAGGGACAGAGCTAGGCGACGGGAGTGTCCCCGGCGCCTCCTCCCACCCGGGCGGCCTGGCGCCTCCCAGCCCCGCTGCTTCCCGCCCAGATCCGGGGGCGCCGGCCCGCTCAACCTCTCTGGCCCGGAATGGGGGTGCAAGGTTGTAGACGGAGCAGCGGAAAGCGGCGGCTGGAGCTCCTCAATTTTTGTTTTTGTGTTTGTTTTTTTTGGGGGGGCCACACCCGGTGATGCTCAGGGGTTTTACTCCTGGCTCTGCACTCTGAAATCGCTCCTGGCAGGCTCGGGGGGGACCCTATGGGACGCCGGGATTCGAATCCCTGTCCTTAGGCATGCAAGGCAAACGCCCTACTTCCATGCTATCTCTCCAGCCCCATACTTGGTTTTTATTTTTTTATTTTTGGTTTTGGGGTCACACTCGGCAGCGCTCAGGGGTTCCTCCTGGCTCTACGCTCAGAAATCTCCCCAGCAGGCTCGGGGGACCATATGGGATATATGCCGGGATTCGAACCACCGTCCTTCTGCATGCAAGACAAACGCCCTATCTCCATGCTATCTCTCCGGCCCCTGAAACCCCTCATTTTTGCACCAGCAGAGCGGGGTGCGCGCGGGCTTCAAATGCAAATATTGCTCCGAGCGCGCACGTGCAGCTCAGCAGACCCAGGACGGGTTCAAATCCCCCCACTTTTTCCCCTCAGAACCACTGCACTCGGCCTGTCAAGCATTTAGGGGGGCGGCCGGTGTCTACGAAGGATGTATCGGGTTGAGGCGATGGCCCGCAGAGTCCCAGTTCCGTCCCGAGCCCCGCCTCCGCGCCGCGAGACCCCGCCTCCAGGCTGCGGCCGGCACAGGGATTGGTTGCTCCTGGGTAGCCCCGCCCAGATGCCATCACGAGTCCCCGCCCCAAGTTGCGGCTGGCACGACGGTTGGTCGCTTAAAGGTGGCCCCGCCCAGGCCCCGCGAGTCCCCGCCCCCAAGCTGCGGCCGGCACGGGGATTGGTCGCTCAAGGGTGGCCCCGCCCTGCCCCACGCATGCACTCCGGACTCTCCGGAAGTCCGGCGCACAATCGCACAAGGCGCGAAGGCGCGAAGCCTCGGTTGAGGGCGCCTACTGGGGCTGGGTGGAGGGCGCTGCGCCTGGCGGGGGAGCGGGGATGGCCAGTTGGTTGCTGGTTGGGGATCCTCGGCTTCCCATATGGTCCCCAGAGCTTGCCAGGAGCGACTTCTGAGCACAGAGCCAGGAGTAACCCCTGAGCACCGCCAGGTGTGGCCCCAAAACTATATATAAACAAATATTTATTAAATATATATTTAATTTATAGTATTTATATATTTTATATATTATTTTATATATTATTTTATATTCATATACATTTATTACATATATATTTATATATTTAAATATATAAATATATTTATATTTATCTTATATATAAACTACTATAGTTTAGATATATTTATATATTTATTTAGATATAAAAATATAAATATAGGGGGCCGGAGAGATAGCATGGAGGTAAGGCATTCTGCCTTTCATGCAGGAGGGCGGTGGTTCGAATCCCGGCATCCCATATGGTCCCCTGTGCTTGCCAGGGTTGATTTTCTGAGCATAGAGCCAGGAGTAACCCCTGAGCGCTGCCGGGTGTGACCCAAAAACAAACAAACAAATATATATATATATATATATATATATATATATATATATATATATATATATATATATATATATATATGTGCTGTATCTCCAAGCCCAGGTGAACAAATCTGAATCAGGGTCACCCAAGAAATAATCCAGACCAGGCTAAGGGTGAAACATGTGTGACTTAGTCTGGCAGTCTTCTACCTCGAATGGAGCCACTGCCTGCCAGACTACTACTGTACAGAGATCTCGCCTGGTGAGGCAGTAAACCCACCAGGTTTACAAATAAGACACAATCTTTGTTTTGGGTGAAACCAAGTTGTAAACAAACAGGTACAAAGAAATCAGGGATAAACTTTGTTTTAGGTAAAATAGGGCGTAACCCAACAGTAAAAAAATATATTTTTATGTATTAAATAAATATATATGTATATTAGTTTGTGTGTGTGTGTGTGTGTGTGTGTGTGTGTGTGTGTATGTGTGTGTGTGTGTGTGTTTGAACCACACTCAGAGATGCTCAGGTTACACCTGGCTCTGCTCCTAGGAATTATTCCTGGTGCTCCAAGGGACCACCATGTGGGCTGCTGGGGATGGAGCCCGGGTTGGTTGCATGCAAGGCAAGCGTCTTTCCCCATGCACTATCACTCCAATCCTATATGTGAGGTTTTTTTTTTTTCTTCAGAACTGTGGGCCCCTTTATGTTGAAAGACACTTTTATCATTTACCTTCCTTTGGAAGAATCTTTAAAAACTCAGTGGTTTAGAGACTTTAGTGTGTTCCAGAGGCTAAAGTGGTACCTTCTTCCCACAGCCAAGCCGTTGGCTCCGTTCTGTGGGAGATAGTTTGTGAAAGGAGATGGCAAAAGCACTACTTTTTAACTCCAGCCATGCTTTAAAAATGTGGCTTGACTTAAAAATAAGCTTTATTGAGATATAGTTTCATTATAGAAACTCACCTGTTTTGAGTTTGATTCAAAAGTTGTTTTTTTTTTTTTTTTTTGTCATTTTGTTTTGTTTTTGGGTCAAACCTGGCAGCACTTGGGTTACTCCTGGCTCTACTCTCAGAAATCCATCCTGCCAGGCTCAGGGGGCCGAGTGATAGCACAGCGGAAGGGTATTTGCCTTGCACACAGCCAACCCAGGATGGATGGTGTTTTGAATCCCTCTCTCCCATATGGTCCCCTACAATCCAGTTTTAGAGAAATTCCATTTCCATGGGGCCAGAGCACAGTGGGAAGCACATTTGCTTTGCACATAGCTCACCTTTTTTTTTGGCTCACCCAATTTTGATCCCTGGCATTCCATATCTCCAAATCTGCCAGGAGTAACCCCAGAGTGCCACCAGGTATGCAACCAAAACAAAGCAAATGAACAAAAATGAAACTTCCATTTCTTCCCACCCCAAAGTCAAACCTTGTGCTCCTTTGATATTGACTCCTTATACCAGGGGTCCTCAAACTTTTTTAACAGGGGGCCAGTTCACTGTCCGTCAGACTGTTGGAGGGCCAGATTATAGTAAAAACAAAAATTATAAACAAATTTTTATGCACACTGCATATATCTTATTTAGAAGTGAAGAAACAAAATGGGAATAAATACAATATGTGGCCTGCGGGGCCGTAGTTTGAGGACCATTGCCTTATACAATCTACTTTCTGTCTCTAAGGATTTGCATGTTCAGTAATTCCTCGTAAAGCTAAACCAAGAATTCTCTATGAGTTAATGAGTCTATGCCTGGGTTAATAAATTGTATTTAGTTAATTATAGTCCAGAAATTATAAAAGTTTATTTATTTATTTATTTATTTATTATTTTTTGGTTGTTGGGCCACACCCAGTGACACTCAGGGGTTACTCCTGGCTATGCGCTCAGAAATTGCTCCTGGCTTGGGGGACCCTATGGGATGCTGGGGGATCAAACCGCAGTCCGTCCTAGGCTAGCTGGGCAAGGCAGACGCCTTACCCTTTGCGCCACTGCTCCAGTCCCATAAAAGTTCTTACACATATATATTTTCAGTTTTATTTGGTCCCACTAGGAGGCAGTACTCAGGACTAATTCCTAGCTCCCTCCTCACAGATCACTCTAGGCAGGGCTCTGGGGAGTGAACCCAGGTTCAGCCACATACAAGTCAAGCATTTTACTCCTTGTACTATCTCTCCAGCTCCCAATATAGATATTTTGTCTTTTTTATTTTGGGGCCACACCCTGCTGCGCTCAGGAGTTACTCCTGGCTCTGCAATATCACTTCTGGCAGGCTCTGGGGACCATATGGGTTGCCGGGGATGAAACCCGGACCTATCCTGGGTTGGCCGAGTGCAAGGCAAATGCTCTACCCACTGTGTTATTGCTCCAGCTCCTGATACTTTGTCTTTTTTTAATTATCTTTATTTAAACACCGTGATTACAAATATGATTGTAGTTGTATGATTACAGTCATGTAAAGAACACCCCCCATTCACCAGTGCAAATTCCCACCACCAATTTCCCAGATCTCTCTCCTTCCCACCCCACCCACACCTGTACTCAAGACAGACTTTCTATTTCCCTCATTCATTCACATTGTTATGATAGTTTTCAATGTAGTTATTTCTCTAACTGCACTCATCACTCTATGTGGTGAGCTTCATGTCATGAGCTGCATCTACATGGGAAGATGGGGGGGAAATAAGGGTTGGGACTGAGGCAGTAAAAGATTAGAAATGAACTTTGTAGGGCAATATCAAGGTCACAATACAAGATGGATATTATGCATATGCATATATAAACTATATGCAAGCAATACTATCAATAGGAGACCAAGGAGAAAAAATTTCCAGTGACTGTCCCAACATAAAATAGTGCTAGAACGGCCCACCCTCCTCCCAAAGTGCGTTCCCATTACCATCCTCAAACTTTTTAAACAGGGGGCCAGTTCACTGTCCCTCAGACCATTGGAGGGTCTGACTATAGTAAAAAGAAAACTTATGAACGAATTCTTATGCACACTGCATATATCTTATTTTGCAATGAAGAAACAAAACAGATACAAATACAATATGTGGCCTGCGGGCCATAGTTTGAGGACCACTGTGTAGGGAGAGGTAGGAGGAAAGCCTGATGACTCCTATAGAGTCCACCTGGACTGGCGCCCAGAGAAAGCCTGGAGTCCAGGGGAGAAAGATGGGGATGGCTGGGGGCCTGCCAAGCATCCCAGCACTCCCTAGGCTAGGGAGAAGGCCTCCGGCATGGGGACTCCCCAAACCCCATACAAGGCAAGAACTAGCCTCCAGAATTAAAAAAAAAAAAAAGACTAATAATACACTTCTCCAAACTAAGCAATAGAATGAGTACTCATAAATTTGTAGTCACATGGTCCAACTGGTTACCTCATTTCTGTATATTGATTAAGGGACTATTGGCAAATAACCAGATATTTATTTGAATCTTCTGGACTTTATTAGTAAACTGGGATAACAATGCTCAGCTCTTAAATTAAGTGAGACAATTAGCTGTGTAGAGACAGATACCTGGCAGGTCCTACAAAGCATCTTTGCAGGATTTATATGGGGCCTTTGCCGGGCTCTTTTAAGAAGCCTATGGCTTTCCACAGAGTCCCAGGAGCCTGGACAACACACAGAGTCCTAGATCTGCAGAAATCTTTCTATTTTACAGCATTTGTATATAAGTCTTTAATGATCTCAACCACTTAGATTTCTGTCTAGATTTAGATTAGTGGTTTCCTTCCTTGCAGGGAATGATTTAGGGAAGCCTGCAGTTTTCTTTCTTTCTTTTTTGGTGGTTTTTGGGTCACACCCGGCAGTGCTCAGGGGTTATTCCTGGCTCCAGGCTCAGAAATTGCTCCTGGCAGGCACAGGGGACCATATGGGATGCCGGGATTTGAACCGATGACCTCCTGCATGAAAGGCAAACACTATCTCTCCGGCCCCTTATTTCATATTTTATTGTTTTAATTAGTTCTTTTTGGAGGGTTGACCATATCTGGCAACACTCAGCAGTTATTCATGTCTCTGAATTCAGGAATTACTACTGGTGGGTCTCAGGGGACCATATTGGTACCAGGGATAGAAAGTGCCAGGCAAACACCCTACCCTCTGATTTGTTTATTTTGTTCATTCTTTTTTTGTTTTTTAGTTTTTGGTTTTGGGGCCACACCTTGTGATGCTCAGGGGTTACTCCTGGCTATGCACTCAGAAATCGCTCCTGGCTTAAAGTGAAGGAAAAATATCTATGTACAGTGACTGACAAACTTTTAAATTAGCTATAGGGTGGAGCTGAAGCATTAGCACAGCAGAAGGGCATTTGCCTTGCACGCAGCTGATCCAGAACGAATGGTAGTTTGATTCCTGGTCCCCCAAGCCAGGAGCAATTTCTGAGCGCATAGCCAGGAGTAACTCCTGAGCATCACCGGTGTGGCCCAAAAACAAAAACAAAAAAACACCTAGCTATAGGAATAGAATCAGGGCTTTGAAAATTTCAGGCCTACTCCAGGGCCAGGCCATGGACAGGACCCAAGGCTTCAGATAATTTTCTATTACTTGAGTCATGTTCCACCACTTTCTGAGTATATTTTATTTAGTTTGTTAGGGTGTTCAGTAAGCCTGACAGTATTCATGGTTTATTCCTGGCTCTGTGCTGAGCTCACTCCTGGCAGCACTTGGGGGTCCCTATATGGTGCCAGGGATTAAACCCAGGTCAACTGCGTGCAAGTCAAGCTCCTTACTTGCTGTAATATCTCTGGCCCACTGCCTGTATTTTAGCACTACTGCTCCGGCCCCTTCTTGATTTTTCTTAATAAAATCAGAATCAAGGGCATCATCTAGGCAGAAAAGAGGACTGGGAAAAAATAAAATAAAATTTATATTTATTTATTTAATTTTATTTTTGGTTTTTGGGCCACACGGGTGATGCTCAAGAGTTACTCCTGGCTATGCGCTCAGAAATTGCTCCTGGCTTGGGGGACCAGGAATCAAACACCTGGTGACGCTCAAGGGTTAGTCCTGGCTATGAGCTCAGAAGTCGCTCCTGTCTTGGGGGACCATATGGGACGCCGGGGGATCGAACTGCTAGCACAGGCAAGGCAGGCAACTTACCTCTAGTGCCACCGCGCCGGCCCCTAAAATTTATATATATATATTTTTGGTTTTGGTTTTTCGGGCCACACCCGTTTGATGATCAGGGGTTACTCCTGGCTACGCACTCAAAAATTGCCCCTGGCTTGTGGGGATCATATGGGACGTCAGGGATCGAACTTCGGTCCTTCCTTGGCTAGTGCTTGCAAGGCAGACACCTTACCTCTAGTGCCACCTCGCCAGCCCCTAAAATTTATAGTTTTTAAGAAAAGGATTGAAAGGCCTGGGTCAAGCTGGAGCTACATAGTGGTTCTATTGGGTGGGTGCAGACAGGTGCTGAAACAGGGGCCTGGGAGTTTGAGTGTGGCAGGAAATGCTTAAAAGGAGTTGGGGAAGGAAAGGAAGGAAAGTCAGAAAGATGGTCAAGTGTACAGGGTTTAAAATTATTCTGAAGTATTCTTGTTTTTGTTTATTTTGGGGTTTTGGGACATACCGGCAGCACTTGGGTTACTCCTTGCTCTGCATTTAGAAATTACTCCTGGCAAACTTGGGGGACCATCTGGGATACTGGGGATTGAACCCAGGTTGACAGGGTGCAAGGCAAATACCTTACCTGCTGTACTTTTGCCCCAATCACCCCCCCTTTTTTTTGAGGGGGGGGTCACACACAGCAGTGCTCGGGTTACTCCTGGCTCTGCGCTCAGAAATCACTCCTGACAGGTACAGGGGACCATATGGGATGCCAGGATTCGAACTACTGTCTGTCCTGAATCAGCTGTGTGCAAGGAAAACACCCTACCGTTGTGCTATAGCTCTCAGGGCACCCGTTGTCTTGTTTTTGTTTCCAGATTTCTCTTCCATGTTTTATTGATGTACTGTGATTTACAGTATAGTAGATGATAGTTTCGTGTGTGCAGCATTCAAATTCCACACTCATCACCAACAGGTTCTTTCCTCCACTAGAGTGCCTTTTGCCTCCATCAGTGTCACCCCAAACCTTTTCCATCTCTTCCTCATCACTCCAAGCTCAGCCCTATAGATGAACTTTCCAGTTCTGTTGTCTTTGATCATTTGTTACTCCCTTACTATGTATCTTTAATATATATATTTTTTATTTTTGTTTTGTTTTGGGGCCACACTGGTGGGCCACACTCCTAGATCTGTGCTCAGGGGTCATGTCTGGTGGAACAGGAGGATATTATGGGATGCCAGGAAGTGATCCCTGATTGGCATAGTGCAAAGTAAGTGACTTACCTGCTATAAAATCACTCTAGCTCCTGTAACTTTATTTTAATATTTATGTTTGGGAGACAGACCCAGCAGTGCTCAGGGATTACTCCTGGCTCTGTGCTCAGAGATCACTCCTAATGGTGCTTGGGGGTGTCAGGGATCCAGCCCAGGTTAATAGTGTGCAAGGCAAGTGCTCTACCCCCTGTCTCTCTAGCCTCTGTAAATAAAGCTATATTGGCACACAGCCTCATGCATTTTTTTTTTTTGTGGTTTTTGGGTCACACCCGGCAGTGCTCAGGGGTTATTTCTGGCTCCACGCTCAGAAATTGCTCCTGGCAGGCACAGAGGACCATATGGGGCGCCGGGATTTGAACTGATGACCTCCTGCATGAAAGGCAAACGCCTTACCTCCATGCTATCTCTCCGGCCCCCTCATGCATTTTTATAATGTTTTATCGGCTCACAGTCATACACATTTCCTTATAAGTGTTCATTAGCACACAACCACATACTTTCATTTTCTTATAAACTTTTATTGGCAGCCACATTTATTTTCTTATAAGTAAAGTTTTATTGGCACACTTTTATTCCCACATCATCCATGGATGTTTTTAGGCTATTGGGGGAAATCTGAGTATTTCTTGCAAAGGCATAAACAATTATTTTTGTTTATAAAATTATTTTTTGTTGGGGCTGGAGTGGTGGTGCTAGAGGTAAGGTGTCTGCCTTGCCAGCGCTAGCCTAGGACAGACCTCGGTTTGATCCCCCGGTGTCCCATATGATCCCCCAAGCCAGGAGTGACTTCTGAACACATAGCCAGGAGTAACCCCTAAGCATTATCGGGTGTGGCCCAAAAACAAAACAAAACAAAATATTTTTTGTTCTGATCATTTAGCAGAAAGCTTGCTAATCTCTGTTTGATAGAATGGGGCCCAATTCTCACTACACAGGAGATTTAATGGCAGAGTTCCTTATTTCCAACAAGTCATCCCTGCCTTCCCCCAATAAGATCAGAGTGTCTGGGCTGGAGAGATAGCACAGCTGTAGGTCATTGTACCCAGGATGGACCCAGGTTTGATTCTCGACATCCCATATAGTCCCCAGGCCTGCCAGGAGCGATTTCTGAACTCAGAGCCAGGAGTAACCTCTGAGTGCCACTGAGTGTGGCCCAAAACAACAACAACAACAACAACAACAACAACAACAACAAAGATTAGAATGTCTGAGAATGGGATCAAAGTTCTGGTCCTTTTGTTACTTATTTTATGGCTTTGAGAAGGAAGACTTCACAGGGTGCTTTTGGTTGCCAGTTTATTTTGTTTGCTTGTTTAATTTTATGGTGCTGGGAATCCAGCCCAGAGTCTCAGACATATGGGGCATGTTCTCAACCACTGGGCTGCCTTCCTGGCCCATAGATGGTTTTAAAAGATCAGATGGGAAAAAAAAATTGGGGCCGGAGAAATAGCATGGAGGTAAGGCATGCAGAAGGATGATGGCAAATCCCGGCATCCCGTATGGCCCCCCAAGCCTGCCTGGAGCAATTTCTGAGCGTAGAGCCAGGAGTAACTCCTGAGCCAGTGTGACTCAAAAATCAAAAAAAGGGGGCCGGGCGGTGGCGCTGGACGTAAGGTGCCTGCCTTACCTGCGCTAGCCTAGGAGACGGACCGCGGTTCGATCCCCCGGCGTCCCATATGGTCCCCCAAGCCAGGAGCGACTTCTGAGCGCATAGCCAGGAGTAACCCCTGAGCGTTACCGGGTGTGGCCCAAAAACCAAAAAAAAAAAAAAAAAAAAAAAAAATCAAAAAAAGGGGCCGGGCGGTGGCGCTAAAGGTAAGGTGCCTGCCTTACCTGCGCTAGCCTAGGACGGACCGAGGTTCGATCCCCCGGGTCCCATATGGTCCCCCAAGCCAGAAGCGACTTCTGAGTGCATAGCCAGGAGTAACCCCTGAGCGTCACCGGGTGTGGCCCAAAAAACCAAAAAAAAAAAAAAAAAAAAAGATCAGATGGGGGTCGGATAGATAAGTACAGCAAGTAGGACACTTGCTTTGCATGTAGCTGACCCAGATTGAACCCTGGCATCCCATATGTTCCCTTAAGCCTTCTGAGTAAGTCCTGAGAACTGCTGAGTGTGACCTAAATATATGTTGGATGGATAAAGGTCTATGAAAATATTCCATAAACGGAATGCCAACTACATATTTCATGTTGCCACAAATGGGTTGTTGCTCAGCATCCTGTAAATCCATGTGTAATAAACATTAAATATTTAAAGGTAAAGCAAATTAGAAAATTTGAATTTAAATGTAATATAAACATGAAGGCAGTGAAAAATGAGTTATACATAATGTATTTCTCTTTTCCTAAGCAAAGTGACTTGAAATTGGTAAATGCTGCTTTTAAAAGTCGATGATATAAATATACATTTTTTTTGGAGATAGAATTTTCTAGGGAAAGATTAGTTTTCATCACCACCGTGGGATTTACAAGTGTAATGTGCAGGCGAGAAGTCGATGCAGGAGAGGGGTGAGAAGGTTGAACTGCACGTGGAACCTGCAGGAAGATCTTTTGCAGCAGGAATCTATTGGTGACCTTCCAGAAAGTTCTGATCACAGTCAGGCAAGAACAGAGACCAGGCTACAGGGCGTTGAGGGAGTGGGTGGAAAGGAAACCAGGCAGTAGTCCGAGATGGCCCTGACTTGCTCTTTCTCCAGGTTTGGCAGAAAAGAGAAAAAAGAGGGTGTGGCCCAAAGGGCAGTGAGTTCATGGAGACCCTTATCTCTGTGCCAGCAGGGAGGGTGTCTGCATTTGGGGGAGGGAATAGGCCCTCCTGCAGAGGAAGGCAGGCCAGGAGGCTGTGAAGATGGGTGTGGAGGAGTAACAGAACAGGGACACAGTGGCTGTGTGTCTGTGAGGGAGGCTAGGAAAGTGGGTAAGGGCGTTCCTGCAGAGAGGAAATGACTCCCCTGTAGGAGCTGCCCCTTCCTCCCCTCCCCTCCCCTCCTCTCCCCTGCCCTCCTCTCCCCTCCCCTCCCCTGCCCTCCTCTCCTCTCCTCCCATCTGTCCCAGTGTTCCCAGCAGTCACCCTAGACCTCAAGTCAATCTCAGATCCACGACTTCAGTTACATGCAGCAGTCACATCCCTCACTGGCACAGGTTTGCCAAGTGGCTATTGAGTATTAGAAGCAAGAAATAAAGGCAAGGGCAGGTCAGTAGTATAAGGTATAAGATAATATGAGGGTAAAGTAGTATAAGGGTAAGGTATTTGCCTTGCATGTGACCAACTTGAGTTCAATTCGACATTCCATATGATCTCCTGAGCCTGCCAGGAGTGATTTCTGAATGCAGAGCCAGGAATAAGCCACTGGATGTGGCTCAAAAATAAAACAAAAAAGAAATGAAAGCAGTCAGTTTGGGATCATCCTTCCAGGGGCTGCCTGGGTTATAGTGGGGGGCTCCATCTCAGACAGAGATGAGGGGTAATGGCTGAGGTTTCTGCAGTTCAAAGTTGCTCCTCTATGAGTCTGCTCTGAACTGTGTTCTTGTTTCACCCCTTTTCCTGGAGCTTGTCACCCCAGGATGTCACTCCTTGTCTAGCCTCACTCCCTACTGACCTGTCCAGGGTGTATTAACTCTGACTCAGCAGTTGGCGCCTCTTCAATGTGGACACCCAGAGACCTGGAGTTATTTCTGGCTCTGTCCTCACTGATGTCTCACCTCCATTACTATACCCCACTCATCTTGGTTGCCCCGCCCAAAGTTGGGCTTACTCATATTTTCTCATTTCCAGGAACAGAAATGTGGTTTGAATTCAAGGTAGACGGAAGAGAGCTCAGATCTAGAGCCAAGTAGTTTTTGGGATCAAGCCCATCTTGACTTCTGATCCCTGATACTGGCCATATCAGTGCCCCGCCAGATTTGAGCCTGCGGTGGCCTGATTGTGAGCTACCCTCTGTGGATGTGGACAAGAGAGTCCAGGGGGTAGCCTTCATTACTCCTTTTTTTTCTTCGTTTGTTGGGGCCAGATGTAGTAGTGCTCAGGTGTCACTCTTGATGATGCTGGAGGTCATTCCTGAGGGTGCTCAGGGAATAATTTCATGCTGGCATAAAACCCCAGAACCATCTCTGTTGTCCTGCGTCTTGTTCTGAGAAATACAGCATTAGGTGGTGGCATTGGGGTGCAGGCATCACAAAGTGTAATTACATGGACCTCACATACTAGCTGGTCCAGCAAACCTCCCCTCCCACCACCACTTCCCATCTGGAGACTGTGCAGGTCTGGGCACCTTCCTGCTGAGCTGCAAAAATGTAACTTCAAGGGCTGAGTCTAAGGCTCAGGTGACCATGTACACACAAGGTTCCGAGTTTGATCCCTGGCACTGCGTGGCCAAAGAGGGCCAAGGTCTGAGCATTGTCACGTGTGATCCAGATGGCTTTTAAGCACTGCTGGCCAAACAACCTGGAGTGACCCCAGCACCACTGGGTGTTTCCCTGTAAAGCAAGTTAATGCCACTGAAATTACAGTCCCCTATCACACAATTGGTGGAGCTGGGCAGCAGAGGGAGCAGGATGCAGTTGGGCCTCCCTTGTGCACTCTGTCCTGATAGAGCCCACAGAATTCCTCACCCAGCCAGGTCTGAGCCTGGCAGGTCCCCACTAGTCACATTATGTTGCTGGCTGATGTGTCCTTAGGTCCCTGGGGCTGTGCTTCCTTCTTAGCAAAAATAAATTGACTCATTAATCTTTTAATCTAATAAAGGTAGGTTTTGTTTTTGTTTTTGTTTTTGTTTTTTAGTTTTGGGGCACACCCGGCAGCGCTCAGGGGTTACTCCTAGTTCTACACTCAGAAATTGCCCCCGGCAGGCTGGCTCAGGGGACCTTTTGTGATGCCGGGAATAGAACCACTGTATCTTGGGTTGGCCACATGCAAGAAAAATGCCCTATAAGCAAAAGAAAGAGAGAAACTTGATAACACGTATTAGAAATGAAAAGGGGGAGATCACTACAGATACTGCAGAGATTCAAAGGGTATTCAGAGAATACTTTGAGAAACTCTATGCCACTAAATATGAGAACCTGGAAGAAATGGATAAATTTCTGAACTCATATAACCTTCCACGGTTGAATAAAGAAGAGGTAGCATATCTAAACACCCCCATCACTATTGAGGAAATTAAAACTGTAATCAAAAATTTACCCAAAAACAAAAGCCCAGGCCCTGATGGATTCACAAATGAATTCTTTCAGACCTTTCAAGAGGAACTACTACCAATTCTGGCCAGGCTCTTTTATGAAATCGAAAAAACAGGAATACTTCCAAATAGCTTTTATGAAGCCAACATCACCTTAATACCAAAACCTGATAGAGATGCTGCCAAAAAAGAAAATTACAGACCAATATCCCTGATGAACACAGATGCAAAGATCCTCAACAAAATCCTGGCGAACAGGATCCAGTGCCTCATCAAGAAGATCATTCACTTTGATCAAGTAGGTTTCATCCCAGGAATGCAAGGATGGTTTAACATCCGTAAATCTATCAATATAATACACAACATAAACAACAACAAAAATAAAAATCACATGGTCATATCAATAGATGCAGAAAAAGCATTTGATAAGGTTCAACACCCATTCTTGATGAAAACTCTCAGCAAGATAGGAATAAAAGGAACCTTTCTCAATATAGTCAAAGCCATCTACCAGAAGCCAGTGGCAAATATTATCCTCAATGGAGAAAAACTAAAATCCTTTCCTCTAAATTCTGGTACAAGACAAGGCTGTCCTCTCTCACCACTCCTATTCAACATAGCACTGGAAGTACTTGCTATAGCGATTAGGCAAGAAAAAGATATCAAGGGAATCCAGATAGGAAAGGAAGAAGTCAAGCTCTCACTGTTTGCAGATGACATGATACTCTACTTAGAAAACCCTAAAGACTCTACCAAAAAGCTTCTAGAAATAATAGATTTGTATAGCAAAGTGGCAGGATACAAAATTAACACACAAAAATCAATGGCCTTTTTATACACTAATAATGATAGGGAAGAAATGGACATTAAGAGAACAATCCCATTCACATTAGTTCCACACAAACTCAAATATCTTGGAGTCAACCTGACTAAAGATGTGAAGGATCTATACAAAGAAAACTACAAAACACTGCTCCAAGAAATAAGAGAGGACACGCGGAAATGGAAACACATACCATGCTCATGGATTGGCAGGATCAACATCATTAAAATGGCAATACTTCCAAAAGCATTGTACAGATTTAACGCGATTCCTCTAAAGATACCCATGACATTTTTCAAAGAAGTGGATCAAATACTTCTGAAATTCATCTGGAACAACAAACAACCTCGAATAGCTAAAGCACTCCTTGGGAAAAGGAATATGGGAGGCATTACTTTCCCCAATTTTAAGTTGTATTACAAAGCAACAGTTATAAAAACAGCATGGTATTGGAATAAAAACAGACCCTCAGATCAGTGGAATAGGCTTGAGTACTCAGAGAAGGTTCCTCAGACATATAACCACCTTGTTTTTGATAAAGGAGCAAGAAATCCTAAATGGAGCAGGGAAAGCCTATTCAACAAGTGGTGTTGGCACAACTGGTTAGCCACTTGCAAAAAAGCGAACTCAGACCCACAGCTAACACCATGTACAAAGGTAAAATCCAAATGGATTAAAGACCTTGATATCAGAACTGAAACTATAAGGTATATAGAACAACATGTAGGTGAAACACTCCAGGACATTGAGACTAAAGGCATCTTTAAGGAGGAGACGGCACTTTCCAAGCAAGTGGAAGCAGAGATAAACAGATGGGACTATATTAAGCTGAAAAGCTTCTGCATCTCAAAGGAAATAGTGCCCAGAATACAAAGGCCACCCACTGAGTGGGAGAAATTATTCACCCAATACACATCAGATAAAGGGCTAATATCCAAAATTTACAAGGTACTGACAGAACTATACAAGAAAAAAACAACTAACCCCATCAAAAAATGGGGAGAAGAAATGAACAGACACTTTGAAAAAGAAGAAAGGCAAATGGCCAAAAGGCACATGAAAAGATGTTCAACATCACTAATCGTCAGGGAGATGCAAATCAAAACTACTATGAGGTACCACCTCACGCCACTGAGATTGGCACACATCACAAAAAAGGAAAACAAGCAGTGCTGGCGGGGATGTGGAGAGAAAGGAACTCTTTTTCACTGCTGGTGGGAATGCCGTCTAGTACAACCTTTATGGAAAGCGATATGGAGATTCCTTCACAAACTGGAAATTGAGCTTCCATACGATCCAGCTATACCACTCCTAGGAATATACCCAAGAAACACAAAAATACAATACAAAAATCCCTTCCTTACTCCTATATTCATTGCAGCGCTATTTACAATAGCCAGACTCTGGAAACAACCAAGATGCCCTTCAACAGATGAGTGGCTGAAGAAACTGTGGTACATATACACAATGGAATACTATGCAGCCATCAGGAGAGATGAAGTCATGAAATTTTCCTATACATGGATGTACATGGAATCTATTATGCTGAGTGAAGTAAGTCAGAGGGAGAGAGAAAGACGCAGAATGGTTTCACTCATCTATGGGCTTTAAGAAAAATGAAGGACATTTTTAACAGTATCTCAGAGACAAGAGAGATGAGGGCTGGTAGGTGCAGCTCAGGACATGCAGCTCATCACATAGAGTGATGAGTGCAGTTGCAGAGATGACTACACTGAAAACTATCATAAAATGTGAATGAATGAGGGAAGTAGAAAGCCTGTCTCGAGTACAGGTGTAGGGGGGTAGGGAGGAGGGAGATCTGGGAAATTGGTGGTGGGAATGTTGCACCGGTGAAGGGGGGTGCTCTTTACATGACTGTAATCATACAACTATAATCATGTTTGTAATCACGGTGTTTAAATAAAGATAAAAAAAAAAAAGAAATACAAATGGCCAAAAGGCACATGAAAAAAAAAAAAAAAAGAAAAATGCCCTACCGCTGTGCTCTCTCTCCAACCTCTTAAAGGCAGGTTTTCCTCTTTCTCTCTCACCCTAACTCATATTTTCTTGCTCAGAATGGGTGCCCCCTTGAGCAAATGTTCCTGATCAAGGTCTTTTTTTCCTGAGTTAGAATCTTGGGGTGCTCTCCCATCTGACTGGTGTGCAGCTGCAATCTCCTGCCTTTTCTCTTGGCTCCCTCTCCCCATGGCGTGCACACGCGCGCGCGCGCGCACACACACACACACACACACACACACACACACACACACACACACACACACACACACACACACACACACACACCATGGCACCCTCCATCCTGACATTCTTTTTTTTTTTTGGCCACACCCGGCGGTGCTCAGGGGTTACTCCTAGCTGTCTACTCAGAAATAGCTCCTGGAAGGCACGGGGTGGGGGTGGGGGACCATATGGGACACTGGGATTCGAACCAACCACCTTTGGTCCTGGATCGGCTGCTTGCAAGGCAAACACCGCTGTACTATCTCTCCGGGCCCCATCCTGACATTCTGGAAACTGCCCTGCACATGGGCACTTTATACTGGTTCATGGACATATATTACCAAAAGAAAAATTACAAGTTTATATAAATTTTTCCAAAGAATAAAAGGGATACTCTATATTTTATTCCATAAGTCCAGGAAAACCTTGATATCAAACCAGACAGGATGACATAATGAAAACTGTAGGCTTAGTTCACTCATGAATATCTTTGCAACATTCCTAAACAAAATATTGACAAAGCAAGGTTAACATTTGCATGACAAGTTTTTCCCCAATCATACTAAAAGTAGTATAATATTAGAAAAACTAGGTTGGGGCCAGAGCGATAGCGCCACAGAGGGATGTTTGCCTTGCACACGGCTGATCTAGGATGAACCTAGGTTCGATCCCTGGTGTCCCTATGGTCCACCAAGCCAGGAGCGATTTCTGAGCACATAGCCAGGAGTAACCCCTGAGCATCACTGAGTGTGGCCAAAAAAGAAAGAGAGAGAGAGAGAGAGAGAGAGAGAGAGAGAGAGAGAGAGAGACTAGGTCTTTTATCTAACAGATTAAAGGATGAAAACTATTATTATCTCCAATAGAAACAGCAAAAGCATTCAACAAAATTTAGTTGAAATTTATGGTTTAAAAAATAAGCATTCTTAGTTGTTGGAACTAGGATATTTTCTTCAATAAAAGCTGTCCTCCAAAACATCACAGAAAACAGTATTTTAGGAGAAACACAAATATTCTCTTTAAAAGTAAGAACTAAACAAGGACACCCACCATCTCTTTAGCATATACTGTGGTTAGTCTAGGTCTCTCCTATAGGACAAGAAAAATAAAGGCTTACATTTTAGAGTGGAAGGAATAAACTGTAACTATTATTAATAGAATTTCTTTTTTGGATGGCTACACTCAGCAATGCTGTCGAGTTACTCGTGATTCTGTGCTCAGGAATCAATTAGTCCTGGAAGTATTGGTGACCATGCAGTGGTCTTCAAACTATGGCCTGCGGGCCACATATTGTATTTGTATCTGTTTTGTTTCTTCATTGCAAAATAAGATATATGCAGTGTGCATAAGAATTTGTTCATAAGTTTTGTTTTTACTATAGTCAGACCCTCCAATGGTCTGAGGGACAGTGAACTGGCCCCTGTTTAAAAAGTTTGAGGACCCCTGCATATGGGATGCTGGGGATCAAACCTAGGTTGGCCGCATACAAGGCAAATGCCCTATCCACTGTATTATCTATATAGCTCCTAATTGAATATCTTTTTTTTTTTTTTTGGTTTTTCGGCCACACCTGTTTGATGCTCAGGGGTTACTCCTGGCTAAGCGCTCAGAAATCGCCCCTGGTTTGGGGGCACCATATGGGATGCCGGGGGGGGGGGGGGGGAATCGAACCTTGGTCCTTCTTTGGTTAGCGCTTGCAAGGCAGACACCTTACCTCTAGCGCCACGTCACCGGCCCCCTAATTGAATTTCTTTACGTGGGAGAATTTCTCCTACAAATTATTAGAAATAACACTTTAACAATGAAGATGGATGTAAAGTCTTTTACACCAAGGTCAATTGAATTTATATTTTCTATGACTGAACAACAACAACAACAAAGTTGTAAAAATAGGAAGAGGTCATCAGGAAGGGTGAGAGGGAAACTGGGGACATTGCTGGCGGGAAATGCACACTGGTGAAGGTTGCTGTACATTGTATGAGTGTAACTTAATCATTAACAACTTTGTGGAAAAAATTGTATTATGAACAACCTTATAACCACAGTGTTTAAATAAAAAGTTAAAAAAATCCCGGCATCCCATATGGTTCCCCAAGCCTGCCAGGAGTGATTTCTGAGCGTAGAGCCAGGAGTAGCCCCTGAGCACTGCAGGGTGTGACCCAAAAACCAAAAAAATAAAAAAATTAAAAAAATAGATCATTTTATAAGAGCAACTTAAAAGACTTCAGGTAAATCTCATGTTAAGGGAAAGTGAACTTTCTGGAAGTCTGTCAGGAGGATCTGGGAGATGACTGTGTAACTAAAGAGCCTTCTTATGACTGACTGTCAGGCATTGAGTTTGATGCCTAATTACTAACCCCACATCTTCTTGAGCGTGATCCCTCTAGCTCTGCTATGGTGCCTCACAGCTGGTGTGTTTAGGCATTGCTCCTACAGAATGTGGTCCCTAATAAGCACCGCAGCTAGAATGTGTGTGAGTACCAGTGAACCACAACTGAGTATGTGAGCACCACAACCAACCAAATATTTATGCAACCCAGGCCCTCCAACAGCAATAGAGGGAAAGGGACAATAAGTACAAATTTAAAAATCAAGTCTCAGAGAGACACAGAATAATTTCACTCATCTACGGGTTGTAATAAAAATAAAAGGCATTATTGTTTGTTTTTTACGTTTCTAAATGCTAATGTTTTATTTTATTTTATTTTTATTTCTATTTTTAAACACCGTGATTACAAACATGATTGTAGTTTGATTTCAGTCATTAAAAGACATTATTGTAATGATGCCCAGAGACAACAGAGATGAGATCTGGAAGGACCAGCTCATGATTTGAAGCTCACCACAAAGAGTGGTGGTGAATGCAGTTAGAAAAATAACTACAGGGCCCGAAGAGATAGCACAGCGGCGTTTGCCTTGCAAGCAGCCGATCCAGGACCAAAGGTGGTTGGTTCGAATCCCGGTGTCCCATATGGTCCCCTGTGCCTGCCAGGAGCTATTTCTGAGCAGACAGCCAGGAGTAATCCCTGAGCACCGCTGGGTGTTACCCAAAAACTAAAAAAAGAAAAGAAAAGAAAAGAAAAATAACTACACTAACGACTATCATGACAATGTTAGGAAGTGAGAGAAGTAGAATACCTATCTCAAATACAGACAGGGGTTGGGAAAGGAGGAAGATGGGGGGCATTGGTGATGAGAATGTTAAACTGATGAAGATAATTTTCCTTTCTTCTTTCTTTCTTTCTTTCTTTCTTTCTTTCTTTCTTTCTTTCTTTCTTTCTTTCTTTCTTTCTTTCTTTCTTTCTTTCTTTCTTTCTTTATTTCTTTCTCTCTCTCTCTCTCTCTCTCTCTCTCTCTCTTTCTTTCTTTCTTTCTTTCTTTCTTTCTTTCTTTCTTTCTTTCTTTCTTTCTTTCTTTCTTTCTTTCTTTCTTTTGTTTTTTGATTTTTTTTTGTTTGTTTGTTTTTGGGCCACACCTGGCAGTGCTCAGGGGTTACTCCTGGCTGTCTGCTCAGAAATAGCTCCTGGCAGGCACAGGGGACCATATGGGACACCGGGATTCGAACCAACCACCTTTGATCCTGGATCGGCTGCTTGCAAGGCAAACGCCGCTGTGCTATCTCTCCGGGCCCGAGGATTTTCTTTTTATGACTGAAACCCAACTACAATCATGTTTGTAATCATGGTGTTTAAATAAACATATTATTAAAAAATAAAATATAAAATAAATAAAAATCAAGTCTTGGGGCCGGGCGGTGGCGCTCGAGGTAAGGTGCCTGCCTTACCTGCGCTAGCCTAGGAGACGGACCGCGGTTCGATCCCCCGGCATCCCATATGGTCCCCCAAGCCAGGAGCGACTTCTGAGCGCATAGCCAGGAGTAACCCCTGAGCGTCACCGGGTGTGGCCCAAAAACCAAAAAAAAAAAAAAAAAAATCAAGTCTTAATGGAAGTCAGAAAAACAAGTCATGTCTATGAATGGAAAGAAGTAGTAAGAGATAATACAGGAGTTAAGGCATTTGCCTTACAGGCAACTGACCGTGGTTCCATCTTAACGCTATGTAGAGTCCTCTGAGCCTTCCAGGAGTGATCTCCCAGTGATAACCAGTAGTAAGCCCTGGGCACTGCCAGGTGTGGTTCAAACCCACCAAAAGAGTAATTTAAGAGTCCTTTATCCCCCATCTGATCTATTAAAATCAGACAAAATTTTCTCCATTACAGGATGGGTTGATTCTAAAACTTAACCAACCCAACTCCAACTCAACTTGCAAAGGAATAAAAGCTTAAAAATAAAAACAAAACAACAATTATGGTACTTACTTCCTTTTGAAAAGGAATTTGGGAGATTTTGACTGACATACTAGAGTATTCTGTAATGCTGACTCTGTGCTGGACCGTTTGAACAATAAAATACATCGGAGAGGTTGGAAAGATGCTCATATCAGTGCAGCATCTGTTACTCTGCTGGTGATGCAGGTTACTAGTGAGAAAACATTCTGGTCATTAGACTGGGATAAGATTAGACTGGAAATTATATTCCAGCCTTACCAAGGTATAGAAATAAATCCTAGATGAATTAGACTTCAATATGAAAAACAAGCTTTATTGTTTTGTTTTGTTTTTGGGTCATACCCAGCAGCGCTCAGGGCCTACTCCTGATTCTACTCTCAGAAATAGTTCCTGGAAGGCTCAGGGAATCATGTGGGATGCCGGAATTTGAATCACTGTCCTTCTGCATGCAAGGCAAAGGCCCTACCTCCATGCTATCTCTCCGGCCCCATGAAAAACCAACTTTAAAACTTTGGTGGGAGTATGGGGGAAGTAAAAAATATAACTTTGGAATTGGGTTAACTGTGTTAACTGTGTTAAAAGTAGTAAGTTGGAGGGTCAGAGACATAGTTTAGTGGGTAAGGCACTTGCCTTGCATGAAATCGACCTGGGTTCAATCTCTGACACCTTATAATATAAGGCTTATATAGTCTTCCCAAACTCAGTAGTAAACTCCTGAATACTGCTGTGTGTGGACCTAAACCCCCCCTACAAAAAAAAAAAAAAAACTCAAAAAACAAAGCCTAATCTTCCCCCTGCACTCTCCACACAAAAAGGTGAACTTGGAAAGAGTAGCTGGGTAACTGCTGGTCAGAGGGTAGCTGAGAGGCAAGTGAGAACCTCCAGATTCAATCTCACTATCTTGCCCAATTCCCTGAAACTGCTGAGTATGAACCCCATTCCCAAAGAAGTAGTCTTTAATTGTTACTATTAGGGAAGATTTGTTCGAGCCAGAAAATAGGAGAAGATATTTGCAATAATATAACTAACACTGGGGCCAGCAAGGTGGCACTAGAAGTAAGGTGTATGCCTTGCAAGCGCTAGCCAAGGAAGGACCTCGGTTTGATCCCCCAGCTCCCATATGGTCTCCCCAAGCCAGGGGCAATTTCTGAGTGCTTAGCCAGGAGTAACCCCTGAGCATCAAACGGGTGTGGCCTGAAAAACAAAAACAAAAACTATATATATATATATATATATATATATATATATATATATATATATATATATATATATATATATATATATATTGCACTCAGCAAAGTGGCCAATAGTTCAGTCCCCCGTTTTAGCCCTATCACCAAATCAAGAACACTCAGTTCTCTGTCCTTGATTTAAACTTTCTGTTTTGAGGTCATTGTCATTGCAATGCAACCAAGAGATCACTCCCCAGTAATCTTTACCCTCTCCCGGCTCTGGTTCTATCCTGTAGGAGCTAAGGCTGAAAGGGCATTGCCATAGGCTCAGAATCTCTCATTCCCTGTTTCCCACATGAGCCCCTGACAATCAGAAATAATCAGCTCTTCATCTATCCCATTTCAAGTTTGTTCTGTATGTGGAATGATCCAAGTCTGTAAGCTTTGGAGATTGGCTTTTTCCACTGAATGTATATGTAATATATAGTTTTGGGTCACACTCATTGGTTACTCAGAGATCACTCCTGACTCTGCTCAGGGATATCTCCTTGCAGGGTCAGAAGGATATTATGGGGAAAAAAAAGAAGGATATTATGGGACACCAGGTTTGAACCCAGGTCTGCCACATGCAAGGTAGGCACCTTATCCAACGTACTAGTGCTCAGGCATTGAGTTTGATGCTGAATTACTCCACATCTTCTTGAGCATGATCCCTCTAGCATTGTTTGTTCGTTTGTTTGGTTTGGTTTTTGGGCCACAACCGGTGACGCTCAGGGGTTACTCCTGGCTATGCGCTCAGAAGTCGCTCCTGGCTTGGGGAACCATATGGGATGCTGGGGGATCGAACCTCGGTCTGTCCTAGGCTAGCGCGGGCAAGGCAGATGCCCTGACCACTTGCGCCACAGCTCCGGCCCACATTCTTGTTCTTTTTTTTTTTTTTTTTTTTTTTTTTTTTTTTAGTTTTTGGGCCACACCCAGCGTTGCTCAGGGGTTCCTCCTGGCTGTCTGTTCAGAAATAGCTCCTGGCAGGCACGGGGGACCATATGGGACACCGGGATTCGAACCAACCACCTTTGGTCCTGGATCGGCTGCTTGCAAGGCAAACGCCGCTGTGCTATCTCTCCGGCCCACATTCTTGTTCTTGATGTTCTAGTTTCTGTTTTGTTTGCACACCACTAGAGCTGAGTGTCCCGTGAAACCCAATTGGTTAAACTGAATTGAACTTGCATCCTAACCTTTCGTGAAAGAGCTTAGTTATCTAGTCTAAGAACTTTGGAGCCAGCCCTAGGTTTCAATAATTTTATTTTTCCTAATGATTCTGTAGCTTTCTGTTTAAGTCTATGATTCTTTTTGAGTTAATTTTTATGTCATCTGTGGAACTTGATTTTTAGGTTTTGCTGATAGATGGCCAACACCATCTGTTGCCCCGGCAACGTTTGTATTTTTTTTTTTTAAATAACAAGTCTATTTTTTCCTTTAAATTGGATTTTCAGCTTTATAAATAGCTGGGCATATTTGTGTGGGTTTGTTTCAGTTTCTCAGTTTTCTCCCATTGATGTGAGTGTCTGTGCATAGTCTGGGTCCTGTAGCTATAAAAGCAATATTGATGTGGGTAGGCTGATTCCTTCCACTTTATTTATTTTTTCTAATTTTGGTAATTCTGTGACTTACCAAGTTGTTCATAGCACATTTGTTTCAGCTATTTAGTGTTCAAACACCACACAGAATAGTCTCACTCATCTAAGGGATTTAAGAAAAATAAAAGACATTGTAATAATACATGTATGGGTTTTAAGAAAATAAAAGACATTATTGTAATAATACACAGAGACAATAGAGATGAGGGCTGGAAAGACCGGCCATGATATGAAGCTTACCAGAAAGAGTGGTGAGTTCAGTTAGAGAAATAACTGCACTGACAATTATCATGACAATGGTAATGAGTGAGAGAAATAGAGTTCCTGTCTCAAATATAGGCAGGGGGTGGGGGAGGAGGTGGATGGGGGGCATTGGTGGGGTGAAGGTTGCACTGGTGAAAGGGGGTGTTCCTTTTTATAACTGAAACCCAACTACAAACGTGTTTGTGATCATGGTACTTAAATAAAGATATTAAAAAATATTTCAAAACCAGTCCCACCACCAATGTGACCAATGTCCCCAATTGAGCCTGCCTTAACGCAGGCACAAACAAATCTGCTTTATACTGCTGGTTACAACGTAAAGGCAAATAGAATTATCAAAACTTAGATAAACACAGTTCAATTTGAAATGCACCTAATATCTGTCCACAGCATTATTGAGGGCATGTCTGAGGATTTACTGGGCCGAGGTTGTGCTAGTTGAGTCCTCTGACTATTGTTTAGGCTCACTGAGCTTGGTTGATCAATACATAACTTTCCCATAAGATTTTCTGTGTCACTACTGGGCTGACACTACTATAAAATATTGAGGTGTTATAAAATATTGTTGCATGGTCCAGGATTTATACATCATTGAACAAATCTGATGGCTTGATAGTTGGATAAGATTAAGTTGGGGAGCTGGACCATTTATGTCAGAGGCTGCTGTAGTTCATGCAGAGAAGTGAATCTACTTCCCTCCTTTTGGAGAATGCCACAGAGGTATCAGCCAGGACCAGACTACTTGGGAAGAATTTGCAGCCATTCTTTTATTTTCTTTTCTTTTAGTTTTCTTTTGGGCCATACCCGGTGGCATTCAGAGGTTATTCCTGTCTCTGCACTCAGAAATCACTCCTGCAGGTTCAGGGGACCAGATGGGATGTCAGGGGTCAAACCTAGGTCTGTCCCAGGTCAGCCACATGCAAGGCAAATGCCCTACCTCTGTGCTTTCTCTCTGGCCCCATTATTTTCCTTTGGAGTTTGGAGGAGGAGCAGGTCTATTTTTCTGATGGGAAGAAGGTAATGGTGGACTGGAGCTACGGGCTTTCTGGTGGTGGGGTGGATGTGGTGGGCTCAGTCAGGTCCCCTTTCAAAAGGAAAGACCCAGCATTGTTAATCCCTGTAGTCCAGTCTCACATGAAATGATTTAGCTGCCCATATTCTTTGATTTCAGTCTTGGAACTGGGTTGTTTCTGTCAGAGGGTGTAGGGTGTGGGATTGGGTCCTTCCACTTTAGTGTTCTTTTGAAGAACATTTTAGGCAGGGGACAGAGATGGTGCAGGGGTTAAGGCACTTGCTTACTTTGTATGTGGTTGACCCAGGTTTGTTCCCTGCCACTGCATACTATCTCCCCAGCATGGCCAGGAGTCATCTCTGAGCACAAAGTCTGGAGTAAATCATGAGACTTAGAAACAAGCAAAACAAGAGTTTAGAGTTTAAGCGAAGGGGAGAGAGAGAGAGAGAGAGAGAGAGAGAGAGAGAGAGAGAGAGAGAGAGAGAGAGAGAGAGAGAGAGAGAGAGAGAGAGAGAGAGAGAGAGAGAGAGATCAACAGCTGGCTGAAATATGATTTTTTTTTTTTGGTTTTTCGGGCCACACCCGTTTGATGCTCAGGGGTTACTCCTGGCTAAGTGCTCAGAAATTGCCTCTGGCTTGGGGGGACCATATGGGACGCCGGGGAATCGAACCAGGGTCCTTCCTTGGCTGGCGCTTGCAAGGCAGACACCTTACCTCTAGCGCCACCTCGCTGGCCCCTGAAATATGTATTTTTTTGAGGGGGGCCACACACGTTGACGCTCAGGGTTTACTCCTGGCTATGCACTCAGAAGTCGCCCCTTGCTTGAGGGACCATATGGGACACCACAGCGGTTCGTCCTAGGCTAGCGCTGGCAAGACAGACACCTTACCTCTAGCGCCACCGCACCAGCCCCTGGAATATGTATTTTGTATGCTGAAGACCATGTTCGATTCTCCTCACTGCATGGGCAAGCAACAAACCAGGAATAGTCTGTGAACACTTCTGGTACGGCCCACAAGAAAAACAAATAAAGTTTCAGAGCTGTGAGTATGGTTCAGTGGCCAGCTGCTCACCAGCTTACAGGTTCGATCCCCAACATATGGTTCCTAGCTCCTTTGGAATAATTTTATCTATACCTGCAATTATTTTTGCTTGGATTTTTGCTAGAAATCCAATTAAAATATATAAACCTGTGCAAAAAGAATTGGCATTTTTATTAAATGTTGGAATGTTCATGAATATAGAATTTCCATTTCTTTAGATATTTGATTTTTGCGTAGTTTTTATATAAACTATATATTATAAGTTGTATTATCTTTTTTTTTTTTTTTTTTTTTTTTTTTTGGTTTTTGGGCCACACCCGGTAACGCTCAGGGGTTACTCCTGGCTATGCGCTCAGAAGTCGCTCCTGGCTTGGGGGACCATATGGGACGCCGGGGGATCGAACCGCGGTCCGTCTCCTAGGCTAGCGCAGGTAAGGCAGGCACCTTACCTCCAGCGCCACCGCCCGGCCCATAAGTTGTATTATCTTATATTTAGTTTTATTGTATGGGTTTTTTTTTTGGGGGGGGCCACACCCGGCGGTGCTCAGGGGTTACTCCTGGCTGTCTGCTCAGAAATAGCTCCTGGCAGGCACGGGGGACACCGGGATTTGAACCAACCACCTTTGGTCCTGGATCAGCTGCTTGCAAGGCAAACGCCGCTGTGCTATCTCTCCGGGCCCTATTGTATGGGTTTTATTAAAATAATTCTAACATGTTTGGCTAGATTTACATTCTAGGATTTTACCCAAGTGGTGGCAAATGCCATTATTTTGTTGTAGTTGCTTCGTTTTTGTTTTGGGGCCACAGCTAATGGTGCTCAGGAGTTTACTCCTGGCTTCGCACTCAGGAATTACTCCTTGCAGTGCTAGGGAACCATATGGGGTGGTGGGGACCAAATCCAGATTGGCTTCATGCAATGCAAATGCCTTACTTGCTGTATTATCTAACACTGGCCTCTATTTATTTCGTTTGTTTTTTTGTTTTGTTTATGGGCTACACCTAGCAGTGCTCAGGGGTTATTCCTGGCTCTGCACTCAAAAATTGCTCCTGGCAAGCTTGGGGGACCACACGGGATGCCAGAAATCCAACTGGGGTCTGTCTTGTGTTAACCGAGTACAAGTCAAATGCCCTGCTATCTCTCTGGCCCCTGAGACAATTTGTGATTTTTTTTTTTTTTTTTTTGGTTTTTGGGTTATACCTGGCAGTGCTCAGGGGTTACTCCTTTCTCTTCACTTAGAAATCGCACCTGGTAGGCACGGGGAACCAGTATATGGGATGCTGGGATTCAAACCACCGTCGATCCTGGATTGGCTGTGTGCAAGGCAAATGCCTTACCGGTGAGCTATCTCTCCAGCCCCTATTTTGTGATCTTTCTTATTTCCTAATATAACTTTTAGTGTTTTACAGTTTCCTATAAAGGACCTAGTTTTTCACCCAGTGTCCATAGATTTTGATATTTTTCCATTTTAATTTCTTTTTTCTTTTTTTTTTTGTTGTTGTTTTTGGGTCACACCTGGCAGTGCTCAGGGGTTATTCCTGGCTCCAGGCTCAGAAATTGCTCCTGGCAGGCACAGGGGACCATATGGGATGCCGGGATTCAAACCAATGACATCCTGCATGAAAGGCAAACACCTTACCTCCATGCTATCTCTCCGGCCCCTCCATTTTAATTTCTGTTGTGTTTTCATGCTGTTCAAACTATTTTCCAAATTTCCTTTGAATTTCTTCATTCCAAATTTCCTTTGAATCCTCTAAGTGTGCCTTTTTGTTTCTCACCATCTGGAGACTTCCACGTTATTTTTTGCTACAGTTCTGGGGTGAGAGAATACGCTCCACATTACTGACACTTACTGAGACTTCAGAGCTATAGAGACTGTCTTGGTATCAGATCAGTTCACACCCAGAAGATCAATTCACATCTGTCAATTGGTTCTCACCCAGAGGGTCAGTTAACACCAGAGTGTTGGTTCACACCCAGTCAATCAGTTCACACTTAGAGGATTAATTCACACTTGGTGTGAATCTAGAGGGTCAGTTCAAAATGATTCACACCTAGGAAATTGATTCATATTCAGTGGATCTGTTCAAATCTAGAGGGTCAAGTCACACTCAGTGGATCTGTTCTAACCCAAAGGGTGAGTTTACCCTCAGTGATCTACACCCAGATGATATGTACTCCATGGGGTGTCGTGTCCAGTCATGAGGAGTTGATCCTATTGATTGCTGTGGAATTCTGTATTTTTGTTGTTGTTGTTGTGTATTCTTTTTTGTTTGTTTGTTTGTTTAGTTTTGGTTTGGGGACCAATCCTGGCTGTGCTCAGGGGTTACTCCTAGCTCTAAGCTCAGGGATCACTCCTGGAAGACTTGGGGGACCATCATATGGGGTGCTGGGGTCAAAGTGGGTAGAAGCATACAATGCAACTCTCTTGACTTCTCTTTGTGTACCTTTTATGCAGTTGTTTCTGATGCTATATTTTATGTAGGGGAATGTGTTTCTATGTAACCATCAGTCTGCTGATTTTACCAGTGTGAGTCATAACAATTTTACCTAACTTGCTTTTGTTCTAATTGTCACTAATGTTTCCTCTGGGTTTATTTAGGAGCACATCAGACAATGTTGTTAATTTTTGTTTCAGCTGTCAAACATAATCCAGAGAGGGCAAGAGAAGGAAGAAGCCCTATTGTGCTTCTCTGTCCTCATTTTTTTTCATTGTTCTTTCTTCCTGATGTTTCATGGTTCCTTCTTTTTATCATTTCCTTCTAGGGTTAAAGAACTTCCTTTATAGTTGTTGTTTAAGGGATGGTCTTCTGGTGACAAATTCTTTGTTTCCCTTCCTTGGGAAGGTCTGAATTTCCCCTTCATTCCGGGAGGATATTTCTCTTGGTTCTTTCCTGTCAGCACTTGAGAAGTAGACTGCCTTTCTGCCTCCATGGTTTTCACAACAAATCTGCTCTTATTTTTACTGTTTTGTTTGTGTCGGTGGGGCAGCCATATCAGGCTGTGCTTAGTTCGGGGATAACTCTTGCTGGGATTCAGGGGATCCCTTTGCAGTGCTGGGATTGAACCTTTGTTGGTCACATGCTGTGGTTCTGCTGATAGTCTCCTTAGACACCCCCTACTGGTGGCTTGTGACTTCTGTGGAGAGGTGTGACTCCAGTAATGCTCCTGGATACCAGAGAGGGGGAACACATGAGATGCCACCAATCAGTTGGCCAGTTATCACCAGCACATGACAGGGCACCAGAAAGGGTAGGCTGGATTGATGACTGGCTGACTGGTGACATCCTGGCTGTGTACATGACCTTGTCTGACATAACTAAGGTAGATATGTTGGGGTGTCTCATTGAAGCTTCCTGGGGTCAGAACTCTCAGACTTCTTTTTTTTTTTTTTTTTTTTTTTTGCTTTTGGGTCACACCCGTCAGTGCTCAGGAGTTACTCCTGGCTCTACGCTCAGATATCGCTCCTGGCAGGCTCGGGGGACCATATGGGATGCCAGGATTCGAACCACCATCCTTTTGCATGCAAGGCAAACACACTATCTCCATGCTATCTCTCCGGCCCCATTGAACTTCTGACATAGGACTTTACACATAGGATTGGGTGTGTCATGTGCGTCTGAGGGCAGCTTTTTGGTAGGTTCTGTCAGTGCCTGTTGGTGCTGTGGGTCCTTTTAGCTCTAAGTTTAGTGATACAGAGTGGGATGAAAAACCCAGGAAATGTCACCATAGTGTTTCTTGGTTCCCAGGTCAAAGTCCTTTCACCTTCATTTGATGCTGAAGACTAGAAATTATTTTTTATTGTACCGTTCAAAATGGGTAGGAAAGCTACAAATGGGCTAAATCCCAGAGTGAAACTCTAGGAATTTGTTTTTTAATGATTGGGGGGAAAATCCAAAGGAGAATAATGTCCTCTTACAAAATGGTCCCCAGCAGTCATTTCAGAGTCCCCAGAGAGCATGTTCTGAAGAAGGGCCTCTCCTCGTTGCTCTTTGAGCCCTCCCTGATCCAGTAGTGTGCCCTGCTCCCCCATGAAGTTCTAACTCCTAGCTCTTTACAGAAAGTCTCTTATTCTCCATTCAGATCTAGATAGTTAAGTCCAACTAAAGAAAAAGGCTCTTAAAACTTCAAAGTTCCTGAAAATTAGTGAGCAGAGGAAGCAGCCTGACAGAAAGCAGGTTAAGAGCTGGGAAGGGGCATTCATGGAGGATGCGACTGCTTCTGGCTACACCTGCTTCAGGCCTCCCACCATCTGCTCTGTCCCCACAGGGACATGATGTTTGCTGGTGTTGCCCTCCCCGGTGGTTGCTGGAGAAACCTCAGGCAGTGCATTCAGGCTTCACTTGTCCAAAGCTGGCTGACTCTCTTTCCACCCCATCATGTGCCACAGGCTTCTCACCTAATTCCAGAGTCCCAAAAGGTATTTTTGTTGTTTTGTTTTTGGGCCACACCCGGCTGCGCTGAGGGTTTATTCCTGGATCTGCACTCAGAAATTGCTCCTGGCAGGCTTAGGGGACCATATGGGATGTCAGGTGTTGGGTCCCGTTTACACCTTGATTGTTCATCAATGGATCCTCAAAGAGCTCCCAGAATGAGAAATTGAGTTCCAGTCCCCTATCCCCTTGTAGGGGAGGAAATCTTGGTAATATTTATCTGCAGCAAATAGTCCACACAGACAGGAGGGTAAAGGGGTAAGAAGGTCAGATGCAGAGTCCTTTGCCAGTCTACTACCAGCTCCAAAAAACACCTGGAGCCAGAAAAAACACCAAAAGATCCCGAGCACCTCGCTCCCAGACTATTTATTAGGCTCTCAACAGCGCCTCCACCTGGAAGGTAGAAGGTAGGACAACAGGCAGAGATAAAAATCTTATGGAAATGCTTTCATATATAACAATTCCCCCTTTTTGTAGTAAAGTAACAATAATAAAATACAAAAGTAAGTAATATTTTCTTTTTTTTTTTTTGTTTTTGGGCCACACCCTGCGGTGCTCAGGGGTTACTCCTGGCTGTCTGCTCAGAAATAGCTCCTGGCAGGCACGGGGGACCATATGGGACACCGGGATTCGAACCAACCACCTTTGGTCCTGGATCAGCTGCTTGCAAGGCAAACACCGCTGTGCTATCTCTCCGGGCCCAAGTAATATTTTCTATCATTATAAAAGGACCAACTAAGCAATAAGAAAAGAGCGGCTGTTTCCATAAGCGCATCACAGGGAAAAGTAAAGGAAAACTTCTAACCTAAACACAGGGTGTCCAAAGCCAGAAACATGTGTCAAGGAATCAACTACTAGCTCCAGAGATGATAGATCTATGACATATAGGGATTGAACCCGGGTCTGTCCTGGGTTGGAAGCATGCCAGGCAAACACCCTACCACTGTGCTATCACTCTGGCCTAAAAGGTTATTTTTCACAGTTCTGTTAAGTCTTAGCATGGCTTCAGGGAGAGAGATTGTATCCTGCCATATTTTGTAGTCAAATAGATTTAAGTAATAAGGTCATTGAGGATCAGTTTTTGGGGTACCCCTGCAGGAAGTGGAAAGGTGGGGATGAGGCCTCACTCCATCTCATGGAGTCCCCGAGTGAAAGATGTGTCTTTTCACAGTGAGCTAGTGTCCAGATGTTATGAGTGCAGAAGTTGCAGACCCACAGCCTGGCACAGTAGAAAAGGAGCTCAATCTCAACATAAAGCTTCAGAGAGAATGGTTGCCGAAGGACCTAGGCCTGGCAGTACTGTGAAATCCTACAGGAAGTTACAATCAAACTGAATTGGGCATAAAGATTTGTTCAGAAATAAGGAACCAGTGAGATAGTATAGTGAGATAGGATAGTGCCTTGCTTGCAGCCCAGATTCAATCCCCAGCACCCTACTTAGTTCCCTGAGTCCTGCCAAGAGTGATTGTTGAGTGCTGAGTTCAGAGTAAGCCCTGAGAATCACCAGGTTCAAAAACAAAAACAAAAGAAATAAGGGGGTGGGGTATGGAGAGATAGCACAGTGGGTAGGGCATTTACTTTGCACATGGCTGATTCAGGTTAGATCACTGGCATCCTGAGCCCACCAGGTATGTGGCTCCCAAACAAACACAAATGAAAAATAAGGGGTCTTAAAAATGTATGACGGGGGCTGGAGAGATAGCATGGAGGTAAGGCGTTTGCCTTTCATGCAGAAGCTCATTGGTTCGAATCCGGCATCCCATATGGTCCCGTGAGCCTGCCAGGAGCGATTTCTGAGCATAGAGCCAGGAGTGACCCCTGAGCACCACTGGGTGTGACCCCAAAACCAAAACACACACACAACACCAAAAAGTATATGATGCTGCTGAGAGAGGAGAATGGGGTCTGGGGGAGAAATCCTAGAGATGGGCCTCATGGAAGTCTTGACTTGCGGGCTCTGTGCAAAGTGTCTCCCACAACAGCAGTAAGCAGTAGACTTTGTGGCCCTGCGGGCAGAACACCGGTAATTGGCCCATACCAAAGGAATCTTTCTGGAGCTAGAATTGAAGTCCAATCCATTTTCAATACCTGGACATTTTTTTCGGGCCACAAACTCTTGATGATCAGGGGTTACTCCCGGCTAAGCGCTCAGAAATTGCCCCTGGCTTGGGGGGGACCATATGGGACACCAGAGGATTGAACTTCGCTCCTTCCTTGGTTAGCGCTTGCAAGGCAGACACCTTACCTCTAGCGCCACCTCACTGGCCCCAATACCTGGACTTTTTGAGAGGGGTGGTGTGACTTTGGGTCATACCTGGTGGAGCTCAGGGCTTACTCCAGGCTCTGTGCTCAGGGATCTTCCTCTATGGGGTTTTGGGAATCAAACCTGCATTGACCTTACCCTCTGCACTATATCTTGCTGGAGAGTTTGGTGGAGGAACCGTGGAGAAAGGCAATTAGCCTGAGTTGGAACCAAGGATGCAGCTAGTCTGAGAAGCTGGCCTGGGCAGGTAGTGGGGAAGGTAGGTGTGGAAGGAAATGGGGCTTTGAATGAAGGGAGCAGATATGTTCAGTGGAGCATGTGGGGGATCTTACCACGGGCACTCAGGGTGAGTCCTTGTGAGAGCCATGTTCACAGGGGCAGAGAGTCCCAGGGAGGGAAGGAGGTGTGAGCCCAGCTATGGTGAGTAATGGGGTGAATGTTGAATGGCAAGAGGCCGAGGGATGTCCAAAGTGTTGTTCCCCAGAGGTGGGCAGGTGTGAGGAGTGGAGAGACCCCATTAAGTGGCTAAGTCCTGGGCTCTGGCCTGGGCTCCACTGCGTAGAGGTGATCCCTGAGAGCAAGAAAGCCTGAATGGCTGGGGGCCTGGATGCTCTGTCTGGCTTCCAGCATGTCCTTCTCGCCTTGTCTCCTCTTTCTCCAACAGGAGGGGCCTGTGTGACCTCAGAGGCATCTGAGTTTGTAAGTTCTGTTGAAGGGTTCAGAACCCAGGGAGAAGGGGTTGAGAAACTAGTTTGCAGAGCCTCTGAGCTCAGGGTCTCTGTCCCCCTGACAGCTGCTGATCGGTCTGTATGCAGCGGGTCTGACCTGAGCATTGCTTTTCTTCCCTCGGGTGCAAAGGAAATGGCTGGTTAAGAACAGGCCAGAAGCCAGGGTGAGACTTGCAACCCCCAGCGTGTGTCTCTGCAGGACCACGCTGACCCATCTGTGCAAGAATAGCTTGCAAGAAATTGGCTTCTCCAGGAGCTTTCTGAATTACAGAGGGGGCGTTTAGCACCCTTTCCTGCTGCTGAGCCCAGGAGGCCATGTCAGCCAGTTGCTGACCATCACATCCTGCCTGGGAGTGCGACACCTTTCGGAAGCAGGGGTTGCCTCTAGGACTCCACCTTCTGTTTTGCACTTTTTGCACTGCCCACTGTCATGGCGACCGGGAACCACCAGGCTGCTGAGAAACCCGGGACGGAGTCCCAGAGCACAGGGCCTTGCAGCAGCACTCGTGCAGCTCCAGAAGCTCCAGCAAGGGGGCGCCATACACTGATTTCTCAGGGCTTGGATCATAAAATAACCCGAATCAGAGCAAAGAAACAGGACAAGTAGGGAGGGTGCTTGCCTTGCCCATGGCTGACCCAGGTTCAGTCCTCAGCACCACATAGGATTCCCTGAGCCCCATTAAGAGTCATATCTGCTTTGTGGGAGTTATGGCCACACCCCCCCAAGAAATAAGAATTTTAAAATACCTGTGTCCTTTGATACATGCAAAAGCCCCCAGCTTTCTCTATCTTGGACCCCAGGAGACTGTGTGCCTTTGTGTGGCTGGGAAATTTGCACTGTGGGCACCTGCTGAGCACATGCTCTGCAGGTAGGAGTGCCAGGCTTGATGCCTGGTGCCACAAGGCACTGCTGGGCACCATGGTACTTACTGCTGGCATGGCACCCCTCGGTCCAAAGAAAGGAACAGAACTAGCATAATGTTCAGGAGTGGGACAGTGTGCGACCTGAGCCATGGTAAGTGATGGCCAGTGCATGGTCTTGCCAGAACAGCTGGCAGGGAAACGGGACAGGGTATTCTTCTGCTGTTCCCCCAGGGGTTCCTTCCTGGCACTGCTTTTGCAGGAATGCTTCTGAGACCCGAGCTGACTGGCCACCATCTTCAGTGTGAGCAGGGAGGCAGGCTGCTGGTCACCAGTGTGGTCCCCCAGACCTTGTTCTACTGGGCCATGCACATCACAGAGGTCTGCAAGAAGCCTCCCCCCGCCATGAGTTTTTGGGGTGAGGGATCCCATTCCTGGTGCTGTCTTGGCACCCTCGCATGAGTGCAGGTAGTGAGGCCCAGCCAGACACTTCACAAGAACATGCAGGTGAGGTGCTCTTCAGCAGCCTGGCTGAGGCGAGGAGCAGGAACCGTACCTGCAGGACAAGGCAGTGCAGCACAGGGCCTGTGGTCTGGCCGAGCTCCAGTTGGGTAATCGTGGCTGTGGCTGGAACAGGCGTGTGCTGAAGGGGCGAGTCCTCCCACCTCCTCAAGCCTCTCTGCTTTGCCCATTTCTCTCTGTTCTGAGACTGCTCTCGGTCCCTCTGCTGTCTCTCCTGGCCCTGCTCCCAAGGACGGTCCTTACTGCTCCCTGATTCTTGCTCTAGAAGTCACAGCACTGGCATCACACTGTTCTGCTCTCCCACTTACTGAATGCTGGAGCCAGTGGGTGCCTGGGCCACACACAGCTACGTTCATCGATTTTGGCCAGATGGCCACTGTCCCCACGGGCTCCCTGTGCAGCCTGGAGAGTGACGTCTTCTGGACTGTCCCCCCGCTGACCCAGGCTTTGTGTTAGAGAAAGGGAGTGCTCTGGGAGAACTGTTAGGTTTGGAAGGGCTGTGCACCCCCATACTTCAGGATTCTCAGTAGACCCTCCCGTCCTGATCTGAGCCCCACTTGCAGAGCTTGCTAGAATGTTGGCTTTTGACACTGGGTGGAGCTCTGTGAACTCTCATTCCCTGAAGTGTCGGCCAGTGACTGAGTCATCTGGGCAGCAGGAAGAAGGGGCCCCTGTCCCTAACTTCTGCTCAAGCCACTCTGCTTTTTGCCTGTTGCCTGCATTGAGTTTGGAGGTCTCACCAGACAACGATTCTGTTGGAGAAGAATATAAGCCTCTGAGAATCAGGAGGACTCAGTGCTTATGTCCCTGAAATGAGGGAACCCCTCCCACACTCTCCCCTTTTTGAGACTAGGGTTCGGAGAACTGCAAATAGGGAAGAAGGCTTTGGGGAAATGGAAGGAGGTGAAGAAGTGAGAGTCGCTTCCTAACTCCAGGTCCAGAGGGAAAGGAACAGACTGGAGGACCCACTTTGCGCCCCCAGCACTGAGCCAGGGAACCCCCAGGACCCATTGGGTGTGACCCAGCCCCTCTCAGCAGACTCAAAGAGGAAAAAAAATCATCTTCCCTAGTGCCCCACGGCTCTCCATTTTGTGCTCAGTAGTCAAGGGCGCCACCCACAGGCCATTTTGGCCTTTGCATGAGGCAGTGCTGTGCATTCCAGGCAGGCTCCATGTGGGTAGGAGTGGCCCAGGGCAGAGTGGAGCAGAGCAGCTGGGCCGTGCTCATCTTCACGTGTGGACTAGCCCAGCCCAGAGAGGACAGGAGGGTGAAGAGAGGCTGCAAGAAGTGAGAACATGAGAGAACGGCCTCACAGGGCAGGAGTCAACGGTTCATTCTTCTGGGCCAGGGGCAAGGTTTGGAGCCATATGCAGCTACTTGGGGGATCACATGGTACCAGTGAGCAAATGGGGGTCAGCTGCATAAAAGGCAGTTACCACCCCTAATAAACCTTGCCTTCACTCTTCTGTCCCTACTTCACCTAACATGCGCCTGTCTCATGTGTCTGGGCAATGTCAGGATTTGGCAGATTGGCAGGACTGGGAGAGAAGGCTGTACCCCCACCCTGCCTGGCTCCAACATGCAGGACGCTGTCCTGGCAAACTCGCAGCCCCTCTGCTCTCTCTGCTGCTGTCAGTCCAGCTCTCCAGAGTACAACAGCTCTGCGGTCTGTGATCATTGTAACCATAACAGTGCTTGCATTGAAGGGCTTCCCATGCCCACCCCACCTCGCTCCATCCCGGCAGCAGGGAGCAAGCAGGCACTGACTGGCAGGGGCTTGCCTCAAGCTGCTGCAGCCAGAGTGCCTGCCGCAGCCTCTCACGCCCCTCCCTGTCTCCTGCTTGACCGGGAGTCACCATGGGTGTGCTGGCCTTTGCCATCACACCCTCAGAGGGAAAAATCACAGGCACTTGGGCTTGGAGTTAACTGACGTGTTCTTCCCCTCCAAGGCTCTGCCTACTTCTTCAAGGGCTACAGGGCTACTGGCCTTTCTGCCTTAAGATCTGCTTTCCCTTGGGCCCGGAGAGATAGCACAGCGGCGTTTGCCTTGCAAGCAGCCGATCCAGGACCAAAGGTGGTTGGTTCGAATCCCGGTGTCCCATATGGTCCCCCATGCCTGCCAGGAGTGATTTCTGAGCATGGTGCCAGGAGTAACCCCTGAGCACCGCCGGGTGTGGCCCAAAAATCAAAAAAAAAAAAAAAAAAAAAAAAAAAAAAAGATCTGCTTTCCCTTCCTGTCGCACATTTGAAGAATTTAAATAGCAGGCGAGAGCCACATGGTCCAGTTCCGCTGCGCAGGTCCACATTCCTGTCCCGCTCGCTGGGGCCCTTCTCGAAGAGGGGCAAAACCCAAATGCCCAGCACTGATTTCATCTGCGTTGGCTTTGACTCCAGATTCCATTTCATGTGAGAGCATACACTTTCTTTCTCCTGTGTTTTAGGTTCCCCAACACAGCACTTTGAACCCAAGAAAACTTTAGTTGAAAACTGGAAGCCGGCAGGCTTTTCCCCTTCATTTGCACCCCGGTGCACATGGAGCTGAAGGGACGAGAGGCCCCTACGTGCTTTTCCTGGCAGCCCGTAGCTGACTCAGGTGGAAAGCCTTTAGTGAGCAAGTCAGTCATGAATGTCAGACTATGATGAGCCGATGAATACATGTCAGCAGGGCTCGTGTTACCGGTCACTGTCCAGTCAGCCCTGCCCCACAGAACCATAACCCAAGGGGCTGCCCACTCACTGCCTCAGGCTTGGGCTTGGGGACCAGGATGCACGGGAGGTGCAGGACAGTCACCAAAGAGAAAGTTGCCTTAGGAGTAACCTTGACTGTTATACTCTAACGTCATCAGAACCCTACGTTTAAGGTCCTAAAGAAAGTGCTGAGTAAGGAAAGAAATGTCTGTTTCATGGGAGTGGAGCCCTGTTCTTTAAATAATGTTAGAACCAAACTATTTAAATAACTTTATTTGTTTCATCCTTTGGTAGATGAGAAAAATACATTACAAAATACGTAATACAGAGGACAGATCACAGTACACGTGACTAAAAAACACAGTCTACATTCCCGCCAGGACTGGTGGCAGGTCCCAAAGAGAGCCCACGCCTGAAACCATATTTTAACTCTGGAAGTTTTACTTCAAGGTTCTCTTGTCCGCCACCTCAACCAACACACATGAACACCCCTAATGAAACAGGTGGAGAGTTACAGCAGCAATGAGAACTCTCATTACCTGAAGCAGCAACACCAGGGGAAATAGCCAATGGAAGGTCGCTATTTCAGAACATTCCAGAACTCCCCTGGTATCCTACAGGTTCCCAGGCCACTGGCCATCTGTGCCTTTGAAACTTGGGGACCTTACTGAGCCATCCCTGGCTTCATGTAAGTCAAATGGCCGTGGCTCGGACTCAGGGTGCTCAACCCTGAGGTGAGCTTATGGCCAGTATGAGGGAGCCTGTCCTCTTCCAACAGCAGGAAGGGACGATGTGGCACTGGCAGTTAGCTCAGCAGACACCTCACCCCATTCTCCCCTTGCAGCAGTTTCCTGAGCCCCAAAAGGGCTGACAACAAGGCATAAGGACTAAGTCGGCCCTTCCAAAGAGGCCCACTGGAAGGCCAGGCTTGGCCTTGGAAGGATCCGAGGTTCTCCAAGAACTTCAAAGCCATGTCCCATTCTTTCCAAAGAGCAGATGAAATAAAGGGTGGGGGAAGTAAGGGAGGCACCAACTGTAACGCTTAATTCCTGCATGAAAGTGGTTTCCAGAGGGAGGGAAGCAAATGCATAGCCGAGACGCAGCTCAAGTATCATTGAGAGCGGAAATGACCATGTAGACAGACACTCAGTCCCCCAAACCCATTCATGTCAGAGCAGTTCTATGCAACAGCCTCTGAAGCCTTGTTAGTCTTCTTAGAAATCTGCACACAATAGAAGAACAGTCCTAGGAACAAGGTTGTGTCCACCTACTATAGCGTCCTTGTCTGCAGGCCAGGCACAGCATCCTGGGTGTGGGCGCTGGTCACTCTGGAGGCTTTAGGGAGTGCTGGGAGCAGGTGATGTGCTTCAGCCTCACCTGCCCCAGAGCAGAGCACGGCTTCTCTCCTAAAGCCACAGTGGCTTGGCACCCCCACCCCCACCGCCCAACAGCTCAGGAGGGGGGCCATGTGTGGGAATAAAAAGATGAGCCAAGACCAGCGTCTTCAAATTAACAAACTGTAATTGTTTTCCCAAAGATACATTTTTTCCATACACATCCATCATACACTGTAACCAAAAAAAGCAGTGTACATGAAATAAGAGAAAATAAATTAAAAATCCATAGCATAGGTAAGGAGGCTCTAGTCTGGAGCACAGCTGAGTTTCCAGCAGAAGAAGGAGGCTTGAAAGTTTCTCTTATAAGAATGCCTGCTAGCAAGGGTTCCAGCCAAGTGGTTGGTTGGTCTGTGAGTCAGTCTGGAGTACTTGAAGACAGTTCTGTGTGTGTGTTTTTCCTTAGCGTTTAGAATAGCCATCATTGTCCTGCAATAGGCAGAGCTATCACGTCCAGGAAAAATGAGGGAGGGAACCACAGAGGCAGCGTGAGACCCAAATACAGCATTCAAAGGTAATTGGTCCAGTGGCGCCTGGGGAGGGAGAAGGGGGCCGGCCCCCAGGGTTAGCCGTCTTCCTTTGGGGGTGTGTACCAGCCTGCAAAGAAACCCAAGACCAGAGTGAGTGAGAACAGGCCACAGTCTCTGCTCCCAGTTCCCATTGACCCTTCCAGGGCACAGCCAGCCAGTCCAGGAAAGTGAGCTTAAGGTGGGGAGCATAAGCTAGATAGGTGGGTGCTGGGGAAGGAGCCACAACACCAAGTCCAGTATACTTTTCTGGGCACAGGCAAGGGAGACCATCCCTCCCTCCAGCTCTTCTCTGGAACCTGGGGCAGGAGGGAACCAAAGGGCATTTATTGCTGTTTTGCTGGAAGTAAAATCAGGGTTCTGGCAAATGTCTGAATCTCAAATCCAGCTCCAGCCTCACCGTTTTTTTCGTGGATCTGCACCAAGGACTTGTAGGACTGCTGTGCTCTTGTCAAACTGTACTGAGACTGGGGAAAGGAAGCCACAGCATCAGACATGCCAGGCCAACAGTGGCCTCGATTCCCTCCCTTCCCTCGCTACCACCCAGAGACCCAGTGCTGGGCTCTGCCGAGGCATTGGGTACCCTCCCCGGGGATGGCCAGGGAGCTCCTTTGGGGAGCAGTGCCCTCCTCCCTCCAAATCCTCACTTTGTTGGCTCCGAACTGCACTCGTGCTTTCCCCTTGACCAGTGTGGCGCTGATCTGCATGATCACAGACTCTATGGAGTAGGCACTGCTCCAGCCCTGGGAATAGCACAGAGCAGACAGTTGGGAAGTGTTTCTGAGAAGCCTCTGTGCTCCAGCAGGGCCACCATCTAGCTATGGAAGGTCAGTGGGGCAGGCCTTCTCAAGCAGAATCAATGGGCCTCATGGGGTGTTTCACCCGACCCACAGGGCTGAGTGCGAGGCTCTGGCCATGGCTCACCTGTTTGGTAAGAAGTTCCATGCAGATGGCACCTCCGCCCAGAACATACCTGCACAGGAAAGGCCAATCAGTGTCTTGAAGCACCCGGTCCCCTGGCCCTCCGCAGCAGGAACTGCCTGGACACTCACCCCCCAGAAAGAACCGGAGACACAACCCTGACGAACGGCGGGTCAAAGGGAAAATTATCCTGAAGGAGACAAGGACCAGTAAGGGAAGGTCGCCCTCCACAAGGCTGGGATGGGGGGAGGGGGAACACTGGAAGGCAAGCCTCACTTTAAAAGAAAAGTTGAGGAGAATGAAGTCAGAGCCTTCCTTCTCTTTGAGGATCTGGAGATCATTGTGCAAAGCGCTGTCCTGGTCAACCCTGAAATAATGGGCCTACTTTAGCGCCACAGGCTCCCCTGCGGACCACCGCTGCCCACCCTCCCCAACTCACTTGAGGAGTTTGACATTCCAATCGTACAGGCTGTCATTCACGAGTTCCACTGCATAGTTTCCTGGAAGCAGGGAAGGGATGGGAAAAGGGTAAGGCCCTGCTGTGGGGAAAAGACCAAAGGCTCCTCGTGCTCCCAGGAGGCATGCTCAGCCTAAGCTACTGGCCACACTTCCAGTCTTGGTCTGAAACTCGTGTGTCCTAGGGCTCTGGGGTCCCCAATGAGATGTTTCCAGGGGCTCTGCAGAGACAGACAGACTCACCGCCTTTGAAACTCTGTGATCGGTAAATATCCCTGAGCTCCTTCATCAGCCGGTCAGTGGCCTGCACCGAGCCAGATACCGCACCCTGCGCCAGAGGGACAGATGTGACTCAGTCATGGGCTTGGGGATACCCGTGAGGACAGCGTGCAGATAGGTGCAGGCAAGGTCAGGCACACTTGTGACTCACTCCCAAAAGCCCACAGATGATATGGGGTGGGGGACACAGGTGCTGGCCTACCACCTCCCAGTCAGCCCGGCCTCATCCCAGAAGGCACGTACATTTAAGTAATCTTGCCTCTGGTTCTTTTTAATTTTCTCTAGTATGGCCAAGTTTTCCTTTCCGATGCCATCATCTTCAGATTTCTTGCCTTCAGCTGGCTCTTCTTCTTTCATTTCATAGTGATCCAGGTCTTCTGTGTCCTGGGCCAGGTGTAGGGTGGGAGAGGGAGAGGAGAGAAACCACTGGAGGCTGGGGGAGGGGCTATGACCTTCCCAGAGGGTGGCCTGATGAGGACAGCAGGGCCCTTTCCATTTTCAGTCCCCCCACACCCCCGAAACACAGACAAAACTCGCACTGAATGTTCCAAGCAGACCTACAAGTCCCTGAGCTGCATAACTAAACCAAACTGGGGACAGTGGTAGCAGGGCCTCTGGCTCCTCCTCCCTCCTCAAATGAACCTGCCCTGCCTGAAGTATCACAAAAATTCGCTTAGTCGTAGCAATTCTTCCCTGAATCACAGAATAACTCTTGCATGGCACTGTACCCACAACTCTCCAGGTTGTGGACTAAGGCACTCATGCCTGGCCCAGGCAGAGGGGGTTGCCACTAAGTGGACACAAGGAAGGCCATTCATGGAGAGGGGGAGATCAAGCAGAAGCTATGGCCCTTCCCCACTCAAGACAGCAAGCAAGCAGTTCACCAAGCATGGAAAGGACCCTACTTCTAGGGCTCAGGGCTGGGACCGGGAAGGAAGGCCTTGTGCCTCACCAGCCCTCTGACTGGAGATCCTCAGTCCTGGAGAGGATGAAGCCTAGATGTGTGCCCAGTGCAGATCAGGTGAGCATCGAGTGCTGTGCTCAGGCAGGATAGAGCCACCAGCCTCCCATCAGAGTGGCTGACACCTACTACTGCTTTCCATACAGACTGGTCCATTTGATGCACAAACTCACTCCACTCAGATGCACTCACACCATGGCACAATTGTGCCTGTTTCGCACACGAGGACACTGAGGCCCTACAACCATTAGCAGAGTTAAGATGGAAAAAAGTTCAATGCAGAAGTTCTAGGTTCAATCCCTGCACCGCATGCCTATACACCACCAGGTGTGGCCCCAAAGCATACAACCAAATTCTAACTCTGACGTTAATTCTAATATTCTGTAGTAGAAGAACATCAGGTTATTTGGTACTGATATACTATGAACACTTAAGACATCCATAGAAGTGTTCCAATTCCCTAGTCATACCTAGAAACATGGTTTAACAAGATGAAGAGCAGTCTACTTGGGAGACATCTGCACCTCAACTCTGGCTGAGTAACCTCTGCATTACTGCACTGTACCCTAGGTTCATCGGATCCTTCTTGGAGCACAGCTCTCTTTTACCTTCTGTCCTCCTCTCTCTGGAAAGCCCACATTTCTTTTTAGAATAAGCATCCTTCAGAAAACCCAGATTACATCACTGTCCCAATTAAAACAGAGAAGCTACAAAATGCACGCTCAGGATGGTACTTCACTGACTGGCTGAACAGATGCTCAGTTGACTATGATAGCATGTGCAAACCCTATCTTCTGTCTTGACATTTTCTTCTCCCTAGTTCTGGGTCAACAGTGCTGTGGAATTAAGAGGTCCCATAGTGCCACTGACTAAAGAGCTTCCCGCCAGCGCTGCTTACCTCTGGCATCTCCTCATCTTCGTCCTCTGAAGACACATCCTCCTGTGTGCACTGTGGAGGGTAAGGGATCACAATCAAGGCCACAATCAAGGACCCAGAAGCTTCCTTGAAGACAGTCTCTGACCTAATCCCAAGTGGCCATGCCTGGAAGCTATGCCCTCTGGCTGAAAAGCCTTCTGCTAGCCAGATAGAAGTGAATGCTACAGGCCAGGGAATGACTTTAACGCCAGCCTATTATTAAGCTACCAGACGCCAAAGAACAAGAAATGAATGAAACGGCAGTTTCTGTCATCTGCCTCTCCAACTCCAGATTGAATTTCCCAAGAACCCCTCTTGGATTGTTAAAGAGGGCTTGAGTCCCTAGGGCCACCACTGCTAACGCAACAATAAGTCCCCTCCTTCTCCATGTGATGAGCACTGCCTGTGTCTGGCGACAAGACAGGAAGCTCGTGGCCAGGAAGAATAAGGCCCTCCTCATCTACAGCAGAAAGAGGTCAAGAGTCGCACTGTGTGTGGTCAAAGAGAAGTGGCTGCCAACAGGTTCCAACGAAAGTGCCTCAACCATCTTAGGTGGAGTGACCCTGCGCAACAGAGGCTAAAACCCCTTGCTTCTCACCTGCTCTGCTGGCAATGGCTGATCCAGCATCTCCACATCTGGATGCTGAGGCAGGTTGTAGAGTTTACACAGGTCAGAGATGATCCTCTTCAGATGCTGCAAGAGCTGGGGGGAGGGGACCATTGAGACCTCAAATATTCTTTCCCAACCCTAATGTGGACCAGGGCAGGAATGAGTATTAACACTCACACATGCTCTCCATCCAATCTATGTCTTCATGCCAGAAGAGAAAATGCACCCAAACCCCAACACCAAGGCCCCCTCACCAGAGTATTTCCTTTCTTTATGTCCACCAGCCTCTCCAGGACAGCAGCCAAGTTAGGGTCATCAGACTCCACTGACCAGATAGGGGGCACGGCAGGGTAAGATTCCTGAGGAGAGGAGGGAACGTGTCAGGGTAAGAGGCCATGAAGAATAAAAGTGCCTGTGCGCTGCTGCCCCTACCCCATAAAAACCCAGGTCAGCTCCCCCCCAAAACGAAAGGCCAGGAAATAGTCTCATGGTGACATCAAAACGGAATGCTCCTTCTATTTCTGTGAGGGAACTTGGGACGCCTTCTCAGCTTCTGTGGCATAAATCACTAGACCTTTCACAGTTTCCCAGTCTTATGCACCCCAGCACAAGCCCCTAGACTCTGCTGTTCCAATTCGACTGAGGGGTGACCCAGGCCAGCCACACTGAGGTGGAGGGAGGATAGGCAGAACCCCACCCCAACCCAGCCCATATGGGGTGGGTAGCGTTGAGTGGTGGGTGAGTTGCTTCATGGCCCAGCCACATTTTCCTGATGAGGGACACAGATCTGACCAGGTGCCCCTAGTTCAGTCCCTTTGGGGACAAAGACAGTGACAGCCTCTGGCAGCTGGAAAGGCAGCAAGATGTGTCCCCACATGAAGCGCAGCGGCCTAGAGTTAGGAACAAGACTTTCCCCCAGGAGACCCACCCCTTCCTCACAGTTAGCTCTCTCTACTCTGGCTAGCTGTCTCCTGGCCTAGGGGGGGAACTTTTTCAGGAGTCAGGCTAAGGGAAGGTGGGGGAATGAGGGGGTCTTTGAAACCTGTGGGTACCCACCAGACTCACCCAGGCCAGCCCACCTGGGTTCTGCCCAGCACCTAACAGTCACAGAGACCCCCCCTAAAAAACTGTCCCACAGTAAGCTCCTTCTGGAGCCCTTCATCTGGATGCTGGAACTGTCCCCCATCTGCTGCACCCCAAGACATCTAGGCCAGGCCCCACAGGAAGCCCCTCCAAGCCTGCTAGGCTGTGGCGAGGAGGGGTAATAGGGGTGCAGGCAGGCAAGGGGAGGATAGCAGGCCTGGGAAGAGAGAGGAAGAAACCCTCTTTTCCTACTACCCGGAACAGTGCAGCCATATACCCGGCTATGGGTATGTGAGCATGGGGTGCCCAGCTGCGGGCACAGGAGGGGAGTGGCAGGGGCAAAGGGAGGAGCCAGGGTTGGCCCCCAAAATAAAGGGACCTCTTAAGATTGCACAAGGTGTGTGGAGGGTTCCACAGGAGTCAGGGGCCCTGACCAGAGTGAGGTGTGACCTGAAAGGGGCCGACAGCGCAGCCACATTCCCCACCATGGGTATGTGGGCATGGGGTGCCCAGCAGTGGGCGCAGGAGGGGAGTGGCAGGAGCAAAGAGAGGAACCAGGGTTGGCCCCCCCTAAAATAAAGAGAACCCCCTAGAGGTGCATGGGGGGGGCGTCCCCACAGGAGTCAGGGGCCCTGACCTGAGTGGGGTGTGACCTGAAAGAGGCCTAGAGTGTGGGGTATGTGGGCAAGGGGGTGCCCAGCAGCGGGTGCAGGAGGGGAGTGTCAGGAGCAAAAGGAGGAGCCAGGGTTGGCCCCCTAAAATAAAGGAAACCCCCTAGAGGTGCACAGGGTGGGGGTGGGAGTCCCACAGGAATCAGGGGCCCTGACCTGAGTGGGGTGCGACCTAAAAGAGGCCTAGAGTGCAACCACATACCCCACGCTGAGTATGTGGGCATGGGGGTGCCCAGCAGCGGGTGCAGGAGGGGAGTGGCAGGAGCAAAGGGAGGAACCAGGGTTGGCCCCCCTAAAATAAAGGGAACCCCCTAGAGGTGCACGGGGGGGGGGTCCTCTCACAGGAGTCAGGGGCCCTGACCTGAGTGGGGTGTGACCTGAAAGAGGCCTAGAGTGTGGGGTATGTGGGCATGGGGGTGGCCCAGCAGCGGGTGCAGGAGGGGAGTGGCAGGAGCAAAAGGAGGAGCCGGGGTTGGACCCCCCTAAAATAGAGACCCCCCCTTAGAGGCGCACAAGAGGGGGGGGGTCCCCGCTGCTCTGAGTCAAAGTGTGCCCTAAAAAGGGGCCGGACGGGGTGCACGAGAGAGGGGGGCGGCCGCTTTCCCGAGGGGGGGCGCCCAGGCGCGCGACCCCCGGGGGAGCCGGGCCGGGGGGCGTCTCACCGTGATGTTGCAGTGGATGCGGACGGGCTCCCCGGGGCCCGAACCCCGCGGGGGCAGCTGCGGGCCGGGCGCGGCCCCGGCGAGCAAGAACTCGCAGCTGAGCTCGTCGAGACAGGCGCTGGCGATGCGGAAACGCTCGTGGCCGCGGTGGAAGATGGACTCGAGCAGCTTGAGCTCCCGCCGCAGGCAAGGCCCGGGGCCGGGGCCCGGGCCTCCCCCGCCAGGGCCGCCCCCGGAGCCCGGCGCCGCCCCCTGCACCCCCAGCTGCTGCTGCTGCTGCTGCTGCTGCCCCGGCCCCGGCTGCTGCTGCTGCGGCTGCGGCTGCCCCTGCGGCTGCGGCTGCTGCATCCTCCGCTCCGCTCCGCTCCGGGGCCGGCGGGCCGGGAGCCTCCCTCCCCGCCCTCCCTCCGGCCTCCGCTCCGGGCTCCGCGCCGCCGCCGCCGCCGCCGCCGCCGCCGCCGCGGTCCGCCGCACTTCCTGATCCCCCCTCGCCAAGATGGCGCCGCCGCCACCTCCGGGACAGGCCCCCCCCGCCCCGCGCCGGAAGCCGCCGGAAGCCGCGCGCCACGCCCCCTCGCCGCGCGCCACGCCCCTTCCTCCCCCACGTGACCGCGCCCCGCCCGCCCGCCCGCCTCTCACGTGACCCGCTCTCGTCTTGCTAGCCCGCTCCTCCCTCCCTCCCTCGCTCCCTCCCCCCCACCCCGGCGTCACTTGTGACCCGGGGCTTCCGGGGGATGGGGCGGGGCGGGAGGCGCTCGCCGCCGCCGGGAGTTCGGCGGCGGAAGTGTGTGCGCGCGTGCGCGGGCGTAGGAGCCGGCGCTTTTTCTTGACGTCACAGTCGGCGCCGAACGCGCGCGAGCGGCGAGGGCTTGCTCCTCCCAGAAGCGCCTTGCGTTGCGCGCGGCGGGACTTTCTGGGGCGCTTCCGGCTTCTTGATTCCGGTTTCCGGTTCCCGGCGTCACCCCCCCCACCCCAGGCGCTGAGGGGGAAGGAAGCGAGTGGTTCTAGCGGCGCTCTGGGGAATTTGGGGAGCGATTTTTCCCGAGCCGGAAGTGGCCACCCTCCAAACTGGGGGGCTCGTTTCCCCGTGTGACCTTGTGCGTGTGTGTGTTTGTGTGTGTGTGTGTGTTCACCACCCCACACCACTTTTTCCTCTTGGGCCTCAGTTTCCCCACCCACCCCCAGACTTGGCCCATCCCCCTCTTTGGTCTTAGGGAGCTTTTCAGGCTCCAAAGGGGGTCTTTATTTATTTAATTAGTTAATTAATTTATTATATTTATTTCATTTATGTAGTACAATCATGATTTTTATTTTGACCCAAGTGGATTACGAATCTTTCACAGTAATATTTTAGGTTCATTACTGACATTGAATCGGGAATTTACACCCGCAAAGTTGTCCTCCCTCCACCCCTGTTCCCAGTTTGGTTTTTGGGTCACACCCAGCAGTGCTCAGGGGTCACTCCTGGCTCTGCACTCAGAAATCGCTCCTGGCAATCACATATGGGATGTAGGGATTCGAATCACCCATCTGTCCTGCATAGGCTGCGTGCAAGGCACACGGCCTACCGCTGTGCTGTCTCTACGGTCCTTATTTATTTATTTATTTATTTATTTATTTTTGGTTTTTTAGTCACACCCAGTGACGCTCAGGGATTACTCCTGGCTTTGTGCTCAGAAATCGCTCCTGGCTTGGCTTGTAGACAAGACTTACTGTCTGGTCGAGCGCGGTGGCCCTGCTCAAGCTCTTTAAACTAATTGTAGGGGAATGGTTTTCAGGACCTAGGACTGCTGCTCCTCCGACCCCAGAGGTGGTTGGGTCTCTGCAGCCGGGCGAGGCCTAAGCTCTCCCCTAAGAAACCTGGCCCTGGCTGTGTTCTCTGGGGCTGTGTCTCACCAGCCAGATGCCATGATCGCGGCAGCTGGCACTGAGCGTTCACTGGGTGGCGCTGGTGGGGCCATCCCACCCCCTTCTCAGAAGAGAGATGGACCACCTACCGACTGGCTACGGTTTTATTTTTAATTAACTTTTTTAATGAGGCACCATGATTTATAATGATGGTTAATGTTTGGGCTTCACATATACTAGGTTTCAACACCACACCCCCTCGCTTTCCCCTCTAGTCTATTCATTCTTGTCCTCTTTTTCCCCCCTCCAGGTCGTGGCAACTTATTTATGTGATTCAAGGCCTTGGGCATACTTGGCTCTGGGTACTTAGATGACTGAAATACTGTGGGGGGAGGTCAAACCCCTTGTTGATGGTCTCCAAGTCTAAGAATGACTCCCAGAATGATAAATTGAATCCCATTCTTCTGTCCCCCCTTTTGGGGGAGACTTTGATAATAATATCCGACATGAATAATCAACGAATGCAAAAGATTAGGGGACCAAAGGTTCAGCAAAGAAAGTCTTTTGTCAGTTGCAGCCAGCTCCAAAAAGCAAACCGAACCAGCAGTCAGTTCTGGCAAAAGAGCTCCCTATGCCTCCCCAACAAGCTATTTATTTGTTTCCTTAATCACCCCCACCTGGAAGATCCAGGTGGGATGACAGGCAAAAACAATATTACAATAATTACTCAACAATTCCCCCTTTTTTGTAAGCAAACAATAATAGTATACAATACAATACAATAATAATATACAATACAATACAACACTACATAGTTACAATTACAAAACTTGAATGAAATATTAAATACTATAAAATTAAAAACATTAATTTCAATTAATTAAAAAACATTTAATTACACTAATCATAAATTAAATATACTTTAAAAGATTTTAATCATAAAAAATACAAATATATAAGTTAAAAAAAATTTTTTTTTTTTTGGGTTTTGGGCCACACCCAGTAACGCTCAGGGGTTACTCCTGGCTATGTGCTCAGAAGTTGCTCCTGGCTTGGGGGACCATATGGGACACCGGGGGATCGAACCGCGGTCCGTCCAAGGCTAGCGCAGGCAAGGCAGGCACCTTACCTTTAGCGCCACCGCCCGGCCCCAAGTTAAAAAAATTTTTACCAGGTTCAAAGTTACTCTCAAAAAATAAGGAGTATAGAACTCCTAAAAGTCCAATCAAAGACATTTGATGAATCAGGAAAGACGAGTTGTAACTTGATATAGAACACAGCACTGGAACAGTTAATGATGTATTCCTCAGTTCGATATCAGGAGGCTTGCAATTATGATGAGATTCCTACAAATAAAACGTTAAGAACTAGGAAGAAAAGATGAATTGTGAGAAATAATAAATTAAGGCATAAAGTATCAGGGAAAGAAAACCATAAACAAAAATTACAAAACCAATACACATGCAAATACATACTATACAAAATTATGGGAATAACACTCATTTATAATTGCCAAAAATATCAATTAGACAGGAATCAAAATAAAGCCAAAGAAAAAATTTTAACTGAATCAACAAAAAACACTTTGAAAATACAATAATGAAAAAACTGTTTAAATGAATATTTCACAATAACAAAAAATTATAGTAATGAAAAAAAACTTTTTAAATTAAAGTCGAGTAAATCTAGATGATCAAGAATTTCATGTACAACATGACCATAAAATTCCATAATGCAAATATGAAACAATAAATATATTATAATCAGTCATGAATAATGAGCACTGTGAACAGAGTCTACTCAAAATTATGGTTATATCAAAACTATGATTATATCTTCATCTCAAAATCTATGTTGAGAGCAATAAAACACTGATGTTACAGTGAAAAGTCAAAAGTTGCCAAATGAACATATATCGATACACAATCATAAAGCAACATTAACATGATTAAGAATCTTTCTTCCGGGCCCGGAGAGATAGCACAGCGGTGTTTGCCTTGCAAGCAGCCGATCCAGGACCAAAAAGGTGGTTGGTTCGAATCCCGGTGTCCCATATGGTCCCCCGTGCCTGCCAGGAGCTATTTCTGAGCAGTTAGCCAGGAGTAACCCCTGAGCACCGCCGGGTGTGGCCAAAAAAAAAAAAAAAAAAAAAAAAAAAAAAAAAAAAAAAAAAAAAGAATCTTTCTTCCATATAGGTCTTAAGTAACATCAATATATTGCAAAATCTTCTAATTAATAGTGACCTAAAACAATACTGAAATTAAGGCATAAATACATCATACAAACAACCACAATGGGAATTCATCGTATTCATTCCTATTAAGGAATCATACCTAAAAAATGACCAGTAAAACATCAATGATAATTGACAAATAAAGGAAATGATCATTAAGTATTCATAGATCTCTGAGAAATATAAAACAAGATATATGCTGCTGTAGATTTTACCGATGCAATAGGGATTTTCTTGATCTTCTTATCATCAAAATTGATCCAATACTGTTCTGTGGCAATTTTACAATATGAAGTACAATGTCCATAATGAACTTGGCCAAAATGATTTGATACTGACAATAAATTATATTTTTCAATCTTGTTATTATCTTCTTGAGTGAACTCTGCTAAATTGAGGTCTTCCAAAGGAAAATCCACATAAGTGTATAATTTTTTTAATCTGTTTTCCATCAAAAGCAAAACGTTTCAAATGAATTATCAATACAGGAGGTATTTTCCATAAATATGTTTTCTTTGAAAAATTCCTTTTAGTGTTGCAATTATAACAGTGAATTCTATTGTTATCTCTCAAATCTTCTTCTTTAAAAAATTCAACAAGGCATTCCTGTAAAGTACACTTATCTGCAGACTTGACAGCCAGGGACAACTGAACAAATGTTTCATAAACCTCAGACTTTTGGTAACATGTAAGACACTGTAGTATAGATTTAAACTGTCCTTGAAAGGTATCATAGATAACAGATTTGCAAGCTCTAAATTGTTCATATTTATCATTGTCTATAAAGTGTACAGTTTCATCTGTTACTGAATTTTTAAGCAAATCTTGATGTAGTCCTTCTATAAGAAACATTAATAATTCGTGAGGATCCTGTTGGTTGTGTCCAGCAAATTGGTCATTGAGTAAACTTATTGTTGCTTTGAAGCTTTCAGGATTGAAATACTTATGGCATCCATTTCTCATGATTTTGATAAGATGCCCAAATTCATCTGCTAATTTACCTTTATGTCCCTTTGGATTTTCTCTGTTAATATCTTTTTTATAATGATCTTGATAAAAATACTGAGTCAAGTCTGTAATATTATACAAGCATTGCAATATTGAATTCATGTAACATGAGTTACCCAAATTTTGTAATCCAGTGAAAACAGGTTTCTGTTTTTCTCTTTGTAGTCCAGACTGTAAGGATTTTTCACTTTTGTCAGATTCACTGAGAATATGAGGTATGAAAGTTAATCCCTCACTTACTTTCCCAGTCACCTCAGCAGCACCACAACTGTCAATATCTTGAGCACTCTGTACTTGATGTGGGGAGGAATCTATAGTCCCAGCAACCTGACCTTGATCATCAGCGCCAGTCCGATTTCTAACGAGGCGCAAGGGGACCCAAAATTCCTTAGGAGGGTTGTCATTTGTAGAAACATAAGCATATCCCCTCCCTCTCAAGAGGAGATAACCAGCTTTTTATCCTCTTTTATCCAAATTGGAATATTTGTTGTTTCTTGTCTCTGATTATCTTCTTTAAAATGTTTTTCCCCTGCTGTATAGCTCTCTCCCTGAGGTAAATTTAGATAATTTAGTGTAATGAGAGTCAAAGATAACAGCTCCGTTGGCATTAAACCTCTTTTTCTATTCTTTTGCAATTGAGTTTTCAGAGTTCGATGGGCTCTTTCCACAATTGCCTGTCCATGACAATTGTGGGGAATTCCTTTAAGATGTTTTATCTGCCATTCATTACAAAAAAATTCAAAAGTTTTACTTATATAAGAGGGTCCATTATCAGTCTTAATAGAATACGGAATACCCATAACAGAAAAACATTGTAAAAGAAAACTGCAAACTGCCTTAGATTTTTGGGAAGACATAGGAATTGCCCAAATAAATCGAGAATATGTATCCACTACCACATGAAGGTATGGTTTTTTGGGAAATAAGTCTGTTTGAGTTACATCCATTTGCCACAATTCGTTAGACTGCAAGCCTCTTGGATTTGCTCCTGCTATATGAGTCTTTTGTGCTAGCGGGGCACATATGTTACATCTTTTTATAATTTCTCTCGCTTGCCTCCATGGAATTTGATAATTTACATGTAAACGACGAGCATTTGTGTGTAAGGCTAAATGTTCCTCTACAGGTGATTTAAATATAGGCATTGCCAACAAATCAGCAGTTTTATTTCCTTTAGCCATTGGCCCTGGAAGGCCTGAATGAGCTCTAATATGTGTGATGAAGATAGGTTCAGTTCTTTTTTGAATAATGTGTTGTAACTTTTTTAATAAATTCTGTATAATAGGACTATGAGAATTGAGGGAGGCAGTGGCTATCACCGGGCATAAATTTACAACATATAAAGAATCAGAAACAACATTCATGGCTTCAGATACATTTTCTAATAAATAAATTAATGTTGCTAATCTAATTCAACTTTCTGTGCAGACTTATATTTGGTTTCTATCGTTATATTCATATTTTCTCCGGTTATTCCGCCCCGTCCCCCACTTGATCCATCTACATAAAAAACTTTTGCATTGGGAATAGGAGAATCCCTCACAATTGAAGAGATAACAAACTGAGTCTTTTTCAAAAAGTCCCAGGTCTTTTCTTTTGGATAATGAGAAGAAATCTCTCCTGTAAAATCTGAGAGAGCCCTTTGTAGAGATTCATTAAGAGGCAATATTGACTCAATTTCCTTTTTTGGTATTGGCAATACTATTATATCTGGATCAAAACCTAACAAAGATATTGATCTGAGTCTTGCTTTGATAATCAATTCTGAGATTAGTTGCAGGTAAGATATCACAGACTGAGGCTGTTTGTTATGTAAATACACCCATTCCAAAGGACCAGCCTGTTGCATTAAAGCCGCAGTAGGTGTTTCTTTTGTAGGGAAAATTAATAAAAATACCTTCTCTCCAGGGATAAATCTTAAGAGAAATGATTTCTGCAGTCTGTTCAAGAAAATGTCCAATTCATTTTTAGCAGTTTGTGTTAAATTTCTGGGACTATCTAATGCAGGATTACCTTCCAAAGTTTTAAACAGATTAAACAGCTCTGCATTTGAGATTCCTAGTGCTGGGCGGAGCCAATTTACATCACCCAAAAGTTTCTGAAAGTCATTAAGCGTTTTAAGGTTCTCTTTTTTTATGGAAATTTTTTGTGGACATATTGATGTCCTGTCCAAAATAAAGCCCAAGTATTGATATGGTGGCATGGTCTGTATTTTTTCTAAAGCTATTTTCAGTCCTGCCATTTGCAAACAATTGATCACATAAACATATAATTTCTGTAAATCTGTTTCATTATTCATTGTAATTAAAATATCATCGGTGTAATGATAAATTATAGTTTGTGGGAATCTTTCACGAGCAGGGCTCAAAATTTTGTCCACAAAATATTGACACATAGTTGGTGAATTTAGCATGCCCTGAGGGAGAACAGTCCATTGAAAACGCCTGCAAGGGTGAGTATTATTAATAGAAGGAACTGAGAATGCAAAACGATGTTTATCATCTGGGTGAATAGGAATATGATAGAAGCAGTCTTTTAGGTCAATTATAATTAGTGGCCATTCCTTAGGGATTACTACAGGTGATGGTAAACCTGTCTGTAATTTTCCCATAGGTACCATAGATAAATTCACAGCTCTCAGATCCATTAACAATCTCCATTTACCAGATTTCTTTTTTATGGTAAATACAGGTGAATTCCATTGAGAAAACGAAGGCTCAATATGTCCTAATTTTAGCTGTTCTTCCACTAATTCTGTCAGCACCTTTAATTTATCAGTTTTAAGGGGCCACTGGCCTATCCAAATTGGTTCATCAGATTTCCATTTTATTTTTATTGGTGCTGGGGTTTTTCTGGCAGTGGCCCCTACCAAAAATTTTGGGTTTTTAATTCAGAAGAAGGTTCAGGCTCACCTTGAGCTAATGGAATATGGAATTCTGCCTTCCATTGTTTATGCAAATCACGGCCCCATAGGGATGGTGAGAATGGGCCCACATGAGGTCTGATTATAGCCTTTTGATTTTCTGGGCCATGAAATACCATGGTTCTTGTGCTTAACAAACAAGAACTCAGGCCTCCTATTCCTTTTAATGAATATGGAATTTCTTGCAGAGACCAATTTTTTGGCCATTCTTTATCAGAAATTACAGTGACGAGCACCTGTGTCTATCATGCCATTGAAGAATTGCCCTTCTATATTAAGTTTAATCATTGGATTTTCATCTTTACATTTAGTAATCAGAGCCACTCATGGGTTTTTGGCAGCCCCTGGATCTGTGCTTCCAAAACCTCCAGTTCTTATCTTATCTGAAGTCCCAAATTTAACATAAGGTATTATTACTATTTGGGCAATCGTCTCCCCTTTTTTGAAAGTCCAAGTAACTGGCACATTGATAACTACAATAATTTCTCCCTTTGAATCTGAATCAATAACACCTGTGGCTACTGATATACCTTTTACTTTAAGGGAACTTCTGCCCAGAATCAAACCCATTGTATCTGGGGGTGGTGGTCCCACTATGCCTGTGTGTAACATATAAGGGCATTCTCCTGGGTAAATTGTAATGTCCACTGGGCAAGTTATATCAAGCCCAGCACTGCCCACAGTGGCATGTGTTAATTCATTAATTGAGATTAATCTTCTTGGGCTGGGCTGGGGAGAATTATGGTTTGATGACTTTGCCCCTGATTTGTAAGGGCCTGGGGATTGGCCCTGTAGGCGTTTCCCTGTTTTTTTTAATCGTAGATCCTGGAGGAACTGAATTTAACAAAAGATGGCAATTCCTTTTAATATGCCCTTGTTTTCCACAATGGTAACAGGCAAATTGTCTCCTAGGGTTTGTATTAAAACTTCTTCCTATGTTATTATTATGGGGATTTCCAGATCTACAGTCTTTCGCCCAGTGGTAACCCTTATTACATTTTGGGCAGAGACCTGGTTTTCGGGCAAGCTTTTGCCCCCTTTGGTAAAGAGGTTTATTTCCTTTAGTAATTGCAAAGGTTTGCACCTGATCTGAATTTGCTAATGAATGGGGTATATCATAAACATTTCTACATGCATATAAAAATTCATTTAAATCAGCTTTTTCCTGCAACGGAGCCAATACCAATTTGCAAGCTGAATTAGCATTATGATAAGCCAAACATTTTTCTAGAAATTTCCTCACCTCATCATTTTTAACTTGTATTTTTAAAGCGTCTTTAAGTTTAGCCACAAATTCTACATAAGGCTCTTGGGGACCTTGGATGATTCTTAAAAAGGTTCCCTCACCAGTACTGTTAGTATCAATTCTTTCCCATGCAGATAATGCAATGTCTTTAATTATTTTTGAGATTTCCTTTGGTAAAGCCGCTTGTGTCTGTATATCTGAATATTGATTTTCTCCCATTAATAATTCATATGAGAGATTAACCCCTGCCACTCGTTTTTTGGTTCCATCTGGACTATATAGTTTGGATTTCACACCCTCTGCATATAACATTTCCCATTCAGTTCGCTGTTTAGATGGCAGGCATATTTCAGCAAGTTTTTTAAAGTCATGCAGAGTCCAAATTGATTTTCGACACCACATGCTTAGTACCTCCTGACAATATGGAGAGGTAGCCCCAAATTCTTTACATGCTTTCTTAAACCGTTCCACATCCTCCATTTCAAGAGGTTCATAATTTGAAACATATACTGTTTGAAATGGAGTTGAGGCTGGATTAGCAGAAGTACCTTGCACAGGACTCTGATGCCTGAGGTGTGGAATACTAGAATGTGGTTCATTGTCTGAGTTGGCATTAACATGTGAGTCCATATTGTGAACAGAATCAGGACTCCCTTGTGGACTTAGCACTGGAGGCTGATCATCAGTGTCAAGATCTTGATTTGGATTATGAGTATCTAAATTACGTGTCCGAGTTGGTTTTTTACCGGCAAAAATACCTATACTTTTGCTGCCAGTGTTAGATTTATCAGCCTGTATCTTAGTCTGAATTTTCGTAGGAAAATTTTTTTTATTGTCCATACTGGTCATCACTTTACAATTTCCACATTGTCTATTTCCTAACCACCAGCTAATGGCTATGCATATGGTAGTCATATTAGCCAACACAGAAATTCCACAAACTATGACTAATGGAGACCATTCAAGCAATGCAAATATTGGAGTAGAAATTTTTGACTGAATTGTAAGCATCAACCATCCAATGACAATGATATTTACTAGTATCAAACCAAGTGGTTTATATCCAAGCAGAGTAATGCACTTGAGTAATGCCGAACCGATGTATTTAATAACAGATGGCATAGTGAGCGTGAGTATCCATAATAACCAGCCAAGGATCTCCAGAGGTAATTTCCAATGAAACATCTCACTTACAGTTCCAGAGGGTCCAGATTCACCTGTTCCGGGCGCCAAATGTGGGGGGAGGTCAAACCCCTTGTTGATGGTCTCCAAGTCTAAGAATGACTCCCAGAATGATAAATTGAATCCCATTCTTCTGTCCCCCCTTTTGGGGGAGACTTTGATAATAATATCCGACGTGAATAATCAACGAATGCAAAAGATTAGGGGACCAAAGGTTCAGCAAAGAAAGTCTTTTGTCAGTTGCAGCCAGCTCCAAAAAGCAAACCGAACCAGCAGTCAGTTCTGGCAAAAGAGCTCCCTATGCCTCCCCAACAAGCTATTTATTTGTTTCCTTAATCACCCCCACCTGGAAGATCCAGGTGGGATGACAGGCAAAAACAATATTACAACAATTACTCAACAAAATACGTTCGGAGTTATCTTGGGGCCACTTAGCTCCTTTAACCGGAACTGTGAATGGCATGCATTTTTGTCTTTGAACCACATCTGATGATGTTCAGGGCTTACTACTGGTTATTTGCTAAGAATTCACTCATTTCAGGGCTTGGGAATCATATGCAGTGTCATAGATTGAACCCAGGTCAACAAGCACAAAGTAGACACCTTACCTTCTGTGCTATCTCTCCAGCCCCATACCATCTTATTTTAGGTTGCTAGTTATAAACACAGAAGACTGTTATATGAATTCATACTCATCAAGCATTTCCTATTGTTGTGGGGGACATTGTCTAGTCTAGAGCTATAAGTAGGGTTCTGAGGCTTGCTTTCAGAGACCACATACTTGGAAGCCACTCTGCTTTCCTTATCTGGTTGTTAGACACATGCCACTGAACTCCAGACTGTACTGAGATACTCAACTGGATTCTATTCTGTTAATTGCAAGAAAATATGCTAAAACAGCCTTCACCCCTCCCCACCCTGCCGCTGGGAAGTGAGTCCATTTACAGTCTCCTTGTCTCTTCTGTTTGGGAGCTCCTGACACCTAGAATCCAGTTTGGTGGTGGCACATCAGCAGCAGTGTGGCAGGCATTATATTAGAAATGGAAGCAAATAGGGGCCGGAGAGATAGCACGGAGGTAAGGCGTTTGCCTTTCTTTTATGCAGAAGATCGGTGGTTCAAATCCCGGCATCCCATATGGTCCCCTGAGCCTGCCAGGAGCTATTTCTGAGCATAGAGCCAGGAATAACCCCTGAGCGCTGCCAGGTGTGACCCAAAAACCAAAAACAACAACAAAAAGAAGTGGAAGTGAATAATCATTAAATGAGTAAACCCCAAGTCCTGGGGTTGGAGAGATAGGACAGGCATTGTGGCACTTTTCTTACACACAGCCAATCATGGTTTGATTCCCAGCACTTCACTAGGGTCCCTCATACCTCTCTAGGACTGATCCTTGAGTGAAGGAGTAAGCACTGTTAGGTGTGACTCCCCACCAAAATAGTTATCAAAGGCTAATTATTGGTGATGTTTGAGAAACAGTAAATGAAAGGGGAGGCTACAAAGCTGTATCTGTATAGACTTATTTTTTGGGAGGGGCACACCTGACAGAGCTCAGGGGTTACTCCTGGCTCTTTACTCAGAAATTGCTCCTGACAGGCTTAGGGGACCATATGGGATGATGGGAATTGAACCCGGGTCAGCTGCATGCAAGGCAAATGCACTAGCCACTGTGCTATTGCTTCACCTAGTGTAGACCTTTTGTTAAAATATAAAACGTGCAATTATATAACAAAAATTGCTATATTTATGCTCCAAGACACTGCATTTAAAGGCATTCAGGATCCTCACTGATTTGTAAAATTACAAAATCACAGCACAGTACAACATGTTGTCCGCTTGCTTTGCTTGAGACCAACCTAGGTACCTGAGTACCACCAGGTGTGGCCCCAAAACAAAACAAAATCAATACAAGGGGCTAGAAAAGGACTCTGTGGGTTGAATATGTGCTCTGCATGCAGGAGGGCTATATTCAATCTCCAGTACTGCCTCAGTACATTCTTACTTTCTCTCTGAGTCCTACAAGCGCTTATAGGAACAACCCCTGAGCAGTGAGCTGAGCCAAGTACCTGAGTACCACTAGATAAGGCTCAAAGGAAAGGATGTATCAAAAAACAGTTATTTCATTTATATAAAATTCAGGGGCTAGAGTGATACTATAGTGGTAGAGCGTTTGTCTTACATGCAACAGATCCAGGACCAACCTGGGTTCGATCCCTGGGCAATTTCTGAGCGCTTAGCCAGGAGTAACCTCTGAGCATCGAACAGGTGTGACCCCCCCAAAAAAAAGAATATAGAAAAGAATCCAGGTGGAAAAAAAAAAAAGACCAGCCTCAGTAGCTCAACTCTTAGGTACCTGTTGTTTGCAGTGAATAGTGTAAATATTGAGGTGGACAGCTAGTCAAGTCCCAGCTTTTTAGGAGGTCACAGGTTCGCTGTCAAGAATTATGTCTGTGGAGACTGCTCCGATAAAAAAAAAAAAAAAAGAATGTGCTATGTGCAATGTGCTTTAAGATCCACTACGTACTTTATGCTCTGAGCTATATGCTATGTGCTGTGGAAGTACGGGGTTAACAGTACCTAGAGTCTGGAGATAAAAAAAAACTACGTGGAAGATGAATAAGCTAGTAAGTCAAGGATGACTTGAAGCACTTCAGACTCCACAGGGAGCTATATGTTCAGTCAGCACTCAACACTTTGCTCTTTCAGCTGATGCCAGTTTATAGAAATGGGCTGTGAAGGTCTTTAAAAAGTTGCTCTTTTTAAACACTCTGATTGGGAACAGGACATAGCCTACAGTGAACACAGGAGGCCTAGTTCAGTCCCCAAAACTCATTCCACAAAACAAACAAAAACAAAACCAGAAAGAGGAGAGAGGAAGTTCTTTTATTCTTCCCCCCACCCCTAGAGAGGGACTTTTTTTCTGTTTTTTGGGCCACACCCGGCGGTGCTCAGGAGTTACTCCTGGCTCAGAAATAGCTCCTGGCAGGCATGGGGGACCATATGGGACACTGGGATTTGAACCAACTACCTTAGGTCCTGGATTGGCTGCTTGCAAGGCAAACACCACTGTGCTATCTCTCCGGGCCCATAGAGAGGGACTTTCAAGGTCATTGCTTTGCCTCTGGCTTGATATATTATAGGATCATCTCTCCATTGGCTTCCTGATCTCCTTTCAAGCCAACCTGCACACCTCGGCCTCTCCTGTTCCAAATTGCCCAACTTAAAAAAAAATAAGGGGAGAAGGGGAGGCAGAGCGGTGGCGCAAGTGGTAGGGCATTTGCCTTGCATGTGCTGACCTAGGACGGACCAAGGTACAATCCTGGCCTCCCATATGGTCCCCCAAACCAGGAGCGATTTCTGAGCACATAGCCAGTAAGTAGTAACCCTTGAGAGTCACCGGGTGGCGGCCCCTCTTTCTATATTCTTACACACTCTCTGAGGCTTTTATTCTCCTTCTTGGTGTGAAAATTTTGTGAATCTTTAAGAGACTGCTACATGTTTACATGAATATGTGTAGATTTATGCTCATTTCCTTGGGTAACATAGGGCCTGTGGTTATTTAGCTTCATATCTGATCCTTTACAGATACTTTTCTATATTTCTCTCCTTAACCAATGGATAGGAGACATGTTGACTAATTGATATTATAGAGGAGATTTCCCCATGTTAAAAGACATCAGACCTGCACTGGCCCTTATGATTTTGTTTTTGGTCACACCAAATGGTGCTGGGAACTACTCTTGATTGTTCAGGGTTGCTCCAGGTGCTGCCTGAGGGGACCATGCAGTGCTGACAATCAATCCTGGGTCATCTGCACGCAGAGCACATATTCTAACCTGGAGCTGACTCTCTGAATAAACTTTTAGTCTTTTTCCTGATCCTTTGTTTCAGAAATTCCCATCAAAATCCAGCAAATAAACCAAGCAACATATCTTGAGAAGTGGAAAAATATTGACATATTTTGCTAGTGGGCTCGATTGAGCTTGTGCTACAGAAATGGGTTCAGAACAAAGAAAAAAGCTCCATTTTATACAGTATCTAATTGGGGAGAGGGATTAGGGGCATTTACAGGCAGCTGGCATGAGAGTATAGAAGAAGAAATTCCAAAGTATGTTGCTTTACAACTCAGAGTCTGGACCATCTCAAGGGCATGAGCACATTCAGCACAGGCTCCTCGGATATCAAGGTTCCAAAGTGATACCCGACCATCTCAAGGACATCCAGAGAGCACACCATGGTTATGTCATGTTGCCCAGACTCAGCAGTCCTTCAGCAGGCCGTTCTCTCTCATGTTAGCCTGCTTGAAGTAAGCCTGTTTGAAATATGGGCAGGAATTTCTTTTCCTTATCACCTTTACTCTATAGAAGCTCTGTGCAGGGACAAACTCGAAGAGGCAGCCATCAGTTCAGCTGGATTCATTTAGTCATAAGACATCCTCTGGAGACAAAGAGCAGATCACTGAACTTATACGTGGGTCAGACACTGCTTCACTTCAGAGCTGACATTGCTGCCAAATGCTCCAAGTTAAGTAGAAGGTGGTTGGAGGAAAATAAATGGATGTGAAAGATCCAAGTGTTGCAGGCAGAGATAGGAAAGTGTGCTATTATATGCTGGGAATATCTGGGAACCTAAACCTGCCAATGACATAAAGATTATTGTCACAAAAGACCCATCTCAGGAACCCTGAAAACCTTTTGTGGAAGGGGCCAGAGGGATAACACAGCAGGAGTGCATTTGCCTTGCATGCAGCCAAAGCAGACAGACCCGGGTTGGATTCCCAGCATCCCATATGGTCCCTTGAGTCTGCCAGGAGCAATTTCTGAATGCGGAGGCAGGAATAACCTTGAGTGACACCAGGTGTGACCTAAAAACAAACAAAGCTTTTGTGGAAGCAGAATTCCAGGCCTAGCACATGGATAGATCCCTGAAAGGTGCCAGTAATACATAGACAAAGACTGTCAAAGGTTTGTTTGTTTGTTTGTTTTTGGTCACGCCCAGTGGCACTCAGGGGTTACGCTTGGCTCTGTGCTCAGAAATTGCTCCTGGCAGGCTTGGGGGATCATAGGGGATTCTGGGATTTGAACTACCATTCGTCCTGGATTGGCAAGGCAAATGCCTTACCTCTGTGCTATCTCTCCAGCCTCAAAGGCTGTGATAGGAACTCAAGAATGGCCCACAGGAAAACCCTCATTAGCTTCAACTTGTATAAAGAATCTGGGACAAAGGCAATTATGGAAAATATCCATATATAATTTTCCCTCAAAAGTATTCTAGACTCTGGGCCCGGAGAGATAGCACAGCGGCGTTTGCCTTGCAAGCAGCTGATCCAGGACCAAAGGTGGTTGGTTCGAATCCCGGTGTCCCATATGGTTCCCTGTGCCTGCCAGGAGCTATTTCTGAACAGACAGCCAGGAGGAACCCCTGAGCACCGCTGGGTGTGGCCCAAAAACAAAACAAAACAAAAGTATTCTAGACTCTTTCCACTCTGAAGAAGCTCATGCTTTTTTTTTTTTTTCTTCCACCCTACCCTCTTAAGCCTCCCAAATAAACTTGTTTGACTTTGCTATTGTCTCCTTCTGAAGTGCTTTTCTGTGAGGGAAAGGTGACAACTGTGGAAGTCCTGGGTAAGGTTTTAGACCGACTTTCCTTTTCTTTAGAGGGCATTTCTTGCTCCAGTCTGGGTTCCATGGCTCCCTAAGAACTCAGGTGAGGGATCAGTTCCCAAATCAGGCAGACTAACTACAACCAGGTGCTTTTTGAGAACCGCCTATGAGGCTGGTAAGACTTGAGGTCTATACTGAGTCTGGGTTCAGAGCAGACACCTCTGTACTAGAATTTTGACGCATGTCCTGGGTCAGGGCGGGGAGAGAAGTGGTCAGTACACTCCCTTCTCAAGGCAGCCTCTCTCCTTCCCACTCACATACCCTCCCCCCCCAATCCTGGGACCTGACTCCTTCGGATTGGAGTCAGCATCATCCACTAACACAAGGGACTCAAGATGTGTCCAAGGACTTCATGTGGCAAGCAGAGGGGCCAGAACCTTCAAGGACCTTAAAGATAGCACCATTAGTTGGAGCCTCGAGCTGGCTTGCTGATCCCAGTGACGCTGAAGATGTGTTCAGAGGAGGAATCAGAGAACCTTGATGTATGTGATAAGGCTTTTGGAACCTTTCGGTTTGAAAGCTACACGAAGCCACCTAAGGGAAAAAGGAAGCCTTTATCAGCTTAGAAGTGACAAGTTCAGGGCTTTTAAGATCAAAGATGACATTGTGCTTTGCCAGGGCTCTCTGTGTCTCATCTAGGCTCTCCTTTGTGTGGGCTGCATTTGCTGGCCTTTGTGAAGAAAAGCCTCTGGTCAGGTCAAAGCTTGATATCAGGGCCACCAAGATTCAAGGTTACCTTCCTTTTAAATGGTATCCAGAGTGCTGCCTTGGGCATGATAGCGGTAGGGAATTTTGCCTTGCATACGCTGACCCAGGGTAGACCTGGGTTTGATCCCCAGCATCCCACATGGTCCCCAGAGCCTGCCAGGAGCTATTTCTGAGAGCAGAACCAGGAGTTATTACCCTGAGTGCCACCTGGTGTGACCCAAAAATCAAAAAACAAAACAGAATGCCTCCTTGAGGAGAGCATAGAGCTCTCTGCTGTGAGTGGAGGTCAAGAGGGGGAGGAAAAGGGCCTTTCCTAGGTTCCAAGAGCCATAAGCACCCTTCAAATAGCAAAGCTGACCACCCCCCAAGTACCTTATATACGTTTTCTCAGCTGCATCCTCAGCTTTCCTGCAGCAGCAGGATAATTTACAGCAGGGGGAGGAGGGTGTTTAGAGAAAGAAGGGGGAAAAAAGAGGGCGGGAACTCCAAGAAATCGCCCCCCTCCTATCCTTATTGTCTGAGTTCTTTGGGACTCAGAGGGTCCGGATCTATTTGTCTTATTGCATCCTTCAGAAAGACAGCCCCCCACACACCACACACACACACACACACACACACACACACACACACACACACACACACACACACACACACACACACACACACACACTTCATCCTGGTGCAAACGTTGCCTGAAGGAGGAGGCACTTCTCCCAGCGCCCCTTTCCAGCTCGGCGGTTCCTCCACCCAAGCCCCATCCGAGTCTCCTCCCTGCTATCCCGGGTGTCTTCCCGGGCAGGGCTGAGCTCCGGAGACGCGAAAAGAAGCGGGTCCCCGCCGTCACCCTCCTCCCGCAGCCCCTCTGGGTCTTTGAGACCCAGACGCGATTCAGAGTCTGGGCGCTGCAGCACGTAGTCCAGCCCCGCGGGAGCGGTTTCAGCACCGCGGACAGCGCATCGCCCCGGGCCCGCTCTTCGTCCGTCTGCTCCGTGGCCGCCCTGGCGAGCGATGCCCGCGGCATGGCCCGGACACCCGGATCCGCGGCGCTGCTCCTCTGTGTCCGACTCCTGGAGCTGTGCTCAGGTAAACTATAGGCTGGACCGCCTGGCTTGCAATGGACCGGCCCAGCTTCCTAGAGCCTGGGCTGAGAGATGGGAGAATTCTTGACGTCTTTTGTTCTTTCCATGAAAGGTGGGTGGATGCCCCTCCATTATTATTCTCAGGTTCTTACATACTGAGCTCCTGGTTTTCGGAACCCCACAGGGAATGGGTAGGAAGGGGAGGGATGAGCTTTGCAGAAAAGAGGGGAGGGTGGTCAGCTGCTCTGCGGGGCTGAACGCCAGGGAGCAGGACAGAGCTGCAGAGAGACGTGGTGGAGGGTAGGAACAAGGCAAATGCAAGGTTCTCTCCCACCTTCAGCCTTTGGATGCGGGGCATCTTTTATGGGACTGGCTGGACTCTAGGCTCCATCCCAAGTCTAGTTATCAGCGCCATCCTCCTTCTGCAGCTGGTGTCTGGGTGGGGAGCAGGGCACTACCCACAGCCAAGGTCACGTCACATGTGATGGGCATATGCAGCTAGCTGCTGCCAGTGGAGAAAGGGCACGGTGTGGTGAGGCCTGAGTGACAGTACTTTGGTGACCACCTTTATAACCTTCCTCTAGTCATGGGGGAAGCCACAGGAAGAGAAATGTCAAGTCCTTTGCAAGTACTTCCCCCGTCCCCCACAGGATTGCAGGAATCCCCTCACATGGTTCCTAGTCTGCAGGAATTCGTGAGTGGCCTTGGTGCTGCTTTGCTGCTATTCTCAGGCAGAAGCCTCTGAGGGGTCGCCCCATACAATTTTTTTTATTTTATTTTATTTGGTTTTTGGGTCACACCCAGGAGCGCTCAGGGACTACTCCTGGCTCTACACTCAGAAATTGCTCCTGGCAGGCTCAGGGGACGATATGGGATGCCGAGATTTGAACCACTGTCTGGCATGCAAGGCAAATACCTACCTCCATGCTATCTTTCCGGCCCTGCCCCATGCAATTTTTGCTAAATCCCAATGGGAGGGGCAGTGAGACTCAGCAACTTCCTCTGGGAACTAGAATTGACCCATCTATCAGGGAGGGCCGACTCCTGGAAGGGCCTCACTTCTCTCTTGCCCCTGTCCAGGCATCTGGGCCACAGACACAGAAGAGCGGCTGGTGGAACATCTCCTTGACCCTTCACGCTACAACAAACTCATCCGCCCAGCCACCAATGGCTCAGACCTGGTCACTGTGCAGCTCATGGTCTCACTGGCCCAACTCATCAGTGTAGTGAGTGGGGGAGACATTGGTCTGGTTGGTGGGGAGCTCCTAAACACAGCCATCAACGCCACCAGAATGTGTGCTAGTGAAGTCTCCAAAGCTGGTGGAGTTGTGAGAGGGTAGGAGGTGCAGAGGTAAGCTTCTTATCAGCTTCTCTCCTTTTTCTTAGCACGAACGGGAACAGATCATGACCACCAATGTCTGGCTGACTCAGGTCAGTGCCCTTCCCACCCACCGTCCTGGTCTGCAAAAGCTGCGGTAGCGGCTCAGTTGGCTCAGCTGTGAAGCTAGTGAGAAGCTGTGTTTCAAGTTCACAAGCTGGACAGAGAAGTCCAGTGGGGGGGTGTGTGGGGAGAGCTGGCTAAAATGCTTTTGTAGGCACTTGGGGTCCCTCTGCCCCTTTCTCTGAGCTCCTATCCCTGTGCAGGAGTGGGAGGACTACCGCCTCACCTGGAAGCCTGAGGAGTTTGATAACATGAAGAAAGTCCGGCTTCCTTCCAAACACATCTGGCTCCCGGACGTGGTCCTGTACAACAAGTAGGTGGGGATGGAGCACCAGGAAGGCTGGAGGCTATTAGGGGAGCACTCCAGGAGGAGTGGGGTTTTGGGAAAGTAAACTAGCTCATGGGCAGGTGGAGAGAAGGGTAGAGATGCAGCCAATGAGGACAAATAAACCCATACCAGGGCTACTGTGAGGACAGCTAAGGTGACCAAAGCCCAGGCCACTCCTCTCCTGGCTAACTCTAAGTCCCAGCATTTGGGGCTGCAGTGGTGCACATGTAAACCCTGGGGTCCTGAATTACTTCAGCATGCCAGGGCAAACTGAGGGATCCCACTCTCCTCCAAGTCTCTCCCTTGTTCTGCAGGAATCTTTCAGTATTCCATCACCCCAAACCTCATTTTCTATTTCCACCTACCTTTTTTCTCTTCCTTTTCTCATACCTCTCTGACTCCAACTTGTCCACAGGCTCTGACACCTTTTACTCAACCCCTTCTCAGAGCAGAACTCTAGGCTCCCAAGCAGGCCACCAATCTGGCACCATGCCCTTCTGGCACCATGCCTTTCTGGCTCTCCTTTGGCTCCACTGCCCTGGACATGGGGATGGACACCATGCATCTTCCCCTTGCACCATCATAGTCAGGGCCGGTGGGGGGGAGGCTGCTGAGACCTGGACCCAGTGGGCTGCTCTCCCCACAGTGCCGACGGCATGTACGAGGTGTCCTTCTACTCCAACGCTGTGGTCTCCTACGATGGCAGCATCTTCTGGCTGCCGCCAGCCATCTACAAGAGCGCTTGCAAGATTGAAGTCAAGCACTTCCCATTCGACCAGCAGAACTGCACCATGAAGTTCCGTTCGTGGACCTATGACCGCACCGAGATCGACCTGGTGCTCAAAAGCGACGTGGCCAGCCTGGACGACTTCACCCCAAGCGGCGAGTGGGACATCGTGGCGCTGCCGGGCCGGCGCAACGAGAACCCAGCCGACAACACCTACGTGGACATTACCTACGACTTCATCATCCGCCGCAAGCCACTCTTCTACACCATCAACCTCATCATCCCCTGCGTGCTCATCACCTCCCTGGCCATCCTGGTTTTCTACCTGCCCTCCGACTGTGGCGAGAAGATGACACTGTGCATCTCGGTGCTGCTGGCACTCACGGTCTTCCTGTTGCTCATCTCCAAGATCGTGCCACCCACCTCTCTGGATGTGCCGCTTGTCGGCAAGTACCTAATGTTCACCATGGTGCTGGTCACCTTCTCCATCGTCACCAGCGTGTGCGTGCTCAACGTACACCACCGCTCACCCAGCACACACACCATGGCACCCTGGGTCCGGGTGGTCTTCCTGGAGAAGCTGCCCACACTGCTGTTCATGCAGCAACCACGCCAGCACTGTGCCCGCCAGCGCCTGCGCCAGCGACGGCGCCAACGAGAGCACAAGGATGCGGGCAGCCTCTTCTTCCGTGATGCTCCAGGCACAGATTCATGCACATGCTTCATCAACCATGCGGTGTCTGTGCAGGGCCTGGCCGGGCCCTTGGGGGCAGAGGCTGCGACCGGGGCCAGCAGGGCACGCACCAGGGCTACATGTGCCTGCGGCCTGCGGGAAGCAGTGGACGGTGTCCGTTTTATTGCTGACCACATGAGGAGCGAGGACGAGGACCAGAGCGTGAGTGTGTAGGCCCAGGGTGTGTGTGAAAGAGGATAGGTGGGTTGGGGTGCAGTGGGGAGCACTGTCATGGCTAGACCTGTGTGGTTTACACAGAGCTGAGTTGCCAGAGGTGAGGTGCCTTTGGCTGGATACCCCCCTGGCTAGATCCCCTAGGTACAAATGCCACCCTCCAGGATGACCTTGCTATTTTCTGCCCATTGGAATCAGGGGTGAGACACTCCCTCTTTGCTGAGCTGCCAGGAGCTGGAGGAAGCAATCCTAACTTTGTAGGGGGGCCTGGGCTAATGACCCCCAAAGTAGCTTCCAAGTCAATGATGCAAATCTGAAGCCCCGAGCCCAGAGATGAGACCATTGAGGGTTCCATGGTTGGAGCAAGAGGAAAGTGTGCATGTTTGGTGTCTGTTGGGGGTGTGATAGGGTCCCATGAGTCCTTTTCAGGGGAGATGGAGGCTCAAATCAATACCCATTTTCTGTTCCTCTGCATCCCAGGGAACGACCTTGAGCGGTGTTTCTAGGGCTTGCAGGGAGTGGAGAAGGGCCTCTAGGACCGCCCCCAGCTTTCCAGCTCTTTTTGCAGTGATTCCCATCAGGTGATGCCCGCTGCTCTCAGCCAGTCTCCCAGTACCTGGCTGACTGCAGTGCACAGCTCAGCTGTTGCCGTGGAAACTGGCAACGTTTCTGTGAGTGGGGAGAGCAGGGCTCTGAACCAGATGGCTCAGCTCCCAGGGGGGCCAGAAATCTCCCTGGAGTTGGGTCTGGGGCCTTCGAGCTGGTTACTGCGCTGGGGAAAGGAGAAGGCAAATCTTTGTGGGAAAGGCTGAAACTGGCAGAAACCTTGTGGAGAGGTGCTGCGTGTTGTGGGGGCTGAGCTGGCTGCAGGTCATCTCTGCTGCGGCGGCTCATGTTCTGTCTGTGTCCTGCTCACTGACCTACTTGAGAACGTCTCACAATGTGGTTTCCTGGGGTTCAGTCTCTATCCCCACAGACTACATGACTCCCCAGCTACTGGTCCAGACCCCACACCTGAAGTGATTGTTCATTCCTTTCCAAACTTTCACATCCTAAAGGCTCCAGAATAGTCACCTTTACCATCTCTGTGGTCTAGCCTCCATAGCCTGAGTATAGTTGACCTGGCAGTGTCCCTGGTTCTGAGTCCCTCCTTGCATCTCCCCCTTCACTTTGACAGTTGACTTTTTGCTTAGCATTTTCTCTCTCTCTCTCTCTCTCTCTCTCTCTCTCTCTCTCTCTCTCTCTCCCTCTCCCTCTCTCCTTTTCTCTCTCTCCCTCTCCCTCTCTCTCCCTCTCTCTCTCCCTCTCTATTTCTCTCTCCCTCTCTCTCAATCTCCCTCTTCCTCTATCCCTTTCTCTCTCTCCCTTTCTCTCTCCTTCTCCCTCTCTCTCCCTCTCCCTCTCTCTTTCTCTCTCCCTCTCTCTCTCACTCTCTCCTTTTCTCTCTCTCCCTCTCTCTCCCTCTCATTCTCCCTCTCTCCCTTTCTCTTTCTCTCCCTCTCTCTCCCTCTCTCTCCCTTTCTCTCTCCCTCTGTCTCCCTCTCTCTGTCTCCCTCTCTCTCTCCTTCTCTCTCCTTCTCTCTCTCCCTCTCTCTCTCCTTCTCTCTCCTTCTCTCTCTCCTTCTCTCCCTCCCTCCCTCCCTCCCCCCCTCTCAAAACTGCAATACCAGCAGTGCTCAAGACTTACTCCTGACCTTTTTGCCCAGGGATCTTTTTTTGCTTTGTTTTGCTTTTTGGGCCACATCCGGTGGTGCTCAGGGATTATTCCTGCCTCTGCACTCAGAAATCGCTTCTGTAAGGCTCGGGAGACCATATGGGATGCTAGGAATCGAACCCGGGTCCATCCCGAGTCAGCTATGTGCAAAGCAAACACCATACCGCTGTAATATCTCTCTGGTCCCACCACGGATCATTCTTGGAAGTGCTTGGGAATTCTATGAGGTGCTGGGAATTAAAACAGGGCAGAATGCTTACAAGGCAAGCATCTGTGCTACCTCTCCAGACCTAACATTTTAATATTATAGTTAAAAAAATTTCCCCCAGTTGTTTTAGTAATGCCCTTGTAGCAAACCTGGGACTCACATCATACCTACTTTCACCATCTCTTCTGTTTCTATCAGCCTGGAGCAGTCGCTCTGTTTCATCTTTCAGGCACAGTTTTGATGGGATAGAGGCTGTAGAGGAACCTCATTGTCTGTGGTGACAGTATGGAGCTTAGGGCTTCACTTAGGTGACGCATGAGCTCTACCAATGAGCCACATGCCAGCCAACCCTGACTGCTGCTTCTTTCGACGTGTTCCTACATGTTGGCTCTGTACTCAGCAGCATTTCACCCTCATGTCCTCTCCATCCAGACCACCCTTGAGGTGCCATTGTGTGTCATATCTCAGTTCTGGTCTAGATTGGCACCATGGGCCAATTTCTACCTAGTATGTGCCTCTGTGGATCAGGGGCCACAGGATATGCTTGCTTGGACATCACATACTGGGGACTTTATCTACCCAAGTCCAATCCAGAGGACACAGCATAAATGTGATGGGAACAAGCTAGAGTGAACCATTGACTAAATGAGGTCTCTGCTGGTTTCCTTCCTATGTGCCTCATGGTGTGGGTGTAGCTTGATTTGAGTTTAGGGGTGCTGGCTGGGCCAGAGCCCAGCTAAGAGAGGCTCAGGTCTCTCTCACACCACAGAAGTGGCTTCTGGGGTTGGAAAGATAGTACAGCAGGTTGAGCACTTGTGTGCATGTGGTCAACCTAGGATTGACCTCCAGCACCACCTATGAGTACCTTCAGGAGTGATCCCTGAACACAGAGCACCTTTGGGTGTGGCCCCTAAACCAAGAAAGAAGTGAGGGTCCAGAGAGATAGCATGGGGCTGAAGAGATAACATGGAGGTAGGGCATTTGCCTTGCATGCAGAAGGATGGTTGTTGAATTAAATAATTAAAGATGGGTCTGGAGGGAGATGGATGGAGGCCTTTGTCCTTAGGCCCCAACCACGTGGCTTTATCCCCCATCAACCGGCGGGTCTGGGGTCCAGGAAAGTGACGGGTATTGAACTCACTCACAGGCAGGCATCAGGAAGCATCAACTTTATTTATACCCTATCCACCACATGTGTGTGGCCTACTCATAACCTTTCAAGCACTAGTTATTCTTGGCCCTGCATCTTAACTCCTTTCAGCCATCTTCCTTTGACCTCCATGCTGGTCCAAGACCAGAAGGGGAGAGCCCGCCAAAGGCCAAAAGGGCAAAGACCCTAATCCCCTGGGTCAAAGGCTTTATATAACCTTCCAAGACCACTCCCTGGAATGTGAGGGGTCTTGCAGGTAAGGTTACACCTAATATCCAGTTCCCAAGACCCCTCCCAGAAAAGGGCGGGTCTCAGGTAGGTACACCTAAATCCAGGGTGGAGTTACAGATGGTGGTTCGAATCCCGGCATCCCATATGGTCTCACAAGCCTGCCAAGAGCGATTTCTGAGCGTAGAGCCAGGAGTAGCCCCTGAGTACTGCCAGGTGTGACCCAAAAATCAAAAACCAAACCAAACCAAACCAACCAACCAACAAACAAACAAACAGAAAAAACGAAAGAAAGAAAAGAAAGAAGTGAAGAATTGGTTCTTTTTTACTTTGTTCTCTCCAAAACCCCATATCTCCTTGTAGGCCTGGGAGCTGCTTGAAGAGACCTGGTAGATAAGATGTGAGACTGCAGGCCCTGACTCTTCATTGAGCTCCATTGGCTGTACCCTGTGTTTCACACAGTTCCTGATCAAAGGGAGCTGGTTCAGAGACTCAGCTCAGATTGGGGTGGAGGGAGGGAAGGAGGGAGGACACAAGCTCGATGGAAGTTACAATATGACACAATGAAAATCCATGACAGAGCCCGTGCAGAGGCTCCCAGATGCACAGTGGCTCATTCTAAGTAGGGGAAGAAGCTAAGTAGGGAAGTACTCATTGTAAATAGGGAAGGAGCTTTCCATAAGAGGTGACAAGAGGTTTGCATTTCAGAGGACATAGAGGAGTGAGGATGAGAATGAGTGTGAAAGAGAAGGGGGGAGAGAGACAGAGACAGGGAGACTTCTATATTCTGTTTGTGACCTGCTTTCCTGGGTCCTTCGGCTGATACTTGCCCTTCCTCCCATGCAGGTGAGTGAGGACTGGAAGTACGTCGCCATGGTGATTGACCGACTGTTCCTCTGGATCTTTGTGTTCGTCTGCGTCTTTGGCACAGCAGGCATGTTCCTGCAGCCTCTCTTCCAGAACTACACCGCCGCCACCTTCCTCCATGCAGCCCCCAGCTCCAAGTGACCCTGGATCCAGGCACCCTCCCTCTTTTGCCCTCTGCTCACATAGGTCCTTTGGAGCACTCCTCTCCCCCCCTCAACACCCACCGGAGGCTGCAGGACCAACCAGCATCTGTTCTCCAGCTTTGGCCTAACCCAAGGATCATGTTGAGGGTCAAGGAGGAAGGGGAAGTAGGGGGCAGAGACACTAGCCTTTGGCTGTGAGCATAGGGGATAAGGAAAGGGTGAAGGGGTGATGAGCCAGAACACCCCCACTTGTGGGGGAGGGTTGTGTGGGAGCAGAGGAGACATGGCACCCCTCTCAGGGTGGGCTTGACATCAATAGTTGGAGATAAAAGAGGGATGGGGTATCCATAGTAGACCAGGTCACCCCAGATCACCCCACAGTGAACCCAGATTATCCTATAATGAAGCCAAGTCACTCCCCAGGCACTCACACCACAATGGACCCAGGTCACTCTGAAGTAGATATAGGTCACCCCTGTGGATCAGGTCACATTCCAGGTTACCCCACAGTGAACCCAGGTCACCACAGAAGGGGCTTAGGCCATCTCCCCAGGTCAACCTGCAATGGATCCAGGTCATCCTGAAATGGACACAGGTCACCCCGCAGTGGATCAGGCCACTTTACAGTGAACCCAGGTTACCCTGAAGTGGACATAGGTCACTCCACAGTAACCCTCAGGTCACACCACAGGGGACTACCAAGCTCTCACAGGAAGTTTAGCCATCTCCCTGCAGATCCCGCAGAGGTCCCAGCACAGCTCCCAGCCTGCCTGTGAGGGGTCCAGAGCCCAGCTCCAGGCGCCTCTTCTCTGCCCACCCTGCCCTCAGGCTCTGTTGGGTACTGGGGAGCCTCTGAACTCTGATTCTTGGAGAGACCTGCTGGCAGCCTGTCTTCACTCAGACACACATAGGCCCCCACATGAAGCATTGGGTCCCACAGGTGGAAGTGAGCTTACAGCACCTTGCCCTGGAGCTGGGGTGAGAGGCTGGGGACCAAGTTCCCCTTAATATACCTCCTACTCCATCCTTCCTTCCATCATGGCCCATGTAGCCCCTCAACTGGGACTCTCCCTCATGAATCCAGATCAGAGCTAGCCAAAAGGGCACCTGAGCTTCCTGTCCTGTGGGTGCTCAGTTGGAACAGGAAGTAGCCCCAATGTTAGAAATTTCCTGCTCACCCCACATAGCTGCTGTGGGGTCCACCTGCAGGAGTAAGTGGGGGTGAGGATGATAGCTGGGCCCTGCCTGAGCCTGCCTTCTGGTACCAGTGCTGCTACCTACCTGGCAGCCACCTGGGGTGTCTTCACTTTGCTGGGCCTTAGTGTCTGTCTACTAAAATGGGGCTTCTGGGAGCAAGGTCAGAGCCAGGCCCAAGAAGGCACAAGTATGAGGTGGGGTGTCCTGTCCTCCATAGGCAGTGGAGGCCTGTGGGATTAGACTGCCTGTCACAGGGCAATAGGGACTCCTGCCCATGCACACTATCAACCCTTCTCCCCTTTTGAGTTAAGCAAATGCTGGAAAATGGAGCCTGGAGCTTAAGGGAGTGGATAGGAGCTATAGGGAGGCAGCAGGGGGCACTCTAGGATTCCCAGGGGGCGTCTCTCAAAGAGTCTGCACTCTTTTCTTCTGGCTAACGCTGGGTGAAAGGGATGAAAGGGGTGCTGGCACCTTGAAGACTCCTGCCTAGAAGAGCCAAGCATGGGTAGCCCCTGGCAGGTCCCAATCCACCTCGGACTCAAGCCACTGCCACCATCTTGGGCTTGAGAGTGCCCACATGGAGTCCCTCTGAAGATCCTAGCCCAGTCTAGGAAGGTCTTCAAGCTCTGCATGTAGTAGCTGTATTTAACCAAGCCCCCCAGAAGGTGCTATGTGCCCGACTCTACCTTTGGCTGAGGTGCAGATGGCACATGCCTCATTGGTGTAAGAGGCTTCATCTGAGCCTGCCCATCTTATGGAGTGCAGGGATAGAGCTGGTTGTTGGGGAAAGGCAGCGGATGGATGGATGGGAAGAATCATTAATGCTATCTCAGAGGTCTAGGGCATAGCACCCAACATGTAGGATGCTAGGTGGGAACTCTCAAAGCATTGGGGAGCTGTGGTGAGTGTCTGGAAGAGATGTGGGGGCTTGGCCTGGGTTGAACTGGCATGAAGAGGAAGTTCTGGGGGCTGCACAGTAAGTGAAGGCTGTGCCAACAGGCACAGGAGAGGGGCAGGAATTGGCAGAGTAGGTGCCACTGAGATACCAGGCTGGAGCACGGCTGGGCACCATTTTGGGGGCACAGGCATGGTGGAGGTGCCCTCTTCGGGGCACCAAATGGGGAGCAGGCACAGTCTCTGTCTCCATGCTGTGCCAGAGGGCAGTGTCTAATAGGACTGGCTGGGACCAGCAGCCCAGACCTCACTCAGACCCACTGACTGCAACGTCCTCTCCCTGTACTCCACGATGGCCAGTTGTCAAGATGACATATCTTGGAATTTTGGTCCCTATATTGCTGAGGTCAGGGTGGCAGGCATTGCAAGGACACCTGCCCCCAGGTATTCCCTGTTACACCCAGGCCAGTCTTGTTCCCCTTCATCTGCACACCTGAGATGGGAACACTGCCATGACCTGGTCCAGGCTGGACTCACTGGAAACTTGAGATACTTGTTAAGAAAAGTTGTTTCAAAGCCATCTGGTGTGTCTTGTGTTTGGGGACAGCGTGTGGGATAGGGCTGGCAGATTGGGGCTGAGACCCAAGGCTGTCTGTAGCTTCACAAACCTGCCAGTTCCCAGGAAGGTTTCTGGAGAGGCAGGACAGACCTGTCAGACCTTGGGCCAGGGGCAGATGTGGGGCAGGAAGCCCGGACAGGGCTAGCTCTGGTTTTGGGTTCACACCTGGTAGTGCTCAGTTTCTAGAACCTGTCCAGTTGGGGACCCCTTGGGAAGAGAAGACAAACAGAACCAAAGAGATGGGGAACTCTCTCCCTTATGCTCAATCCTCCCTGGAGCTGTGTGCTTGACTGAGAGGAGGTAGGTCTGGTGCCTCTGGCCCACTGGATAGCTGGACATGTTGACTTTAGCTGTGCAGCTCAAGTTCTCTCCGAGTTGAAGGAGCCCAGAGCTGTGTTCAGGTCTTAACCTGCCTGAACCTGCCAGGTCCCTTCTGTTTGCTGCCTAGAAGGTAAAGGGCCCCGGGCAAGGCGTAGTCCTTGCCTCAGTGTGGAGGGGGTCACTCCTATGGGTGTGTAGCTCTTTGAGCCATGTCCCCTTCCTAGGAGACCCTGTTCTTGTCAGGATGCCAAGATGGCAGGGGCAGGGGCACATCTTACATTTGAGGAGAAATATCCCAATGTGTCCCTGAAGCAGTGAGCCCATGACCCAGTCTGCCTGCAGCACGACTTCAAGGTACACTTTCCAGCAGGCCTGGCAGGTGACCTGTGACAAGTTCGTCAACTTGTAAGGCAGCCCTGTGAAGGGTAGGATTGGGCCCAGTCTGTGTGTGTGCGCATTGGACGAGAGAGAGAGAGAGAGAGAGAGAGAGAGAGAGAGAGAGAGAGAGAGAGAGAGAGAGAGAGAGAGAGAGAGAGAGAGAGAGAGGAGAGAGAGAGAGAGAGAGAGAGAGAGAGAGAGAGAGAGAGAGAGAGAGAGAGAGAGAGAGAGACAGACCCTGTGACTTTGGCATTGGACCAGTTTCCCACTCTGGGCCTTGAATTCTTGCCCACCCAGTCTCTGGGGTCAAACAGTGTTTAGTTCTGAACTTGGGGCTAGACTTTGTAGTGCTCAGGGATCATTCCTGGCAGGGCTCAGGGGCTCAGTGGTGCTGGGGATGGAACTGGGCTGGGTTCTGTCAAAGCAAATGCCTCACTTGCTGTCTTTTTTTCTACGGTCCTGGGGATGAGATGTTTAATGGTGGCCTCAGTTCTAATGAGGAAAGGGAGTCTAAGGAATCCATCGGGGTGTCTGCTGTACCCCAGTCCACCAGGCCAAACTGACCTATAGGCAGCCCTTAGAAGAACTCCTTCCCATAGGCAGGAGGCTGTGGTGGGGCTGAGACTCCCAGGAGTGCAGCACTGTCGTTTTTCACCCACTCTTTCAGGGAAGCAAGACACGAAACGTCCTAACAACTTAGACTTTTTTTTTTTTTATTGACAGGAATGTTTAGTCAGTCACTGCTACCAAGAAGCACATAAAAGCAGAATTATAGGACAGACAGTGACTACTGCAGCCCCCAAGGATGTGCTCAGCTTGTCATGATCAAGGACCCTTAAAAACAAGAGTCCATTTAACATGAGTAAAGGGAATGGCTTCAAGCAGGGACAGCTTGTACATGATTATTCTAAGAAAGCGCAATAGCCTAGTCCAGACACATCAACTACAAAGATCATTAAAAAAAAAAAAAAGGTGGGCCAGCCTGCTTGTTAAAAGACAGATTGGACAAAAATAAAAGGGAAAACAGCAGGGAGCATGGAGGCCACCCTGCCCGCCTCAGGGGTTGGGGGGTCTCAGGGAAGCGTGCAAGGCCCAACATGATCTTGTTTCCAGCAGACGTGAAGGGTTTGGGGAGGCCTTGCCACTTTTCCACAAAGAAACAGGGTAGAGTAGGCTACCAGACAAGACGTGGGGTGAGCCGGGGATCTGGACTCCTGGTTCAAGAGAGACTACAGGAGTCTTAGCCTGTCAGAGCAGATGCTCCAACATCCTGAGGGGGCAGGCGGGGCCCTGCAGGCTGGGTGGCACCAGCCGTTAGCAGATCACCAGGACTAGGGTGGAGCTGGTGCCCTAGGAAATGGTTACTCCACTTGCTCCTTGGGACACTCTGGTGCCCACAAAGACAGCCTTCCTGGATTAAAAAGCACAAACAAAACCTGGGTTTTCTGATTTTGGTCAACTTCTGGTCAGCAGTATAGAAGGGATAGTAACCAAGAGAGTAAAAGTGCAAACGTGAACTTAGCTACTGCGGAGGTGGTGGGATGGGTGGTTGGGGGGGGGGGGGGGTCGCAGAAGGCGGCTCAGCTGAGGGTGCTGCTCATAAGGTCACAGATGGGAGATGGGAGGCCAGGATGGAGGTCCCTGGCTGCTGCAGGTCACAGTAGACTCCAAGCAGCTCTGCCCAGGGGAGCCACTAATGGCTGAGCTCAAGTTGGCCCAAGGTGTAGCCCAGAGGCCACTGCCCAGTTTTTGGGTGCCTTCTTCTCCTGCCTTACGGAGCCCTTGGCTACAGAGGGGGCCTCTGGTTGGGACCTGTCACGGGGATGCCCTGGCAGAGCCAAGCACCTGGGAACCTGGGAAGGGGACACCAGGAATTCAGAGTTGGAGTCGGCACCCACAGGGCCCCCACTGGGTCCCTGAAGCACTCCTCATTTGTGCTTGATGTCATGGCCCCAGAAACTGTGCTGTGGGACAGGGATCTGTCTGGTGATTGTGACCTGTACCTTTTATTTTCATTCCACCCTGATTAACTGAACAGCTGATTCAACCTCTAGAGGTTTCCCTGGCAGCCAACCACCCTCTCCCCACCTCAGCTAGACAGATTCCTAGGAATGCTCTAGGAGGAATAGTAGGGAACTGCATACCCTAAAGTGGAAGGAGGCACCCTCTAAGAGGAGACCTGTCACTGTGAGATAGTGGACCACGGCTTGGCCATTCCCACTGTCCTGTTGCTCAGGAAGGGATGGGCCTTTCCACTCCACTCTAATTGCGCCTCCCACCCAGAGGGCTAACGTGCAAGATCTGAATGCCCAAAGACCTCAGCTGCAGGTTCCGACCACACTTGGCAGTGAGCTTGCGGCAGTTCACGGTCACCTGATTCTCGAAACTCTCCTCTTTGTCCTCTCAGAAGAATGGGAAACAGGCCTTGACCACAACAAGGCAGGCATCCCATAAAGATGAAGAGGACAGTCACCAGCACAGAGCTGGGTGGTGGATAGAGACCCCACCTCTCTCCCCTGGTCACAGCCCCTTGACTTGGTGGGGGGGGGGGAGAGAGAAAGGGTCTGGCTATACAGTAACCCTTTCTCCGAGGAAAGCAGGGCGACTCTGTCCTCAGTATGGCCAGTTGTGGATCCCCTGGGGAAAAAGCCAAGGGAAGCTTGCTAGTGAGCCATGTGATAGGCCCACAAGGCCTCCTTGCTCCCTTGGGGCCAGCCTCGGCCATGCTACACTGGGCAGAGGTAGAAATTTTTCTCCTCCTGGGGCTTGCTGATCCAGTTCCCATAGCCCATGTCCTTCAGGCCCTTTTTGAAATAGTTCTTAGCCAGTTCGTACTCGCGGGCCTCTCGCTTGGCTTCACCGTAGGAGAGTTGGAGCAGGTCCCTTCGGTAACGGAAGGAACAAAGCTTCTTAAACTGGAGGAAGATGTTCTTCTTGGAGATGCGGGACAACTCATTCTGTGGCCTGGGAACACCAGAGCATATGTGAAGCTGGGGAGTGGGGCTGGGGGTACCGGGAGGTGGGAAAGAACCTGGGGTGCGGGCCATGCTCCTCACCCATCTACAGTGCCCCGGGTCCCATCCAGAATCTCCAGGTCGTAGCCATCAGCCAGACACCAGTTGACGCTAGTCTCCTTGGTCTTCCCCGACTGTCTCTTAGAATCATAGACGCTGACACGGCCAACCTAGAAGGGCCCAGTGACAGAAGAGATGTGGGAACATCTTAGGAAATTGGTGAGGGATTTGTAGAATAGGGGTGGGGTCTTGGGGATCATTCACCTCCCCTGCTAGAATCATTTTAGGCACCTGCCACCCCCGGCCCCTGCCTGTCAAGAGGACTTTCCTGCCCCTAGCGCCCAAAGGGGTTGGTAACAAGGGGATCTCGGGATCCCAGAAAGGTGGGTACAGTTGCCAACAAAGGGAACCAGGTGTGGATACCTTGGGGTGGTTCACAATATAGGGGTATCGGAGCCCGTCTTCAAATGAACGCCCATCTCTGGTCATGCGGCAGCAAATGGCACGAGTCAGGTGTCCTTGGCTGAAAAGGTAGCCTGGGAGCAAAATGGAGATGGATGACCCCCCAGTTGGTACTCACTCGCAGAGGCAGGTTGAGGCTGCAAGCGAAGCCGTCAGACCAGGTACCAACAAACCTCCCCTGTTTGAAAGCCCCGGGGCCACCTCCCAACCCCCTAAGAGGTAAATGGGTTCGCCAACATGCATAAGGCCAGAATGTGAGGTTCTGGGTGGGTCATGGGCTTGACTTGAAGAGCCAAGCCTGGCCTGAATCAATTTCCACTCCCAGTGGAGCCCCTAGAGCCTGCTCCTGGTCATGGAGCTGAGCATCCCCGGGTCGTAATGCTCAGGAACAACAAACGGATGGATGCACCCTCACCGAGTGTGACTGACTTGAGGTACACGGGCTGTAGGAAGTGGGTGAGCAGTGCCCCCTGCAGGCCTAGCACATTCCAGCGCAGGATCTTGTCGCTACAGGACATGGTCCGTAGCCTTTCTCCAAGCCGGATGCCGTCCCAGGTGGGCACAATGTCGCTGGACTCCACTGGGATGGTGCCTTCCCCTGTGGTGAGTCGTGGTCAAACCTATCCCCCCAACTCGGGGGCCTTGCAGCCTCACTAGGACATAATTCACCTGTCTGAAGTGTAGGAGTCCTGACCTTCACTGCGTTCTCAGCTCTACAGAACATCTCATCATGCTGAGCTCCTCCCACCAAGTTAAGCTGTTTCTAGTTCTAGATATTTCATACAGATGGACCTTACCACATGCGATTTTGTGAGTGGCTTCCTTCTTTCTTCTTCTCTTGGGAAGGTTTATCGCTGCTTACATCAGCAGGTCACTATTTATTTTTTCTGCTGGGCCACACATAGCTATGATCAGGGCTTGCTTCTGGCTGTCCCCTCAGGGATCACTTCTGGTGGGCTTGGAGGACCCAATGGGGTGCTATATGGGACTGACCCTGGGTCGGCTGCATGCAAGGCAAGCATATTCCCAGCTGTGTTATCTCTCAGCTCATGCCCCCATTTTCTTTTTCTTTTTTTTTTTTTTTTTTTGTGGTTTTTAGGTCACACCCGGCAGTGCTCAGGGGTTACTCCTGGCTCCATGCTCAGAAATTGCTCCTGGCAGGCACGGGGGACCATATGGGACGCCGGGATTTGAACCGATGACCTTCTGCATGAAAGGCAAATGCCTTACCTCCATGCTATCTCTCTGCCCCCCCCACCCTTTCTTATGGTCAAGCAGCAGCCCTACTGGCTACTCTCTGTGCCACTGGAGGTTGTGGGATTCTATCCAGTATTGAGAGCCCCTGGAACACTGGATTACGATCAGGCTTCTGATCTTCTGGGCAGCTCACAGCACTTCTCCTTCAACAACAGTTCCTGGGGACAAGTAGGGGGCAGGAGCTGCACACTCACCATTCTCCACCTTGGTGCGGAGCTTGCCCTGTTTGGGGTTCTCAAAGACAGGGTAGTGGTGGGAATCAGGGCTCTCCATGGCTCTGTCACTGCACGACTTGTCGAAGAGGGCGCCGTCACCACACGGAGCAGTGCTGGAAACAGAGGACCCATCAGCACACATCTGAGCCAGCAGCTCTTTGCTATCTCACTGGCCACATAGGCCTGTTCCGGGAGTCACACACCCCACGCAGGGCAGGTTCCACTGGGGAGCACTGGCCCAGCAGTGCTGGGGTTGCCTAGGAGCTGCCCACCTGATGTAGAGATGGAAAGACACGTTCTTCTTGATCTTCAGTCTTTTTCCACAGCTGGCCAGCTCGAATATGCTGTCCCTCGCAGTCTGTGAGTTATACTTCATTAACTCGCTGTACAAAAACCTACAGGCAGAGAAGCTCTGTAAGAAATTTGCAGAGCAGAGGAATTATTTACCTACTAACCATCTCACAAGGGGTTAATATCAAAGATATATAAGGCACTGGTAGGCCTTTATAAGAAAAGGACACCCAAATCCATCAAAAAATGGAGAGAAGAGATAAACAGAAAATTCCTCAAAAAAGAAATACATGATGGGGGTTGGAGAGATAGCGCAGAGGTAGCGCATTTGCCTTGAATGCAGAAGGACAGTGGTTAGAATCCTGACATCCCATATGGTTCCCTGAGCCTGCCAGGAGTGATTTCTGAGCATAGAGCCAGGAATAACCCCTGAGTGCAACCGGGTGTGACCCAAAAACCAGAAAAAAAAAAAAAAGAAAAAGAAAAAAAAAGATATACATGAAAGGTACATGAAAAACGCTCTACATCATTAATCATCAGGGAGATGCAAATCAAACAAAAAAATCTTTCTTCAAACCAGTAAGGTATCATCTCACAAAACAGAGAGAGTGGCATACATCAAAGAACAACCAGTGCTGGTGTGGTCGAAATGGCAACTGATCCAGGTCTTCTGGGGAAAAAATATGAACATTCCTTAAAAATCTATAAATTAAGCTTCCATTGTGACCCAGCAACTCCACTTCTTGGAATATATCCCACGGGTCCAAAAACAAAATGGAGAAAAGAAATATGAATCCCTATGTTCCTTGCAGCACTAGTTGCAACAGTCAAATCTGCAAACAGTCCAGTGTCGAAGAATATGTGACTAGATAAAAAAACTATGGTACATATATGCAATGAAATATTACTCAACCATAAGAAAAGATAGTCATGAAATTTGCTGCTACATGGAGGGACCTGGAGTACTGTGCTGAATGAAGTTATTTAGAGGACAGACTGGCACAGAAAGATCTCTTATTTGCAGGATATAAAGAAACACAATGGTGGAATAACAGATACCCAAAGACAATGGAAACAGAGAACATGAGAACTGCTATCCAGTAGGAAACAAGCCCCCTTGAGGGAGTTGAAAGATAGGATAGAGAAGGGTGGTAAGAAAATGTCTATGGTGGAAACAAGACTCCACCCAGAATGAGGAGGTGGTGCTGCAAGGGGATAAAGTGTAAAGTGTTACATATGAAATCCTATCAGCAACAGCACTATAAACACCAATGCAAATATCTGTCCACCCACCCATCCATCCATCCATCCATCTTATCCATCCATCCATCCATCCATCCATCCATCCATCCATCCATCCATCCATCCATCCATCCATCCATCCACCCATCCATCCACCCACCCACCCATCCATCCATAAATCTATCCACCCACCCACCTACCCACCCATCCATCCATCCACTCACCCACCCATCCACCCATCCATCCACCCACCCATCCATCCATCCATCCATCAATCATCTACCTCATTCTATTTTTAATATTTTTAAAAGTGCCTCTTGTAGAAGCAGACTGGTGGGAGGCAAATGGGGGGGGGCATTGGTAGAAAAAAATGGAGAGTGATGAAGGGACTGATTGGTGTTGAAACATTGTATGCTGAATCCCAATCATAAATAATTTTGTAATTTTACAGTGACTACATAAGAAAAATAAAATAAAAAAAATCTTTGGAGATTGTGAGGGTCTTTGAGAAGGGGACCCCCTCGGTGAGTAGTGGGCCCTCAGAAACATGGGCCTCAATGGAACTGAGAACAAAGCCTCCGAGTTAGCTGCTCTATGGCAATGAAAGGCAGGACAGCGGCAGGTGTGCAGGGCAGTGAGATGTAGACAGGATCACCCTCTCCCAACTCTCAGCCCTGACCAAGGTCACTTCGTGCATCTGAGAGCAGATACGCAGTGGAGCAGCAGAAAAACCGAGCATGCTGGTGAATGGTTGGGCAGCAACATTCCACCCCCAACACACACCTGATGAAACCCCTCCGGGAGATAATCTCAGCGTGACAGTCGTTCACGGTCTCCCCCTTCAGGCTGAGTGCGTCCCCCTTCACACATCGGTTTCCTGGGAGGGGTGGGTGCAAGCGAGGTGAGAACCCCAAAGCTGGATGGTGGTGCCTGGGGCTATCTGCACACCTCCCTGAAGACAGGCATGGCACCTGCAGGTCTGATTCCAACCCCCCAGATGAGAATAACTCATTCTGTACCCTGAAATCAGTCCCCTAGACAGTAAGGAGTGGCCCCCAAATGCTGAGCTGGGTATACCTCTGACTACCCTGAATATCTTTTCTGGAGGCTGAGGATCTGGATTCATACTCTGGATGACATGAACACCTGGCTCTCAGCATCAATAGGGGCTTCATGGTCCCTGCTGAAGCAGGGCCCCAGCACTGACACCCTGGTCAGGCTGGCAACAGTTCTGGGCCTGAGCACTGCCTGGGAGACCTGCCTCCCTTGACCCTGCCAGAACAAAATCTTTCCTTTCCTAGGCCGAATCCATATACCTGTCCCCAGGCTGACCACAATGCCCTGATCCTCAGCATTCCTCTTCATGATGATGGCGGCCAGGATCTTGCGGCCCAGCAGAGATGGCTGGAAATTGTTGGTGAGGGCATTGAAGCACCGGTGGCTCAACATAGCAATCTGGTCATGGAAGGTGCTGCCCGTGACGGGGAGCTGAGGGGACAGACAGGGCGGTGTCAGCCCAGGGCCAGGCTCCCACTTCGTACCCCACCCCATATCTATGGCTCAGCTCTACCCAGAGTAGAGTTAGCAGGACCCTCACCTTCCTCTCCCCTCGACCCTGCCAGAAAGAAATCATGAAAGGCAAGCGCTTAACTGTCTTTGGCTGTGTCTCTGAGGCCCTGGAGAGGAGGAGCATAGTTCTTCTGAGCCCGGCCCCTGTCACAGGGGTTACCTCTGTGAAGCCCAGGCGCTCGGCCTTCTCATTCTCCCCGATCAGGACACGCAGAGCCGCGTCAGCTGCCTCCTGCTTGCCCTGCTTCTTGCTATATGCGCACACAGCAGGGAACCAGCGACCCCCGACTTTGGCTTGGTAAACGAACCTTTGGGGAAGAGAGCAGCCGGGTAAGTGCTTGCCTCCCTGCACACACCAGCTTTCTTGCTCTGACACACACGAGGGATCATTAAAACCATGGGCTGCATAGCTAAAGTGGGGGCACTGCGAGGCAGGTGGCAATGAGGTGACTGCTGCTGGAACAACACAGACCTTCAGCAACAGCCGTCCTGCTCCCACTTGAGACCATAGGGGCAGGGCCCATGGGGACCATGTGGCACATGGGACAGTGGCTGACAAAGGCTGGGAAATGATGCCAAAATACAGCGTTATCACGGCTGACTAACATGCCTCAGGACATGTGGACAGTGTTCTTATTTATTTTGTTGGTTTCTGGGTTACACCTGGCGGTGCTCAAGGTTTAATCCAGGCTCTGAATTCAGGGGTCACTCCTGGCAGACTCTGTAGACCATATGCAAACATACCCTACCCTACTTATTGTACTATTGTTCTGGCCCTCCACCATGTTTCCAACAGTCAAAACGATAGCACATGAATTTCTGATCTGGTCTAAGAGAAACATGGTGCAATAAAGGCTGTGTACAGAAGCCACAAGTGTATGGGTGTGAGTGTGTTTAGATGTGTGTGCTCATGTATGCTTTCAAAGACCTCTTTACTGATGTCGTGTGTGTGTGTGTGTGTGTGTGTGTGTGTGTGTGTGTGTGTGTGTGTGTTTTCTTAGGTCCACTACCTGGTGCCACCCCATAGGCACAAAAAGGCTGAAAGCTGGGGCCAGAACAATATTACAGCAGGTAGGGTGCTTGCTTTGACAGGAATGAACCTGAGCACAGAGCTAGGAATATGTGTACAAAAATAAACTGAAAACCAACAAAAAGACTCAAAGCCATTGAGGGGGGTGATGAACATATATAATGTGAGATTTGAGTGCCTTTGATATCTGTGTCTGTAAGTGCAGTTTATATTTTCATCTTGTCTATGGGAATTCCAACAGATGCAGGGATCCTCAAACTTTTTAAACAGGGTGCCAGTTCACTGTTCTTCAGGCTGTTGGAGGGCCAGATTATAGTAAAATCAAAAGTTATGAACAAATTTCTATGCACACTGCATATATCTTATTTAGAAGTGAAGAAACAAAATGGGAATAAATACAATATGTGGCCCGAGGGCCATAGTTTGAGGATCATTGCATTAAAGCAATGAGCCATGGGCAGGCATTTTTCCTCAGGCAGTCTCAGTCTCCACATCACTTTTTCTTACAGCCTTATTTCTGCATTTCTCTTTTGTTTTGTTTTGTTTTTTGTTTTTGTTTTTGGGCCACACCCGGCCTTGCTCAGGGGTTACTCCTGGCTGTCTGCTCAGAAATAGCTCCTGGCAGGCACGGGGGACCATATGGGACACCGGGATTCGAACCAACCACCTTTGGTCCTGGATCGGCTGCTTGCAAGGCAAACGCCGATGTGCTATCTCTCCGGGCCCTGCATTTCTCTTTTAACATGGGGTCTGTTCCAGCCCCTCACCTGAGAGCTCAGTGCCAGGCCAGGGGAAAATCCGGCTCGGGGCCCTTAGTGGGACCTTGTGGACTACACTGAGCGTGCTCTCCAGCCAAGCTGTCACTGGGTCAGCTGAATTCCTTGACTAAAAAGGTTTCTGGCACTCAGTCTAAATACCAACCCCCACACACTCAGGGGTGGGAACTCTAGAGTAAGTTTGATTCCTGGCACCACAAGATCCTTGAGCAATGTTGGGGGGCAGCCCTGGAGGGACCTGCCACTACATCCTTGGGCCCTTGCACTGAACCACCCACCAGACTGGCTAAGAATCATTGGATGGAATCCTTGGGCCTCTTGGATGACCTTTAACCCCAACTTTTAATCCAGTTATTTTATGATTTCACTCATGGTACATTATATGCCCTTTTTTTTTTTTTTTTTTTAATTTGGGGTGGTATACCTGGAAGTGCTCAGGGGTTACTCCTGGCTCTCCATTTAGGAATCATTCCTAGCAGACTCAAAGGATCATATGGGATGCTGAGGAATGAACCCGGGTTGGCCGAGTGCAAGGCCAATGCCCGACCCACTGTGTCCTCATGTTCTTCATTTTTTGATTTTTGGGCCACATCTAATATCACTTGGCAGTGCTTAGGGCTTACACCTGTGGACGGGGAATCACTCTTGGTTCTACACTCAGGGATCACCTCTGGTGGGGATTAGAGGTCACAGCTGGCTCTCTGCTCAGTATCACTCTTGTTGGACTTGGGGGATAATATGAGGTGTCTCTTCAGTTATCACCTGCAAATACCGATGATGGCTCTTACCAATGACCATCTTCCCTTTCTCCCTAACATATGTGAGTTTTTCCTTTAAAAGGATCGTTAGTTGGTAATGCCAGACTGATATTAAAATATGATGTACCTCTATCTGCCTCCTGACTTAAAGGGGAAAAAGTTCTGAGTTCAACAATAAGTAAGCTCTTGACTTCAAACATTTTTTTTGAATATACTAAGTGGCTATTCACCAATTCCTGTTTTATCAACAGCCTGTTTTCTCATCTGAATTGATATTGCTTTATTTTTTTGTTTTTTGGGTCCACCTGACAGCGCTCAGGGGTTACTCCTGGCTCTACACTCAGAAATTGCTCCTGGCAGGCTCAGGGACCCATATGGGATGCCGGGATTTGAACCACTGTCCTGCATGCAAGGCAAACACCCTACATCCATGCTATCTCTCCGGCCAATATTGCTTTTTTTTTTTTTTTTTGGTTTTTGGGTTACATCTGGCAGTGCTTAGGGGCTCCTCCTGGCTCTGTGCCCAGAAATCTTTCCTGGCAGGCTCAGGGGATCATATGGGATACTGGGATTTGAAACACTGTCCATCCTGGGTTGGCTGTGTGCAAGGCAAACACCCTACTGCTGTGCTATCTCTCTAGCCCGAAACTGCTTTTTAGAATTCTATGTAATTTTTTCTTTTGATCTATTAATATTTTTTATGCATGACTATCTATCAATCAATATAAATTTATTCATATTGCCAATACATTAATATATATCAGTATAGAATACAAATCTTTAAGTGCATTGTGCCAAAAAGCCACTCTTCACATTAAGAAGAGTAAACATTGGCCCGGAGAGGTAATCAGGGGAAGGCACTTGTCCTGCATGCAGCTGACCCTGATTTGATCCTGGCACCCCATAGGATCCCCTGGACTTCATCAGTAGTGATCCTTGAGCACAGAGCCAGAAGGAAGCCCAAGAACAGCTCGGTGTGAGCCTCCCTCTCTCCCTCAAACAACACAAAGGAAACAAAAAGTGCTAGTCTATGCACAGAAACTTCTAGATAGATTCAAGAAACTGGGATATAAATCTGAAATAGGAAATGCAAAGCCTGAGAAAGAAACTAAGACTTTTCAGAGTTTTTCAGCATTAAAGATCTTTCTCTTGGGGCTGGATAGCACATCAGGTAGGAAGTCTGCCTTGCATATGGTTTACCTGGGTTCAATCCCCAGCATCCCATATGGTCCCTTGAGCCTGCCAGGAGTAATTTTTGAGCCCAGAGTAGCCTGAGTGCTGTTGGGTATACTCCCAAACCAAAATAAAACTAATTCCTCACCCTCCAAAAAAAAAAAACCTTACTCTGAATGTATGAATTCCCTAGAAATTAAAGATATCTAAAAATCTGCAAAAAACAAAACACAACAAAAAAAAAAAAAGGGGGGGGGGCCAGAGAGATAGCATGGAGGTAGGGCATTTGCCTTGCACACAAAAGGACGGTGGTTCGAATCCCGGCATCCCATATGGTCCCCTGAGCCTGCCAGGAGCAATTTCTGAGCGTAGAGCCAGAGTAACCCGAGTGCTGCCAGGTGTGACCCCAAAACAAAACAAAACAAAACAATTAAAAATCTGGAGGCTGAGAGATTTTTTTTTTTTTTTTTTTTTTTGGTTTTTGGGCCACACCCGGCGGTGCTCAGGTTACTCCTGGCTGTCTGCTCAGAAACAGCACCTGGGAGGCACGGGGAACCATACAGGACACCGGGATTCGAACCAATCATCTTTGGTCCTGGATCGGCTGCTTGCAAGGCAAACGCCGATGTGCTATCTCTCCGGGCCCTGAGAGATGGTTTGAAAGACTAGAACAGAGCTTTGTGTGTCAAAGCCCTAGTTTGCTCCTAGGGCATCAGGTGGTCCTGAGTACATCCAGAAGCAACCCCTACACACTGAGCCAGGAGTGGCCCAACACAAACTGGGCCAGTTTTAGAAGGCAGAGACACTGACTGAGAGAGTGAGTGCACCTGAGCATGCCGAGCACCTGGAGATGGGCTGTGGTCCTTTTGGCCTGACCCTCTCATCAGTCCCAGCTCTCACTGCCCCTCCAAGTCCCCCACACCCCTGTAACCATGCAGATGCTCACTTGGGCTCATGGGGTGGTCCCGATTGATCGACCAGCTTGAACTCAGCTGTGAAGCCATGGGAGCGGGCATACTCGAGGAGGCCCCCCACAGGGTTGGTGTTGAGGTAGCGGACGAGCTCACTGACCCTTCGACTGCTGCCAGGCAACACAGATTCCAGGCTGTCCAGGGTCTCCGTGCCAGTGCCTCCAGGCTGAAGGAGAATGAGCCAGAGAAAAGAGGAGGCAAGGACCCCCCACCCTCATCAGGAGGGCCACGCCACCCCACCTGGTCCTCGGAGGATGACGTTGAGTGGCTCGAATTGCTCGTCTCCTCGTTCAGGGCCTTCATGGCCTCCTTGGCAGCCATCTGCTTGGCCACCTTCTTGCTGGGGGCACTGGCTGTGGGGAAAGTGTGGGTTCCCACGGTCACGCAGTACTGGAACCTGGGGGTAGTGAGAGGAGACGGGACCAAAGGGGTCGGTAGGGATAGCCGCATCCACACAGAGTGCCTGGCCCAGAAGCTACTCCCTGCACCCTTCACTCTTCTCCTGCCCCGTGTCTGAGCCTGGCTGATCTCCACCTAACACCTGAACCACAGCCGCTACAGTGTCACCTCCATGACCTCTGCTGAGCCGAGTTTCCAGAGCATCTGCACCTGCCGTCTCCACCCCAGTGACCCACCAGCCCTGCTCACTCCCTGCTCGGCCCTTCCCGTTGCTGACCTGGTTCTTAGCTCTACATGTGCCCCCACCCCACGAAGCCCCCATATTTTCACACTAAAACCAGGAGTCAGGGGGCCAGAGAGGAAGGACAATAGCTTGAGGTGGGAGGGGAGAGTGAGGCGAGAGATATACTTGGGGTCATGGGCGGGGCCTTCTTTGGACAGGAGGCGGAATTCACAGGAGCTTCCCAGCTTGTGAACACATTCCAGCAAGGTGGTGACGGGGCTCTTCCCGGAAGATAAGAGTGCTGAGGGGGCAGCGGGCTGGGGCTCTGCAGCCTGCGAAAGAGGGAGACAAGAAGTAACCGAGATGCAGAGGGGAGAAGGGGAAGGAGGAGGCAGGAAAAAAAAAGTGCTAGTCTTTGCACAGAAAAGGAAAGAAGAGGAGGGGAGGGCGAAGTAGGGCAAAGTAGGGAAGGGAGGGAGGAGAGAAGATGGAAGGAAATGAAGAAGAGATAAGTGAAGAGGGGAGAGCAGAGGAGGCAGAGGGTAGGTGAGGGAGAAGGGTGAAGAAGGAGGCTTGGAAGACAGAGAGAGTGGGGGAGGACAGAGAAAGGAAGAGCAGAGCCGGGAGAGTTGAGGAAGGGAAGGGATGGAGAGAAAAGGGGAAAGGAGAAAACAGGGCGAAGGGGAGAGGACAGGTGTGGGAGAGGAACAGGAGGGTCTGCCTTGTAGGAGGAAGATTAAAATCTGTTTTGATTATTGAACACATTTGATTATTTGAACACCTCTAGTGGTATTCAGGGGTACTACTTGGTGGTGCTTGGGGGACCATACAGGGTGTCAGGGATTAAACTCAGGTTGACCACATGCTGACCTACCTTCTGTACAATGGCTCCAGCCCAGGAGTGGCTATTTGAATGTCTCATTTCTCTGACCGGGAGAGACTGGACCCACATCTTTAGGGCAGACAGGATGGGAAGCAGCAGAAGCTGCTAGTGTGGGATGGGCCTTGCACTGAGGCACCCACCTTCTCAGACTCCTTCTCCTCCAAATAGTGTCGCAGTTCTTCAGGCCTCCCTCCATCCTTGTTTCTCTCTTCTTCGAGCAGAATCTTTAAGGCCTTCAGGGCTGCGTCCTGCTTGGCTACTTTCTTGCTGCCAGCTTCAGCTGGGGGAAACTCTCGGCCACTTACAACAACTTGGAATTTAAATCTTGATGGAGAGGGATGAGAGCGGTGAACAATGATCCAGGCCACCCCTTTATCCCCTCCAGGCTGCCACCCTGGCACTGCCTACCACCACAGGAGATGAAGGTGGGCTGGGAGCTGCCATGCCAGGAAGCTCAACATCTTCCTGCATTTCAGGAACAGTTGGTCCCTCTCACCCTGAAATTCAAGAGCTGTGGACTCAAGGATTTTGCACAAACCCCAAGCCAGGCAAGCCTTTGTCCAGGCCTCCAGGGCCCGCTCAAATCAACTGCTTTGGCTCTGCTCACTCTGGGGTCTCCTTTAGAAAGAGGGTCAAACCTTTCTGACTTTTTAGGTCTCCTGGAACACTGGGACATGGCCCCCCTGTTTCTTAGTTTCTTAGTGCCTTCCCCACTCTGTGATAGGTGGAAGAAGCAAAGGTTGGTAGCCCAGGCTCTACCACACAGGCAGAAATTCTGGCATTGCCAGCTGGTGGTGAGACACCTCTTGCCCCCAACCCTGCCATCAGCTTCCCCGCAATGCCATTTCAGTTACTAAGATAGTCAGAAGGGTTGAGAGGCAGGATAGGGGAAGGGATGGCTTTGCACGCATCTGTCCCAAGTTTGGTTCCTGACACCCCAAGGGTCCCTTGAGCCCCAAGAGGAGGAGAGATCTCCAAGTAAGCCCCATCTGGGGTGGCCCCCAACAAAGACAATCACGAGAACAAGAGGCCCACTTGGGCTTCCCCCCACCCCAAGCTAACCTGGGTTTTATACAGGCGTGGAGTCTCTGTGGTTGCTGCCCACCAGAAGGCCGCTCATTGAGGCATCAGGCACTACCCCACTAAGTAGTTTCCTTGACCTGGGAGGCCAGAGCAGCTGGGACGGGGGTTCCCTCAAGGCCCCACAACTCCCTCTGGTAGTGCTGGCAAGGCCTTTGTGTGGAGGGACTAAAGCCACAGCACCTCCTCAACAGGCCTGGTGTGTGCCCATTACCTCCCTGAGAATAGAGCAGAGGGGGTTTTGTGTATACCCGCCACTGCTGTGGTGGGGGAACCCTGTCCCTTCCCACTTGTCCTGCATCCCTGGAGAGGAAGGTGCTACAGAGCGGGCGGGGTCTTTTCCCCCTCAGGCCTGAAGAAGCTGGTCAGCACTGGCTCATGGCTATGTCCAGAGTCAGCTGCCCACCTGGCTCTGCTGTCATCCAAGCTGCACCCAGCCCGGCCCAGATCTAGAGGGAGGAGGGAGCAGACTCTTACCGGGGCTCGTGGGGTGGCCCGCTCTGCTCCAGCAGCTGGAACTCACACGTCTGGCTGGCGAACTGGGCATATTCCAGCAGTCCACTGACGGGGTTCTTCAAGTGGCACTGGGCTAACTTCTTGTAAGGTGAGCAGCGTGGCCAGCCGTGGTTGTAGAATGAGGGCATCTCCATGATGGTGCGGAACTCACCTGGCGCCGCACGGATGCTGTTCAGGTCATCAGGGATGTCGTCGGTGGCCCACTGGCCATTCTCGGAGTCAGCATAGCTGGGCTGAGAGGAGATGCTGTGATGTACAAGAGGGGGCTTGGGCCGTGGGGGCTCTGCTGGCGTCTCTAGCTTTATACTTGGTATTTGCCCATTCTCCACCTTCAGGGCTGTGGCTGTGAGGCTTGTGGGGACGGTGGGTGGTGTGGGTAGGGGGCATGTGGGCAGCTCACGATTGTCCCCAGCCTGTGGGGTCTGGGCAGTGCCACCAGGCCCCCTCCTGAGCTGCAGTCGCTCCCGCTTCTTGTCCGTCAGGTACCAGATTGGGGAGGTGGCACCCTGCCTGCGGACATCGCCCTGCTGCTCCAGGTCCAGCAGCGCTGCATGGACATCACGGGCCTTGCTGAGGCCGACGTTTCTGGCCAAGTTCAGGGATGAGGAGTTGGCTGTATTGAACAGGTAGTCACAGATTTTCTCCTTGAGCTCAGCCATGTCCAAGGGCTCAGGGAGATCCACCAGGTCAGGAGTAGGGTCCTGGTCTCCAGTCTCTAAGTGCTGGGCCCCAGGCCCGTGGGGACTGTCCTCTTTGCAGAGTGGCTGTGCTCTGCCTGGCTGGTGAGGTGGGTGGTCCCAGGTCTGAGTGGAGGCAACAATTCTCCACCGAGGGGGCCGCCCTGGCTGCTGGTGTAGCCACCCTTTCCTTTTCAGGGAGTACAGGGCCTGGTTGACAGATTTTGGGGATGTATGCAGCCGATAGGCCAGCTCCTTGGCGGTGGTGGACTGGTTTTTGCCCAGCTCCTTCAGGAGTGCCCAGATGTGCTGCTCCTGTACCTGGCTGATGCTTAGCTGCTGGAACTGTGAGGAGAGTTGTTCAAGGCCTTGCCATGGCTGGACTCCGCTGCCATGCTGGGGAGGCTGTAGGTACCCTGGCAGGAAGTGATCTCCCGGCACGGCCCTGGAGGGGGGTCCGGGGAACCTGGGCTGGAGTCCAGAGGAAGTCGGTAGCAGTGGTGCTGCTGGACGATGCCCCTTGAGGAACTCTACCTGCTGGAGCTGGAAGTTGTTCAGGGGGCTGGGCAACCAGGGCTGCGGAAGTCTTAGGTTGCTCTGTCCACAGACCAGTGTGGCCTGCAGCTGGTACCTGTGCCAGGAGCCCTGCACGATAAAAGGGAAGAGATACTGAGTTGGGGGCCCAAGAAGGCCAGTGGCAGAAATGGCTGGCCTGTCTCATGAGGACAGAGAAGCGAGGTCAAGGGGCATCCACCCACTCAGTCGTGCCTCTCCTTCACCCTTTCCACAGTTGACAAGAGCTTCTACGTCCCCAAATTATCCCTGTAAGTTTAAAAAACAGATGTGACTTTGATTTCAGAACCAAGGATGCCACAACAGAGATCTAAATCTCCCTGGGGACTCAGGGGGAAACGAAGACAAGCAGGGCTGGAACAGCAGCCCCTGAACCCCACCGGTCATAGCACAGGAGGCTGCCACAGTGGGGGGCAGTACTGCATGGGGTCCGCCCCACTGCCACCCTGATAAAGGTGATGCTCCTAGAAAAAGGCACATTACCCTCAGCCCTCAGGGTGAGACACCCAGATCCATCCTGAGTCCATCAGCCCCATGGCTACCCTCAGCACGCATCTTCTGAACCCCAAGTTGTAGGGCACCAGTGAACTCACATCCCCCACATGCCACATGAGCTGGGCCCTTCTTGCCCATGGGTTACTGCTGGGTGCTCATCACCAGAGAGAGTGAGAGGACCCAGTGTGGGTGGGGTTGCCTTCTGGGTCCCTTCAGCCTTCTGTGCACCATACTCTGTCTCAGGGAGTGGGGCATTTACTCCCTGTGTCCCCACATACAGAACATATCCCTTACTGACCCCATAACACCACTTCACCCCCAGCAAAGGCTACCTCCAGCCCTGAGGCCCTGTCTGGCTTCCAACCCATGTCACTACCACCAGCACAGAACTAAAGACCCCCCAGCTGTGCCAGTTTCTAAGCCAGGAAGTTTCTGGGCTTGTGGTTCTCTTGTTGTTCATGACGCCGAATATCAACTACAGGAACAGATGTTCTTTTTTTTTTTTTTTTTTGGTTTTTGGGCCACACCCGGCGGTGCTCAGGGGTTACTCCTGGCTGTCTGCTCAGAAATAGCTCTTGGCAGGCACGGGGGACCATATGGGACACTGGGATTTGAACCAACCACCTTTGGTGCTGGATCGGCTGCTTGCAAGGCAAACGCCGCTGTGCTATCTCTCCGGGCCCGGAACAGATGTTCTTTAGTGTTTGCTTTTAGGACTCGGTGTGGACACCTCACCCAGAGGGTCTGGGCCTGGGGTCCTGGGGTCTGAGCTCAATTCCTGGACAGATGAGGCTCAAGACATACCCCTGGCAGGGGCCTCTTCCTACTGACTCTGTGGTTGGCACAGATAAGCCCCATATCCCAGAGTGAGCTGCCTAGAGGTGAGAGGAGGATGCATATGTGTGGGGCAGCACTGATTCCCCCGCAGCTACTCTGTGCCTAAGTCTCAGAGTGTCTACAGTTCTGACCCCACAGAGTCTCCAGTCTTCACCTCCTCCCTCAACAAAAATAGCCCTTCCATTCATTTCTCATCTCAGAACCAGTCACATTTCTACCCAAGGTCCCATCCTTACAACTGCTCCCAAATGTGCGACCTTCCCAGGATTGCCCAATTCCCCCACAGACTCTATTCACTGCTGATGGGTGTTGGGCTTAAACTCTGACTCCAGCCCTTGATTTCTTTTCTTTTCTTTTTTTAATTTTTGGGTTACACCCGGCAGCACTCAGGGGTTACTCCTGGCTCTATGTTCAGAAATTGCTCCTGGCAGGCTCAGGGGCCATATGGGATGCCGGGATTCGAACCACCGACCTTCAGCATGCAAGGCAAACGCCTCACCTCCATGCTATCTCTCCGGCCCCAGCCCTGGCTTTCAACCTCTCCTCCCAGTGCCAGAGAGCCTGGAAAGCAGGAAGGGCACTGGCTTTGCATGCAGCAAACCCTTCTTCTATCCATGAGCCCCATCAAGAGTTGCCCTAAACCCAAAATCAAAAACAGAGTTCCCCTACCCCTAAGAAAGGAGTATTCTAGGGTTGGAAAGATAGTATAGTGGGTTTGGACACCTGCCTGGCACATAGCTAATCCGAACATCTTATAGAGATTGCATTAAATCTGTACAATGCTTTAGAAAGTATTTCCATTGGTTCCTGGCACCAGGAATGACCCTTGAGAACTTCAGGGTGGCTCAACCACCCCAATTATAAAGACAAAAGTCAAGAATTAAACTCTCCTCCTAGGTTCTGGTGCCAAGTCTCCAAGGCCTCCTCTCACCTCTCAATTCTGCACGTACTGCCGTATAAGTACCACGAGCTCACAGATTGCGCCACTGGAGCCTCTCCCCTTACCTCTCTGTTACCTTCTTTCTTCCCTCAGTCCCCAAGTAGATTTCCCTCTCTCCACTCTGTGCTGTAGCGGCCCCTTCAGAGAGTTCAGGTTGTCTTCCCACCACTGTCCATCCTCTGTCCCACTTGCCATCTTTGCCCTCTGGAGCTGCCTTCCCCTTCCTCCTTGCCTGGCTCCATTCACTGTGGCTGCAGTGTCCTCTGCAAGTTACTAGGGCCAGAACTCAAGTCCGTGCTGAGCTGCCTGGTCTGTCTGCCATTAGGCAGTGCTTGTCCCATTTCCCCTGGTCCCCTGTGGTGGTGAGGTCTCCCTCTAGTTCTAACTAACTCTTCAGGACCTCCCATGGGGCTATCCCATCTGTGTTCAGCAGTCTCTCTCCCCTCATACTCTTTGACGACCCATGGATGTGGCCTACATCATCCAGGCTAGCTGATGTTTAATGGCACAGGAAATAGTGGAAGGGGATAGCCAACTATACACAGCTGTCCACTGGTGGGGATGAAATGGACTCCAAGGGAAGCCTCCAATGTTTTTCTTTATATCCCCAGCACCTAAGACAGACTGAGTTAGCAGGTTAAAACAGAGGGGATTGGGCTAGAAAGATAGCACAGCAGAAAGGCGTTTGTTTTGCATACAGCCAATCCAGGAGATGGTGGTTCAAATTCTGGCATCCCATATGGTCCCTGAGCCTGCCAGGGGCAATTTCTGAGCACAAGGTGAGGAGTAACCCCTGAGCGACTCCGGGTATGACCCCAAAACAAAAATCCCCCAAACCCCCCAAAACACAGGGGAGCCTGGACCAAAAAAAAAAAAAAAAAAAAAAAAAGCCAACAAAAGGCATCTCAAACCCCAATCCTCAGTCTGTTCTTGCTCCTCCCATAGATGCCCAGAGTGGAGTGCCCAGAGAGAGGAAGAGCCTGTGGAGTCAGAGAGAGATCAGGGCCTGGTGGAGGATCCTTAAGATTCCTTTGGGTAACTCAATTAAAAAAACTTTGTTTCCAAGGAACCAGAATGTTTCTTGATAAAATATTCTAGACTTAAACTGCTACTATTGTGCCTAAACTTGCAAAAACTATTTGAATGTCCATATATAGAAGAAGAGTTGGATTTAAAAAAAACACATATCCATGGTATAGAGCAGTACTCGCATTATTTTATTTTTTTGAGGGGAAGGGGTCACTGGGGTTACACCTGGCTGTGCTCAGGACTTACTTTCTTAGCTCTGTTATCAGGGGTCACTCACTCCTGAAGGGGGCTAGAGGGTACTGGGGATCAAATCCAGATCAGCTACAAAACTTTCTCTCTGAAACTCTAACTTAAAAAACAAAGTGTGGTGCTCGCTTTGGCAGCACATATACTAAAATTGGAACGATACAGAGAAGATTAGCATGGCCCCTGCGCAAGGTTGACACGCAAATTCGTGAAGCGTTCCATATTTTTATTCTGCCAATAGTAGATGGAGCCAAAGATGGATTTAGCAGCCTTTTCTCAAGTCATGTTTGGTGTTCTTTTCCCAAACAGATAATCATGCTTTATATTGGCTGAGGGGGATATCTGTACCTTGGGTTGACTGTTTTAATAAAGGGTCTTTTCAAATACGGTTAAAGAAAAACAAAACAAACAAAAAAACAAAGTGTGAGGGGGTGCGAGTTAAAGCAAAAGGGCACAGTGAATGCCTTGCTTGCCAATAGTACAGTGGGTGGGACATTTGCCTTGCACACAGCCAACCTGGATTCAACTCCTAGTAGATACTCCATATGGTTCCCCAAGTCCTGCCAGGAATGATCCCTGAGTGCAGAGCCAGGAGCACTGCTGGGTTTGGCTTCCAAACCAAAATAAATAAACAAACGAATTGAATGGAAAAAGAAAAGTCCTAGTGGCCCAGCACCTCTATACCTGAGAACCTGATCGTATACTATAGAGTGTGATTAGGAGTGGCCCAGAGTCTCCTGCACTGCTAGGGTGCTCCCTCCCCACCAAAGTGGTACGATCCATTTGTATGCATCCAGAGAATACTTAAGAAGATGCTTGGGCCGGGAAGGTGGCGCTAGAGGTAAGGTGTCTGCCTTGCAAGCGCTAGCACTGGACGGACAGCGGTTCGATCCCCCGGTGTCCCATATGGTCCCCCCAAGCCAGGGGCGATTTCTGAGCGCATAGCCAGGAGTAACCCCTGAGCATCAAACGGGTGTGGCCCAAAAACCAAAAAAAAAAAAAAAAAAAAAAAAAAAAAAGAATATGCTGGAAGTGAGTTAGAAAAAACATCTATGATTGAATCCCTTTTTGTGAATAAAAGAAACTAGGCTGTGGCCCTGTGTGCAAGTAGCTAGAACAGAGAGCAAGAAGGTCACGCTGAGCACAAAGGCCTGTCAGCTGCGCAGCTTGGGGGAAGGGAAGGGGAACCATGATTTCTTCTTTCCTGCCCTATTGGTCCCTGAAAAACCAAGCTAAGTTACCCCTTGAAAAGCGCCATTTGCAGGGCGAGGCAAAGTATAGGAGAAGGTGGGGTGGGGAAAGGCCGTAAGAGAAGAGTTGACAAGTGGGAAATAGAGCTACAGGGTTCAGTCCTGATCCCCCCCACCCCTGCAATGCACCACTTCCTAACAAATCAAGTAGCCAGCAACCTGCACCAGGCCCTACAGTGTCCACTTTCCTCACCTGAGCTAATGTAGTTATATAATAAAATGGGTTGCTACGTATAGAAAAACACTCCTCTTTCAAATCAGAGTCCTTAGTCCCCTTGAAGGAAAGAAAAAACGGAAACAGATTCTAAGCCAATGATGTAAAACATTTAAAGATGTAACATGTATACGTGTTTTATACACATAAAGCACATCTTAGGGAGTTTATCCTATAAAACCTAAGGTCTAATGTACAAATAGTTGATTTATACTTTTATGAGCATTGACCCTGCAGTGAAAACAGATAACACAGAAGACAAAGGCAAAGGACAAAAATACCACACTCTGCTGTCTTCCTCCAAAGCAATCTTATGTTCTCAGTAGTCAACTCCTTGCCCATACACATTGCCCAACTGTTGCCCCTTAGAAAAAACAAGGGGCAACTTTAGTTTATCCCAAAACCTCAGGCATGTGGACCCAGCCACTGTCTATGAGCAGCAACTGCAGGGAGACCCACAATTTGTTTCTCTAGACACCAGCTAAAGGGGTATTTTCTAGGGAGAACATTTACAGGAAAATGATGTTTTCTCCTGGGTTCAAAGGGGCCACTTTTCAAAGAAGTGGCTCCAGCGGGGTTAGGGCACAGCAGTGGCTGGTCCCTTGAGCTGGGCGGACTCTGTACCTACTTCTGGGAAGGGGGTGCATGTTTCCCCATAAGCCCGACACACCCCATAGATCTACAGGGCAGAAAGTCCCCTGGCAGGGTCCTAGAACTCCACTCTGTGGACCTCACCTGCGGGTGTGGGCCACAGCGCATTGGCCTGCCTCAGAGCGAGCAGGTGGTGCCAGGTGAGGAAGGAAGCTTCGGCTTACCTGCTGGGACCCCTGGTAACCCCGCGGCATGTCCCGGTCAGTGCTGGGAGCAGCGCGACCCCTACCCCGAGAGCCATGCCTCTCAGCCAGGGTCACTGCGGGGGGTGTGTACACGTGTGTGGGGTGAGGGGTCGCGTGGGAACTCCCCCTGGGAATGCGGCAGCTCAGCAGCAAGATCCAAGCGACGGCTAGATTCGGCTAGATTTTACTTTCGTTTCTCTTGCAAACCGGGAAGGGAGGCGGGGCTGAGGGGAGGCGAGGTCTGCACCCCAGGCTCCTGCGACAACAGGCTAATAACCCCAGTTTGCCGGGGAGCGCTGGGTGCGGTGCAAGATGCAACTGGGACTCCAGTGACAGTCCTTGCAAAGCAATTGTCAGGCCTGGAGCCTATGCTCACTGACCCGCCCCAGGAGGGAGCTGAGGCACAGGGAGCCAAAGGTGGGTGCCTCCGCCACCCCAGAGCGCGCTGAGACCTTAGGGCATTGGGCACTATCCGCATCCGTAGGTAAAGCGTCCCTACACTCAACAGCCGGCAGAGCGGGCGGCAGCGAGGCTCACTGACTATCGTCAGCAGACCTTACACCAGTGTGGAAACTGAGGCTGATGGGGCCGTGGGGAGTGTAAACTATACCCCACTCCAGTGGCTGTGCACCCCAGCACTGTCCCAGAAACAGCTGCTGTGGCTTCCACTTACTCCCTTCCACAAGAAGGCACAGAACAGGGTGGGAAGGACTGCATGACGGGCAGCATCCCTGCACCAAGGCAGGTTTGAGGTGCACTGAGTATGCTATTTTTCTGAAAAGAAGAAGAGCACCTCAGAGGGACCCTTGAACCCAGCCAGAAGAGACCTCACAGCACAGAGCCAGGAGTCAGTCATAAAAACCAAAAAGGGGCCGGGAGCGTCATTATCTAAAATCAGGTATGTGTAAAAAACCCCTGGCCCTGTTCTGGAAACGTCTGGCTTCCACACAGCACTACGGGGTTCCATACGGGCTAGGCAGCCATGCTCATCCCAGTCCCTGCCAGTCTAGTTAAGTAGCTTTCTGTGACGGTAGCCTGGATTTTGGCTCTGCAAAGGCTTTGGCTTGTTGTGGACCAGGTGCAGGGATGTTTAATTCCAGCCTCCTTATCAAGAATCTTCCTACATTATGGGCTGTATAATCTGCTGTCTCCCTTCTTTTCTCCTTCCCGTAAAGCAGATGCCTGCCAGCTCATTGGCGATCTCCTGACAGTCAGAACCTTCCTGGAAAGTCACATTCTAGTTTATATCAATACTAGCCAAGAAGTACTATGTTATTTTATTACTTTTAGCTCTAGGCATTATTTCAGAGCAGATGTTCCTGAAGTCCTGGGAACTCCACAGTAAGCAAAGCCGTGTCACTAGGCACTCACCAGGTACCATTGATTGCCCTTCTTCTTCTGGTTGCTTTCTTCAATTCTTTATCGCTATTGTTCTTATTCACCCTTTCAAAGAGTCTCTTTCCTGCTACCAGACTCCTCAACATAATCTTCCATTTCTCAAAGCTTCCCATAAAGACTTCAGTTTTTGCCAACTGCTGAACGTTCTTGGGAGTCAGAGCAGCAAGGTGCCAAAGGCTGGGTAGTTTAGGTGGCCTGAGTTCTGCTGATCCAGGTCACTCTGGATGTTAAAGACCAGACCAGCTTCTGAAGTTACAAGGAAGCCAGAGGGGGCTTGGGCTCCTGCATGGGTCCAGCAAAGCTCTCCAGAGACCAGTGAGAGAAAAGTGGAATTCACTGTTATCTAGCAGCACCAGGGGTTGTGGGAGGAGGCATTCATTCGTATATGTGAAACGTCAAATTGCAGCACTGGGTCCACTCAAAGCTGCGAGGATGATAGGCATGTGCTGAATGATTCACATGTGGACAGTTAGGATACATGTAGCTCACAAGAGATTCTGGAACACGTGACCTATGCTTTGGCTTAAGTCCTCATGTCCCCTAAACTGATTCTCTGGTCAGCACAGAGATTTGACTACATTCAGCCAAGGCCACCTTATTCTTCCCTGCTCCTCCTCTTCCTAAGGCCTTTGCTGGGGAGTCACTGGCCGGGTCCCCACCTCCACTGTTCACAGGCAGTGCAAGACGAACACAATCCAGTTTCATGCAAGCTTGGCGGTGTCTGGGCCCTACGCCCCCGTTCTGGTGAACTTTGACTTGACCAGTCACCATGAGCCACATTTTGTTCCACAGTATTTTCCGGCGTATAAGACAACCCCCTAATTTTACAGTTAAAACATAGGTTTAGGCCTATATGTTCCTGTGTTGCAACTATATCTTTCACAGTGAGCCAATCGCAACAAGCAAAGGTCCAAAGGTTAAACTGTAGTCAACGTCCTCTCTGACTCTGGCCAATCTGAGCAGGCTTTTTACAGTGTAGATTTGGGTACAGAACACTGTATAATTTGCGTGCATAAAAAGCCTGCTTGGCTAAGTAGTAGGTCAGATACAGAGGGGACCGCATATTCTAGCCGCCCTGAGGGTGAGGGAAGAGGAAATGGGAGGGAGGACAAAAATGGAGGTATAGGGAAGATAATCTGGTGATGGGAATCCCCCTTGATTTTATGTAAATATGTACCTAAAATAATATTGTCAACAATATGTAAGCCACGATGATCAAAATAAAAAATTATATTAAAAAAAAAGAAATTTAAAAAATCAAGGAAGTTCTGCAGCAGAAATAAAAAGAGCTGTGACACTAAGAGATGATGACCTAACACACATTGCTATTTAATAACAGTACTAAAACATCTGGGACGCAGATTTTACACAGTACTAGAAATTTAAGATTGAAGACCACAATCTCCTAAGACACAATTTAGAAGACATACATGTTAGGATTTTTTCCTATAGCAATGTTAGAAGCACACCCCAGCAAGAGAACACATTTTAGTTTATGACCCAAAAATTTAAGATTTGTAAACAGAGCCTCCTGGGATACAAGGACTTGGAATAAACTGAAGATTCAAAGGTCACATCCTTCATGCAGGGCAATGATCTTCAGTAAATACCTGGTTTGGAAAGGAAATTGCTTCATCCAGGTTGGCTTTGTTGAAACTGCTTCTAGTTTCTGAAAAGCCACAATGACCTAAGCACAAGTATGACTTGAAGAGGTTCTAGCTAGTATGCTGTTAATGGGGACACAAGAACTCACTGATGTTTGACAGTGAAATAAAAGAAGGAATATAACATCCAAAAAAACCCCAAAACAAAACAACAAAAAAATATAAATAGAAGTGGGGGCCAGAGAGATAGCATGGAGGTAAGATGTTTGCCTTGCATGCAGAAGGATGGCGGTTCGAATCCCGGCACCCCATATGGTCCCCAGAGCCTGCCAGGAGCGATTTCTGAGCGTAGAGCCAGGAGTGACTCCTGAGCGCTACCGGGTGTGACCCCAAAAAAACAAAAAATAATCACTTTAAAAAATAATAAAAATAATAAAAAAAGTTTGTAAAAGCAAAAAAAAAAAAAAAAAAAAAAAAAAAGCCTGCTTGGATTGGCTGAGTTAGAGAGGCGTCTGAGCAGCCTGGCAGTGATTGGTGCAGGATAGAGCTGGAAAATTCGTTTTGTGGCAATATTCAGACAATTTTTGTTTACTGGCATATTGAAACATTTTTCGGGATATACTTGGCGTATAAGATGACCCCCGATTTTCGGTTGACATTTTTTTTGTTTCAAAAGTCGTCTTATACGCCGGAAAATACGGTAACTGACGTCTAGATGTAAGCTAGCCACAAAGCATCTCCTGGTGAGCCACTTCACAGGCTAGGTCTGTCTGACTCTGTCACTGGAATTGCACTAGAGTAGAAAGAAAGGCCTGTCTCTTCACCTGGTGGCTGAGGTTCCAGAGGTGTAAGGTCTGCAGGTGCGGTGGGGGGAGGGGAGGCAGGTTGCTATACTTCTCCAGAGCTGACTTTTGGGAATTTTCAGAAATTAACTGATAACCTTTCTGGAGTTTCATCTCTTTGTAAAGGAAATAAATAACTTTTCAGTTCCTCACAGGGTTTGGGGGAGGTTGAGGGTGTCACAATGCAGTCTGTGCAGGCCACAAGCCTTTACCTGCCCTTCAGCTGCCAGGACAGCTAATGTATGCTGCTTTGATCTCCAGCACTTTGGTACCTCTTTGCTGCTTGAGACTCCTCCATCTGTGTGTCTTATCACTGCCACTAGGAAACCAATTGCCATTCTGGAAGAAGTCTGGGTCAGGCCTACTGCAGGGCCCTGGACCTGCTGTGGGAAATAAGAGGCCAAAGCACCAGCCCTGTCTGGACCACCACAGCTGCATGCCCATTTTCAAGTGAAGTCAACCTGCTACTGCCCAGCAGACTAAATGTCCTTTGCTTACTCTGGGTAAAAAGGGCATTTCCTTAACCTCACAGATGGGCTTCAGATCATGTCCATGTTAAGAGACAATTATACCTTTTCCAAATGAGCAATAAAACGAAGACCACCCATGACTATGTTCTGTTCTTTTCTTAAATGAGGGTTACTGGGATGGCTTTGTGCTTGACAGGCACACATATTCAGTCACAGAAGGGGGCACACTTTAGAGTACAGCTGGATATGAGAAAGATGCAGGACATAATCAACCACCTCTCTGCAGGGAGCAGAACACTATATCTATTTTTGTTTGTTTGTTTTTCTCGGTTATACCTGGTGACACTCAGGGGTTGGGTTATTCCTGGCTATGCACTCAGAAATTCCTCCTAGCAGGCTGGAGACCATATGGGGTGGCAGGAATCGAATGGGGTCCACCAGGGTCAGCTGCATGCAAGGCAAACGCCCTACTGCTCTGCTATCTCTCTAGCCCTTCAAAGGAACAATCTTTTTTTTTTTTTTTTTGGCCACACCCAGTGGCACTCAGGGGGATATTCCTGGCTATCTGCTCAGAAATAGCTCCTGGCAGGCACGGGGGACCATATGGGACGTCGGGATTCGAACCAACCACCTTAGGTCCTGTGTCGGTTGCTTGCAAGGCAAACGCTGCTGTACTATCTCTCCGGGCCCCAAAGGAACAATCTTAAGAAATGCCAAGGAGATGTTTGAACTGGGCCAGCTCCATAGACTCACTGTTCTCAAACAAGATGTAAACTGAGCTGTGAAAGATCATGGCTACACTAGCTAGTGCAGCAGAAAGCGAGTCATCTCGGGAGGAAAGGTGGGCCCTGCCCACGTCCTGCCAAAGCCATACTTGCTCTATCAACCGGCATCACCATTTCCCTGATGGCCCTGCCTCATCAATGACCCTCTCTGATTCTTTTGTGGGATTCCGATCTGACCATACTTCAGGTATGGCCGGCTTGGGGGCTGATTTCACCAGGGCTTTTTGGAGCAAGTGCAGGCACCCTCCCCCTGTATCCTCCTTCTTCCTGGAGGCATGGGAGCTGAGTACATGCCCCTAAAAGTCATAAGAGGGCTTACAGCTGGTTGGCAGTTGGAATAAAATGTCTGAAGGCCCTCAGGGGACTGAACCACAGAATTCCCATGTCAAGTTTACTGTATAAGAACAATTATTTTTGCTGACAGAAGAGAAAGGAGGCCCCTTTTTTGGTCTGGAGTGGTTTAGATAGGATTCCCAATGATGAAGGGTTGGCGATACCCTGGGTAAAGTAGGGCTGGGAGCCTGCTGAAGAGCAGAACCTGAGCAGCCCCTAAACTTGGGCCACTCAGACAAGGGCCCAGTCATGGTTCTTCAGCTCCAGACAGGGAGGCTCTACCTGAGGGGGAGCAGTGGTGGGTGTGGACAAAGCACCTTGAGGAAGGCTGTGGAAAAGGTGTGGTGAAGGTGACCAGGGGCACTTGTGGGTGAAACAGCCAGTGAGTGCCAGATGCTGCATGTTCTGTGTCAAGGCCTTGCCTGCTGTCCAGGGGAATGGTCAAGTAGGAGCCATGAGCCCACCCACCAGCCAGGTCACCATGAGCAACTCTATACGGAGCCACATGTTGTGGGAAGCAGAACTGCAAGACCTTTGAGGAAAGGAGTACTTCAAGCTCGCAATCTTCATCCTGAAATCTCAGAGTTGTTATTTTATTTTATTTTACTTTATTTTTGGTTTTGGGGCCATACCTGGCTGTGCTTACTCCTTCCTCTGTACCCACTCCTGGAGGTGCTTGGGGGGCCATATGGGGTGCTGGGGATTGAACCTGAGTTGGCCACATGAAAGGCAAATGCTCTACCCATTGTACTGTCACTCTGGCTCCAAAAGTCATTATTTTAAAGGGCTAATGAAAGAGCTTGTACATCCTAAGTGCTCAAGTAAACGTTTCAAAAGCTATTGCTCTGGAGCTGGAGTGACAGCACAGTGGTAGAATGCTTGCCTTTCACGTGGCCCAACCCAGGATGGACCCTGGTTCAATTTCCAGCATCCCATATGGCCCCCTGAGCTGCCAGGAGTGATTTCTGAGTGCAGTGCTGCTGGGTGTGACCAAAAAAAAAAAAACCAAAAACAAACCACACAACCAAAAAAAGCTAATCCTCAAAGGAAGAGGGTTCAGAAGTGGGACAAACCTCACTGATCAGCCCATCCAAGTCCAGGGGTTTGGGCAGAACTTCCAGGGGCTTCTCTTCGGAGCCTGACTTTTGAGTGAAGAGCCCCAGCACTGAGTTCATTTGTGGGAAGACTTGTTCCCATCACTCAGACTGAATCCTCAGCAGCACACTGCAGCATTTCCTACCTGGGGGCAGCTTTTTGTCCACTCACTTAATTTACAATTATTAAACACATACTACATGCCAGGCACTGCTCTGATGCCAAGAAATGCATGGTAAATGCCCCTTGAAATGTTCTTTTTCTTTATTTTTCATGACTTTTAGGTTCTAGTAAAAAGATGGGCAATAAATGAACACTTCCGGAGAAGTGAGCAAAGATTCAGATTCTGCTCAGCAGACCAGGGGACCTAACTCACTGATGGGGTCCAGGAAGGTTTCTGGGCCAAACACAGCCATAAAATAGTGGGGGGTGGGTTAGGTCCCCCCTAAACTCTAGCCATGGGGTACAGTGGGAGTCGACCTGAAGTCCCAAAAGAGCAGCCTTGTGCCATAGCCAGGCCAATCCAGGGCACTCATCCTGTCGCAGATGAAAGACTAGGGAAAGACATCAAGTAAGGCTGAATACATGAGCAAACACATGAAGTCTCTTGTTGACCCAGCCTGACCAACAAAACTTCACACCCTACTGCATTACAGACCAGCAGCAGAGTTCCAGACCCCAATGTATTACAGATCAGCAGAGTACTCTACTCCACAATCTCTTCTTTTTTTTTTTGGGGGGGGGGGGAGGGCTCAGAAATTACTCCTGGCTCTGCACTCAGAAGTTGCTCCTGGCAGGCATGGGGGACCATATGGGCTGCTGGAATTCTAACCAGGGTCCGTTCTGTGTTAGCCTTGTGCAAGGCAAAATGACTTACTGCTGTGCTATCGCTCCATACCCCAATCTTTTTTTTTTCTCATAGTTTATCAGGAATTTTTTTTTGTTGTTGTTGTTTTTGGGCCACACCCGGTGACGCTCAGGGGTTAATCCTGGCTATGTGCTTAGAAGTCGCTCCTGGCTTGGGGGACCATATGGGGATCGAACCGCAGTCCGTCCTAGGCTAGCGCTGGCAAGGCAGACACCTTACCTCTAGCGCCACTGTGCCGGCCCCTATCAGGAATTTTTTTTTAGGTTTTAATTAATTCATTAATTAATCATTTTCATAATAATATCTTTATTTAAGCATCATGATTACAAACATGTTTGTTGTTGGATTTCAATTATAGAAAAGAACACCTCCATTCATAGTGCAACCTTCCCACCACCAATGCCCCCCATTTCCCTCCTCCCCCTCCCTCTGCCAGTATTCGACAGGCATTCTATTTCTTTCACTCATTACCATTGTCATGATAATTAATTGTTCATGTAGTTATTTCTCTAACTGCCCTCACCACTCTTTGTGGTAAGCTTCATCTCTTCATCCTCAGAAGGACTGGCCCTCATCTGTACTGTCTCTGGGAATTATTACAATACTGTCCTTTGTTTTTTTCTTTTTTTTGGCCACATCCAGGGACGTTCAGGGGTTACTCCTGGCTAGGTGCTCAGAAATCGCTCCTGCCTTGAGGACCAAATAGGATGCTGGGGGAATCGAACCACCATCCTAGGTCAGCCGTGTGCAAGGCAAATGTCCTATAGCTGCACCACTGCTCCGACCCCATGTCTTTTGTTTTTCTTAAATCCCATAGATGACTGAGACTAATCTGTGTCTATCTCTCTCCCTCTGACTTATTTCACTCAGCATAATAGTTTCCATGTCCATCCCTGTATAGGAAAATTTCATGACTTCATTTTTTTCCCCTGACAGCTGCATAACATTCCATTGTGTATATACACCATAGTTCATTTAGCCACTCATCTGTTGTTGGGCTTTTGAGTTGTTTCCAGATTCTAGCTATTTGTAAATAGCACTGCAATGAATATAGGTATGCAGAAGGCATTTTTGAATTGAGTTTTTGTGTTCCTAAGTTATATCCCTAGGAGTGATATAGCTGGATCATATAGGAGCTCAATTTCCAGTTTTTTTGAGAAATCTCCATATTGTTTTCCATAAAGGCTGGACTAGAACAGCATTCCCACCAGCACTGAATCTACTCCACATTCTTAGAGGCGAACAGAGAGCTCCATCCTAGAAGATGGACCCAGGACACAAACCTGGCTAAACACAGAACTTGAACTCCTGGCCCATAGAAGAACAAGACCCATGACTAGTAACTGCATATTAGCAATTCTAGGAGAGACCTATAAGTCCACAGGTTTGGGGCTACCAGAAGCCAGCAGTCAGAAAGTGTAGAGAAAATAGCAGAAGAAAATAAAGTCAATAATAAAAAAGAAAAGGAGAAGGGTAAGGCCAAGGGAATCTTCGTAACAGCAATTCAGTCTCATTCAGCCAAGCAGGAAGGAAAGTCATTTGTGAACTTTCAGTTAATATCAAAGGAGCTGGGGGGAAACCTCTTTTAGCTAAAGTAAGTTTATATTGTATTTCTGCCGTTTGCAACTAGATTAATACCCCCTTAGGGGATAGATAGAGCTCAGTGTGTGTGTGTGTGTGTGTGTGTGTGTGTGTGTGTGTGTGTGTGTGTGTGTGTTGGCGGCATCGATGGGGCACAATGGGAACACAGATTATGTCCCAGGGTATCTCGCATGATTGATCAAGAAGACATTGAGACAAGTGACTTCAGACACGTGTGTGTGTGTGTGTGTGTGTGTGTGTGTGTGTGTGTGTGTGTGTGTGTTGGCGGCAGCCTGGGGCACAATGGGAATGCAGATTATGTCCCAGGGTATCTCCCATAATTGATTAAGACAGTGAGACAAGTGACTTCAGGTTCTGGGTGGGAATTGGGTTTAGAAGCAGTGGAAACTTCTTCCACTGAGAACTTATGGTGCATAAGTTCATCTGATGGATGGAGCTGATGGATCTGATGGGTGGACCTCAGGAGGTGGTATTACCTTAGCTATTTTTTGTTTTTGTTTTTATTTGCTAGTTTTGAGGCCACACACCCAGGATGCTCTGTTCTCAAGATTGGCAGTGCACAAGAGACAAATGGGATGCCTGGGATAGAGTCTGGTTTAGCTGCATGCAAGGCAAATGACCTACCAGATGTACTATCACTCCAACTTTGGATGTAACAGTGGGGTGCTGAATAATTCTTTTTCTGAAAAGGAGGATGTGAGTTTGGGGATTTCTAGTCTACATGAACAGATGATATAAAACTTGTGAATCCAAATAACTCACTATACAACTCTAAGCCACCCACAGAAAACCAATATCAAATAGCTGATCAAAACCACAGAAAATTATGTTTTTAAACTGTTTTTAATGTTCACAAATGCCCACCAGTCACAAATCTTTCTCAAATATTGAGAAACAAAACATGAACAAAAAAACAAAACAAAACAAACCTAATATTTGAAACTCTGCCCCTAATCCCAAATGATCCAGTTTTCTCCAGAAAATGTGGGCAGCAATACCCATTATAGTTAAAAATCTAATAGATGTTTCAGCAGAACAAACTTGGGATTCTCAAGAGACTACTACAGAAGCCCCAAAGCTCAGCTCTTACTACTCACATATTTGAAAAAACAAAATCAGCTGCTCAAACATAAATCACTGACCATGGTCTGAAACCCAGCTCCAAACCTTTAGGGCCCATAAATCAGAAAGACACTCACATTCTACCAAATTATGGGATAAAAAGAGTGCATTAGCAGTGAATCTCCTTCTGGCAAAAAGAACACGAGTTTCCTCTGGTTTTAAGGGCTGCAGAGCATGTTTGCATGTGGGAACCCCAGGTTTAACCCCTGGAACACTGCCAGGACTTAACCTTCAAGCACTGTATCAGGAGTAGCATCCAAACACTGCCAGATGTGATACCCTCCAAACCAAAAACATACCAAAGCCAAAGAGCATTGTGGAGGCATTTAGCAAATGCCTACTCATATGCTTCCAATGCCAGCACTCTGTGCTCCTGAGCCTTTGGGGTCAGTATGGAGTAAAACATAAATAAGGGGCCAGAGAGATAGCATGGAGGTAAGACATTTGCCTTTCATGCAGAAGGTCATTGGTTCGAATCCCGGCATCCCAGTCCCCCAAGCCTGCCAGGAGCAATTTCTGAGCGTGGAGCCAGGAGTAACTCCTGAGTGCTGCTGGGTGTGACCCAAAAAAACAAACAAAACAACAACAAAAAACAAACAAAAAAGCATAAATAAAAGACAACTTGATGGGCCAGAGAGATAGCATGGAGATAGGGCATTTGTCTTGCATGCAGAAGACGGTGGTTCAAATCCCAGCATCTCATATGGTCCCTTGAGCCTGCCAGGAGCAATGTCTGAGCGTAGAGCTAGTAGTAAGCCCTGAATGCTGCCGGGTGTGAGCCCCTCCCCCAAAAAGGGCAACTTAAGGTGTTCTTCTTGCAGCAGACACTGGCCCTCAGAATACTGCTTTCCAGGGCTCTCCTCAATTGGGATCAAGAACCACAGAGGCAGGACCATGGACAAGAGTCTCATCTCTGGAAAACAGGATAATAATAACACCGTACTTGCTTAGGGCCTTGGACTGGCAGAGAGATTAAATCAAATGACTGATGTAAAAGGCTTAGTTAGTTTAGGGTCAGATGCACAGCAAGTGCTTAATAAACAGCAACTATAACAGAGGAGGTAAAATTCCTTTCCAGTGGTAAAATGTCCACAGACAGCAGGGAGCAGAATTGTGGGATCCCACGGCCCACACCCCAAGTCTGCTTTATTTATCACAACCGAAATCATAACACCAGACAGAGCAAAAATTCCACCTGCTTTTCAGGCCAGCTTCCGTGGCGGTGGAAGACTCCAGCGGAGGAGAAGGTAGGTTTCCAGAGAGGAGTGCCCTCACTGAGAACAGCCAGCCAGCCATTTCAGATTCTACGGGCCCCAACCCTACCAGGAAGGACACAGTTCTTCCCACTCCGTAGGAAAGCTGGAGTAGGCGAAGAGAGAGATGGACGAACTCTGGCATTGCGATCTCTCTAGCTGGGAAAAGGCAAGCCTGGCCTGCCAAAATTCTGTATGCCCCCTTTTCGCGCCGCCTGGAGCGAGCACCCAACCTGCGAAATGACTCAGGGGGTAGCAAAGAGATTGGGGGGATGGACGGACGGACGGGAAAAGGCAAGCCTGGCCTGCTAAAATTCGGTATGCCCCCCTTTCGCGCCGCTTGGAGCGAACGCCCAACCCGCGAAATGACTCAGGGGGTAGCAAAGAGATTGGGGGGAAGGACGGACGGACGGACGGGAAAAGGCAAGCCTGGCCTGCTAAAATTCGGTATGCCCCCCTTTCGCGCCGCCTGGAGCGAACGCCCAACCTGCGAAATGACTCAGGGGGTAGCAAAGAGATTGGGGGGATGGACGGACGGACGGGAAAAGGCAAGCCTGGCCTGCTAAAATTCGGTATGCCCCCCTTTCGCGCCGCCTGGAGCGAACACCCAACCTGCGAAATGACTCAGGGGGTAGCAAAGAGATTGGGGGGGGGGGTGGGACGGGAAAAGGGCAAGCCTGGCCTGCCAAAATTCTGTATGCCCCCTTTTCACACCGCCTAGAGCGAACACCCAACCTGCGAAATGACTAAGGGGGTAGCAAAGAGATTGGGGGGGGGGAGGGAAAAGGCAAGCCTGGCCTGCCAAAATTCTGTATGGCCCCTTTTCGCGTCGTCTGCGAAATGACTCAGGGGGTGGCAAAGAGATTGGGGGGGGAAGACGACGACGATGATGATCGAGGCAAGCCAAGCTTGCAATTTTCTCCCAGGCAGCTTGAGCTCCCTGGTCCTCTTGCTCCTGGTGATGAGCGACACTCCGATGACCTGGTGTGATGTGGTGCAAAGGCAAAAGCAGGCCCTGTGTCCTGGACCCACCGAGGGTGGGCAGCCCTGGGTTTCTCTGGAGGCCCATGCATTTTGCATTCCCTATTTGCAACCCCAAGCCTGGGTCTCCCTTTAGCTGAAGCGAGCATCCCAGGACACCCTGGGACACTGCAGGGGGCGGTGACGCAGCCCCAACTCCAGGGCCCTGACAGCTAGCAGAGAGGCCAGGGCGGCCTCTGCAGCTCGGTGCGCGACGGTGCGAAGAAGGAAAGAAAAAAACACCTCTTACCCGGTGGCGCGAGTCTCTCGGACTCAGCCCCGCACCGAGGCCGTCCCTGCTGCCGCCGCCACCGCCACCACCGCGGCCTTCCCGGGTTCTCCCCAAGCACGCAACTAGCGCGCCCCACTCAGTGGGAATCAATGGCAGCGGGCGGCGCGAGATGATGACGTCACGCGCCCCGGCGTGGGGAGAGATCACGTGATCGCCTGTAGGTCCAGCCGGACTCCAGCGCGCTCCCTCTGTGGGAATCAATGCCCCGCCCCGGCGGCGCAGGCTGATGACATCTCGCGCGCCCCCCCCCCCGGCGTGGGGAGAGGTCACGTGACCACCTGCTGGTCCAGCCGGGTTCCTGCATCCTGGGATACTGCTTGGGGATGCTGAGGATGGGCCCCTGGCGTGGTTGTGTGATTGTGGACCCAGAAGGCAGTTTATTTATGCACATGACCTTAGCAGAAGGCCCGTTGGGCTCCTGGAAGGCCTCTCAGGCCTTCGTCAGGTACCAGAGGTTGGAATGTATCCTATTGATTATAAAGTTATTTTGTTTACATTTAATTTTTTTTAATTTTTATTGTGCCCAAAGTGAATTACAAATCTTACACAGTAATATTTTTTGTTTTTATTTTATTTTTTTCTTTAAAAATATGAAAGGCTTCACGCATTTGCGTGTCATCCTTGCGCAGGGGCCATGCTAATCTTCTCTGTATCGTTCCAATTTTAGTATATGTACTACCGAAGTGAGCACTCACAGTAATATTTAAGGCAGTGCTTTTCAACCTTTTTGTGCAAAGACACACTTTTTTCATGAGAATAAATCACGAGGCACACCACCATTAGAAAATGTTAAAAAAAATTAACTCTGTGCCTATATTGACTATATATAAAGTAATTCTCTTGAATAGGAATCAAATAAACACAAAGAAATTATTATTTTTTTTTTTTTGCTTTCTTTTTTTTTTTTATTTTGATCATAATGGTTTACATAGTGTTGACAATAATATTTTAGGTACATATTTACATAAAATCAGGGGGGATTCCCATCACCAAATTGTCCTCCCTACACCTCCATTTCTGTCCTACCTCCCATTTCCTCTTCCCTCATCCCAGGTCGGCTTGAATATGTGGTCCCCTCTTTATCTAACCCACAACTTAGTAGTCTTGCACCTGTTTGGTCTTGATGCCTCCCTTAGTTCCCCCTCTAACTGGAGGCAGGACTAGCTAGTTCAAGTTGCGTGGTTTTGTTTGAAAAAGAGAAAAGTAATAAACTGGGGTAAGGATCTAATACCCCGAAACTGGGCGGAATCCTTCTAGAGGCTCTCATCATCGATTTGAGAGATGGAGAAAAAGAAGGTGAAACACTCCACCAGTACCAAAAGAAGTGTCAAATATCTAGTGAGGGCTTGAGCTGTATCGATAAGCACCACAAAAAAAAAACAGGCAAACAAACAAACAACAAAAAGCAAAACAAGCAAAAACAAACAAAAAAAACACACCATGGTCTTGAAATGAGAAACATGGCATAGCACATAACGAAAGAAAAGAAAGGAAGAGAAAATATAAGTATGGTTGGGGACAGTTTCAATAATCACTCCCAAACAGAGAAATCGACCAAAATAGATAGGTGAATAAAAATAATAACAACAATAATAAATGGAGGTAAAAAATATATAGATAATAACCAAGGTTTTGTGCTTTTTGTATTTTTATTTTTTCCCTCCTGCCCTGGCACAGTAAATATTGGGGTCATTCGAAAAGGAATTCACTTGGCCTAAGAGATATGGGGTTTCTCCGTCCTTGGAGCATACTGTCATGGGATCAACACTAGACTTTGCTCAGGAGCCTTTACTCTCCCGATGGTGGTTTTTTTTTTTTTTTTTTTTTTTGGTGTGTGGAAGACTTCTGTTCTGTGTTTAGAGGTCTCAGTATCTGCACAGCTCCTGAGGTGGGACTTATGATGAAGTCAGTCTTTGTGGTTCTAGAGGTTCTGTTACCTCCGTATCATTTTAAACCATCTTCTGTGGTTGGTGATCTTGGTCTTTGCCCTGATCCTAGGGTGGCACCTAGGATAGCATCTTTCTTTGTGCTTCCAAAAGCCCTGTTCCGTTACAATTTTCTCTGCCGGACCTTTGGGACTGGGGATCCTGGTTATTGTGCAGGTCATAGTTCAAACCCTAAACTAGGGCTTTTTTTTTTTTTTTGGTCCCAAGATGTATACCGTCTGGTCGTAGTTCTAGCAGCCAGTCAACTATAAATCACGATCTTGGCTTTTGGACCTACCAAAGGGTGCCGAGACTTCTGGTTGTGTCTTGTCGTTAGCTGGTAAGGTAGGTTAATCTGCTCTGAGGTCAGGATGTTCAGATTTTCCTCATTGTCAGGAAATCATGTTAGAGTTGGCCCTTGTTGTTGACCCCGCAGTATTAAGGCAGTCCCGGCTGGGATTTGTTTCTTGCCACTGTTGTGAGGAACTGTGCCGTTTCTATGTCTGGGATCCAGGGTTCAAGGCTGGATGAATGGTATCTGATCACCTGAGGTCTAAGTTGATTCCACATGACATATTTTCAAGGTAGGAGATATCCCTATGATATCTATGAGTTCCCATCTCTAGTAGACAAGAGCTCTTTTTTTTTATATGTAAGATTTCCCCTTTATTTGGTGTGCCTTTGCAGGGGGAAGTGGTGCTACATTATAATGTCTGTGTATTTGTGGGTGGACAGAGGGGATAACAGAAACAGGTCACATACCCAAAAGCGAGGAAAAGAAAAAAAAAAAAAAGGAAATAAAAATGTATGCGCTCACAAATGTATATGTAGGACAAACATTTAAAAAATAAATTAATTAATTAAAAAAAATTAAAAAATTAAAAAAAAAAATTTAAGGTGAGTTAGTGAGGTTTTTTAAGGGACCAAAGTGGTGCAAAAGACTACCTTACATTTGGGGGAGAGTAGGTAAAGAGGTGGTGTATTACCAGTCTTATGCCTATGTTGGAGGTACAGTTTTTCCCATTGTCTTTTGGGTGTTTCCTGTGGTGTGTGGGTTCCCAGGCATCTTCCTATCCCACCCCCTGACCTTCTTCAGATTGGTAAAAATTTGTGGCAGGGAGGTCTTGGAAGAGTTCTTGCGTTGGGGATACTTTTGGACCTAGATCCGGTTTCAAGAAACAGTCCACGTTAGGGGGAGTTGGTAGGGAAGGCCGCACAGCATGAGTCCGCAGGGAGTTGGCTGTCTTTTCTTGCAGGAGACGAGGTGTGGGTTTGACTGGGTGTCCCCTCGCCTGGGTGCTGGGTACTGTTTCGTTGGGTAGGAGGTCGGCCTTGATGCCTAATAGATTAAGGATTGAGGGTGAAGAGTTTTAATATGGTGGGAGATCTGGATGGAATTGAGGGGTGAAGGGATAGTTGGATTTCCAGAGGGGAAACAGGGGAAGGTATATGGGAGGGGTATGCAGTGAGAGGAAAGAGAAAATACCTTAGAAAGAAAAGGAGAAGAGAAAGGGGAAAAAGTAAAGAGAGGAATAGAATTAAAAAAAAAAAAAAGTAGTGAGAAGAGAGGGGAGAATAGCAAGGGAATGCTGGTTAGGTTGAATGTGTTCGAAGAATAGAGCCTGTAGTTTAAGTCTGTACATCACAGGCACTGCTTCGGTGGTCTGACTGGTCACTTGCTTCAATTCCTAAAAGAAGGAATAACCTAGAGATAAAGTATATGTTAGAGAGTTTTCTCGTGGCCCTCTCGTAGTGCATGCTATGTATGGTATCTCGTGTGGTATCCCGAGTTGCCATCTTAGTTTGTCCGCCCTTTGTATCCAAGGGCGCCTGTGGACAGAAAAGCTGAGAGGTTATTTAAAATATAGTAAGATAAAGGCATTAAAACATAATGCTATGGTATGCTGCCATTGCAGTCGTGATTTCCCTTGGTGTTCTATACTTGTGTTCCTGTATACGAACTCTAAGGGATTATTGTGGGCCTTTGTTTTGGAAGTCTGATTACTTACCTGTTCTCTTAATGCTGTTGTTTCTGTTGTTGCTGCTTTCTTTGTGGTATAATGTGTTGTCAAGTGTTTGTGTTGCTCCTTTTTCATGAATTTTGGACACTGCTCCCACGTATATGTTGAGTATTACAGTGTTCGAAGTTTCTACCCTGTTAAACCCTGTTATTTGATTGTTAGGTATTAGTTGTGTTTAAACTATATGTTCTAGGTGTTTCAGAATAGTGCCACCATTCTGTGTTTATCTTTTGTCTTCTGACTTACTTCGTTTAACATAACATGATCTAAGTCCATCCATGTTGCTGCAAAGTCTGTGATTGTATCGTTTCTGACTGCCATGTAATATTCCATTGTGTATATGTACCACATCTTAATGATCCATTCATCTGTTGTTGGACATCGAGGTTGGTTCCACGATTTGGCTATTATACTGAGTGCTGCAATAAATAGTGGGGTGCATACGTATTTTGGAATGAATGCCCTTCCATCTTGGGGGTATATGCCTAGGAGAGCAATTGCTGGGTCAAATGGCAGCTCAATTCTGAGTTCTTTGAGCACTCTCCAGACTTTTCTCCATAGATGTTGGACTAGGGGGCATTCCCACCAGCAGTGAATGAGAGTTCCTTTCATACCGCATCCCCGCCAACAAAGGTTGTTTCCATTATTTTTGATGTGAGCCATCCTCACTGGTGTAAGGTGGTATCTCATTGTTGTCTTGATTTGGATCTCCCTGATGATGAGTGAAGGTGAGCATGTTTTCATGTGTTTGTTGGCCATCCTTCTGTCTTCCTCAGAGAAGTGTCTATTCATTTCATCTCCCCATTTTTTTATGGCTTTATTTGGTTTTGAGGGTCTCAGCTTTCTGAGTGCTTTGTATGTTCTAGATATCAGGCCTTTATCTGATATGTCGAGTGAAAAGATTTTTTCCCATTCTGTTAGCTGTCTTCTTGCGTTAAGTAGGGTTTGTTTTGCCATGCAGAAGCTTTTTAGTTTGATGTAGTCCCATTTGTTTATATTACATGCTAAAGTTCTTGCCATTGGTGCTCCATTCTCAAAGACCTTTTTGATATATAGGTCTTCGAGTGTTCTGCCTATTTTATTCTCGATAAACTTTATAGATTCGGGTCTGATTTCAAGGTCTTTGATCCATTTTGAGTTGACTTTTGTATAAGGGGTGAGATATGGGTCGATTTTCACTTTCTTACATGTGGTTTTCCAGTTGTACCAACACCATTTGTTGAATAGGCTTTCTTTGTTCCATTTCAGATTCTTGCCTCTTTTATCAAATATTAGTTGGCTGTATATCTGGGGGTTTATGTCAGGGAATTCTGTTCTGACCCACTGGTCTGAGGTCCTGTCTCTGTTCCAGTACCATGCTGTTTTAATTACTATGGCTTTATAGTATAGTTTCAAGTTAGGTAAGGAGATGCCTCCCAGCTTCTTGTTTTTCAATATGTGTTTGGCTATCCTGGGTCTTTTGTGGTTCCAGATGAATTTTGTGATTGATTGTTCTATTTCTTTAAAGAATTGTGTCTGGATTTGGATAGGGATTGCATTAAATCTATATAAAAGTTTGGGTAAGATAGTCATTTTGACTATGTTAATTCTACCTATCCATGAGCATGGGATGTTCTTCCATTTCTTTAGATCGTCTTCAATTTCTTTCTGAAGTGTTTTGAAGTTTTCCTGGTATAGGTCTTTCACTTCTCTTGTAAGGTTGATTCCTAGATACTTGATATTTTTTGATACTATCTTGAATGGAATTGTATTTTTAATCTCTCTCTCCTCAACTTCATTGTTTGTATATAGAAACGCTACTGTCTTTTGTGTATTTACTTTGTATCCAGCCACTTTGCTGTATTGGTTGATTGTTTCTAGGAGTTTTACTGTGGACTCTTTAGGGTTTTTGATGTAGATCATCATATCGTCGGCAAATAGAGATAGCTTGTGTTCCTCTTTCCCTACTTGAATTCCTTTGATTCCCTTCTCTTGTCGGATTGCTATTGCTAGGACTTCTAAAGTTATATTGAATAAGAGTGGAGAGAGTGGACAGCCTTGTCTAGTTCCTGACCTTAGTGGGAATGCTTCTAGTTTCTCGCCGTTAAGTATAATGTTGGCTATAGGCTTTTCATATATAGCTGTAACTATCTTGAGGAAGGTTCCTTCTAATCCTATTTTGCTGAGTGTCTTTAGCATGAAAGGATGTTGGATTTTGTCAAACGCCTTCTCTGCGTCAATTGATATGATCATGTGGTTTTGGTCTTTCATGTTGTTGATGTGATGTATCATATTGATTGATTTGCGTATGTTGAACCAACCTTGCATTCCTGGTATGAATCCCACTTGGTCGTGATGAATGATCTTTTTGATGAAGTGTTGGATTCGGTTTGCTAAGATTTTGTTGAGAATTTTTGCATCTATGTTCATTAGTGAGATTGGTCTGTAGTTTTCTTTCTTAGTGGTGTCTTTGCCTTCTTTGGGAATGAGTGTGATATTAGCCTCATAAAAGGAGTTGGGGAGGATTCCTGTTTTTTCTATGGTTTGGAAAAGCCTATGGAAAAGTGGTAGTAAGTCTTCTTGAAATGTTTGATAGAATTCACCTGTAAATCCATCTGGGCCTGGGCTTTTGTTCTTAGGGAGTTTTTTAATTACATCTTCAATTTCCTCTGAGGTGATTGGACTGTTTAGACTTTCTAGATCTTCCTTTTCCAGCTTTGGAAGAGGGTGTTTGTCCAAGAATCTGTCGATTTCTACTGGGTTCTCTAGCCTAGTTGAGTATAGTTGTTCATAATATGATCTCATGATATGTTGTATTTCATGGGGTTCTGTTGTAATCTCACCCCTTTCGTTTGTGATCCTACTGATTTGGGTGTTTTCCCTCTTTTTTTGGGTGAGTTTTGCCAATGGTTTGTCTATCTTGTTTATTTTTTCGAAAAACCAACTCCTGGTCTCATTGATTTTTTGTATTGTTTTCTTAGTTTCGATGTTGTTTATTTCTGCTCTGGTTTTTATTATTTCTTGCCTTCTGGTTGTGGTTGGATTTCTCTGTTGCTGTTGCTCCAATTCTTTGAGGTGATCTTTTAAACTGTTGGTTTTGTTATTTTCCTGTTTCTTGACATAGGCCTGTATTGCTATGAGTTTCCCCCTAATTACTGCTTTTGCTGTGTCCCATAAATTTTGACATGTTGTCTCTTCATTGTCATTTGTCTCAAGGAATCTTTTTATTTCTTCCTTGAGTTGTTCTTTGATCCAGGTGTTGTTGAGCAGCATGTTATTTAATCTCCAGGTATTAGTTTTTCTCCATTGCTTCTTCTTGATATCAATTTTAACCTCTGTTGCATAGTGATCTGAAAGGGTACTTCTAATGATCCTTACCTTTGTGGTCTTATATAGGTTGGCTTTGTATCCCAAGACATGGTCTATTCTGGAGAAGGTTCCATGTGGGCTTGAGAAGAATGTGTATTCTGCTTTCTGGGGATGGAGGGCTCTATATAAGTCTATCAGCCCTAAATCTTCTAATTTTTCATTTAGAGCTCTTATTTCTTTGCTATTTTTCTGTTTGGTGGATCTGTCCAGTGGTGATAGTGGAGTATTCAGGTCCCCTACTATTATCACATTTCCCTTCATGTGTTTCTCCAGGTTTGCCAGTAGTTGCCTCACATATTTTGCTGACTCTAGATTAGGTGCGTATATATTGACCAGGGTTAGTGTTTCTTGATCTAATGTTCCCCTGATCAGTAAGTAGTGACCCTCTTTGTCTCTGATCACTTTCTTGAGGTTGAATACAATTTGATCTGATATAAGAATTGCTGTCCCTGCTCTTTTTTGTTTTCCATTGGCCTGGATGATTACTTTCCATCCTTTTATTCTAAGCCTGTGCTTATCCTGTAACTGTAGGTGTGTTTCTTGTAGACAGCAGAAGTCCGGTTTATTTTTCCTAACCCAGTTCTCTACTATGTGTCTTTTGATTGGAGAGTTTAGTCCGTTTACATTTAGGGAAATTATTGATAGAGAGGACTGTTGTGCAGTTGTATTGTGTGGGGTGGTTGTTGTTACAATCGGGGGTTTGGATTGTGTAATTCGTCTCTGAGTAAATCGCTTAGTATCGGCTTAGTTTGCACAAATAGTTCAAGTTCGTTCATATTTGAGAATGTTTTTAGTCTGCCCTCCCATATGAATGATAGTTTTGCTGGGTATTGGACCCTGGGTTGGAAATTTCTTTCATTCAGTCGTTTAAATATGTCATTCCACTGTCTTCTTGCTTGAATTATTTCAAATGGGAGATCTGGTTTGATTCTTATGTCTTTTCCTTTGTACTTGAGGTTTTTTTTCTCCCTTATTGCTTTCAGGAGTTCCTCTTTCTCTTTGTTTTTTGCCATTTGGATTATTATGTGTCTTGGTGTGGGTTTATTAGGGTCTATTTTATTAGGGACTCTCTTGACTTCCTGGATTTGTCCTGAATTGTCTTTCCAGAGGGTGGGAAAGTTCTCTGTTATTATCTCCCTGACTACCTGTTCTTCCCCCTTCCCTATTTCCTCCCCTTCTGGTATACCTACAATTCTTAGATTGTTTCTTTTGTCTTTATTCATTAGATATTGGACTTTTCCTTCCAGTGCTTTGCCTTTTATTTCTTTGTTGGTTTCTTGATCATTTTTTGATTGCAGTTTTCCTTCGAGTTCTTCGATGTGCTTCTCCAACTCTGTGTTTCTGCTTGTAAGGCTTGTTACTTTGTCTTTTAAATCCTTCACTTCTTTTTGTATGGAATCTCTCATGTTCTTTGACATTTCTTCTTTAATTTGGCTGATTCTTTCATCCATGGCTTTCTTATACTCGGTTGCTAGGGTTTCTTTCATCTGTTTTAGTAATTCTTGCATTTCCTTCCTCATGACCGCTTTTAGGTCTTCTTCCCATGGATCTGTGCGTTTTGGTGGACTTGGAAATTTAATAGGGTTTGTCATGTTGTCTCCAGATATTAGGGATTTCCTTGATTTACGCATAATTCTTTGTATTTAATGGTGTGTTTTGGAGTGCTGTGGCTTCTAATTTCGGCCTGCTTTGGTCCCCTTCCTGAAGGTGATTCTAGAGGATGCTGTTGGGTGGGCTTGTTGAACCTGGCTCTTTCTCCTCCCCTTTGCTACCTAGAGTTCGGCCCTCCTGCAGTGGGTATTATTGCTTTTCTACTCCTTATTTCTGTCGGCGGTGCAGTTCCACTCCTGGCCACACTGGTTGCTGGCGCTATTGAGCCTAGCTCCCAATCCCCCCTCCTTTCTCTGGGAGTCAATGGAGCTCTGCCCCCTCCAAGTTTCCCTTGAAGGAGTTCCCTCAGTCCGACCCTTCAGGCTCTGCCCTCGCCCTTGGGGAGTCCCTGGTCCACTCCAGGGTCCAGGGGGGTGGACTGCCCTAGGTCACCTGCGAGTCCAGAAGGCTGGCCCTATCTCCCCCCGTCTATTTGGGTTGCTCAAGTTGCCGTTCCAGGTGCCCACCTGGGGGAAGGGACTTGCCCAAATCACTCTCGCAGGCGCTCGTGGTCCCTGGGATGTGCTGGGCTAGGCTCCCGCGTGAGGCAGCAGGGACTCACCCAGGCCTCCCAGGCTGGCGTCTGGGGTCTCCGGGGGATGTGGTGGGCTAGGCGCCCGCGTGAAGGAGCAGGGACCTGCACAGGCCTCCCGGGCCGGCGTCTGGGGTCTCCGGGGGATGTGGCGGGCTAGGCGCCCGTGTGAAAGGGCAAGGACCCGCGCAGGCCTCCCGGGCCGGCGTCTGGAGTCTCCGCGGGATGTGGCGGGCTAGGCGCCCTTGTAAAGGAGCAGGGACCCGCGCAGGCCTCCCGGGCCGGCGTCTGGGGTCTCCGGGGGATGTGGCGGGCTAGGCGCCCGTGTGAAAGGGCAAGGACCCGCGCAGGCCTCTCGGGCCGGCGTCTGGGGTCTCCGCGGGATGTGGCGGGCTAGGCACCCGTGTGAAAGGGCAAGGACCCGCGCAGGCCTCCCGGGCCGGCGTCTGGGGTCTCCACGGGATGTGGCGGGCTAGGCGCCCGTGTGAAAGGGCAAGGACCCGCGCAGGCCTCCCGGGCCGGCGTCTGGAGTCTCCGCGGGATGTGGCGGGCTAGGCGCCCTTGTAAAGGAGCAGGGACCCGCGCAGGCCTCTCGGGCCGGCGTCTGGGGTCTCCGCGGGATGTGGCGGGCTAGGCGCCCATGCAAAGGACAGGGACCCGCGCAGGCCTTTCGGGCCGGCGTCTGGGGTCTCTGGGGGATGTGCCCAGCTAGGCTCCCGCGTGAGGCAGGAGGGACTCACCCAGGCCTCCCGGGCCGGCGTCTGGGGTCTCCGGGGGATGTGGCGGGCTAGGCGCCCGTGTAAAGGAGCAGGGACCCGGGCCGGCGTCTGGGGTCTCCGGGGGATGTGGCGGGCTAGGCGCCCGTGTAAAGGAGCAGGCCACAAAGAAATTATTTTATAATTATTTTATTATAAAATAATCTAATGATTGGTCTACTTGTGAGCTGAAGCCGCATGTTACAGATGAAATTTGAATTTTTCCCAAGGCACACAAGACAATATTTCACGGCACACTAGTGTGCCGCGACACAGTGGTTGAAAAATGCTGATTTAAGGCACATAGTTTTTTTTAATATAAACTATTTAAGTGCCATGATTACAAACACGATTGTAGTTGTGTTTCAGTCATTAACAGAACACCTCCCTTCACCAGTGCAACATTTCCACCACCAATGTCCTCCTCCCTCCTTCCCATCCCCTGCCTGTATTCAAGACAGACATTTTATTATAGTTCCTTTTTTTTTTTAAAGCAAAATATGGGGAAAATGGGGAAAAGAGCCTTGGCCTATCTACAAGAAGACCTTACCCCTGAAGTTTTCTAGCATAAGACCGATTCTGGGCTCTTGGCATACTAGGTTGCTAGGTTGTCCAACCCCTGAGTCATCCGTTGAAATTTTTTTCGCACATTAGCTGTTATTGTGTCAGGTTTCTGTAGTTAAAGATTCTGGTTTCTGTGCATTTCCTTCATCGAAGTCAGGATGATGTGAAGCATTCTCTAGTTTCACCTCACTATTAGATGCAGAGAGTCCTGCCATACAAGCACAATAAAAATGAATTTTTATTGTGGCCAAAGTGAATTATAAATCTTTCACAGTAATATTTAAGGCACATAGTGACTATGAATGAGGAGCATTCCCACCACCAGTGTTGTCCTCCCTTCACTCCTGTTCCCAGCATGCAACCCATATCTCCCTCCTTTACCCCCCATAATGCTAATGTAACTGGTCCCTCAGTTGTGCAGATTGCTGTAGATAGGGTATTGATTCTGTTGTCATTGACTTTGGGTTTGATGTTCATGTCTGATCATTTATTTTATTTCCACTAAATGCTCATATGACTGTATGTATGGTACCATCCCCCCCAAAATGTTTTTTTTTGTGGGTTTTTTTTGACCACACCCACTTGATGTTCAGGGTTACTCCTGGCTATGTGCTCAGAAATCATCTCTGGCTTGGGGGGACCATATGGGACACCGGGGGATCGGACCGCGGTCCTTCCTTGGCTAGTGCTTGCAAAGCAGACATTTTACCTCTAGCGCCACCTCACCGACCCCCCTAAAATGGTTTTTAAACAATGTCATGACCCCTCCCTTTATTCACCACCCCAGCCCAAGTACTAAGATTCTAATAAATAAATTTCACCCACTCATAAGAGTGGATATCTGCCATCCCTTCTCAAAAATTATAATGCAGGAGATTGGATGGGGAAGGGGGAGTCTGTTGTGATTTTTTTCAAAAAGTTCTTCAATCTTTTCAAGAATGTAGACATTGAGAAGAAAAATTATTGCTCCAGACACAGAGTTAGGAACAGGAAAGTTCTGTTGACTCGCAGATGGGATAAATTCAGCAAAGGGCAAAGTTAAAAGTAGGGTGTCTTGGGCCCAGAGAGATAGCACAGCGGCGTTTGCCTTGCAAGCAGCCGATCCAGGACCAAAGGTGGTTGGTTCGAATCCCGGTGTCCCATATGGTCCCCCGTGCCTGCCAGGAACTATTTCTGAGCAGACAGCCAGGAGTAACCCCTGAGCACCGCCGGGTGTGGCCCAAAAACCAAAAAAAAAAAAAAAAAAAGTAGGGTTTCTTGTAAAATTTATTCATTTCTTTTCTTTTCTTTTCTTTTTTGGTGTGGGTTTTTTTTTGGGGGGGGGTCATATCCGGCAGTGCTCAGGGGAAACTCCTGGCTCCATGCTCAAAAATTGCTCCTGGCAGGCACGGGGGACCATATGGGAAGCCGGATTCGAACTGATGACCTTCTACATGAAAGGCAAACACCTTACCTCCATGCTATCTCTCTGGCCCCCTATTTCTTTTCTTTTATTCGTTCATTCTTTGGATCACAACTGGTGATGCTCAGGGGTTACTCCTGGCTCTGCATTCAAGAATCACTCCTGGTGGTGCTCTGGCAACCATATGGGTTTCTGGGGATCTAACCCAGTTGGCCACATGAAAGGCAAGGCCCTACTCGCTATACTATCACTCCAGTCCCTCTTTATGTAAGAGTTTTTTTTTTTAATTGAGTTCTTGGTGTTTCTAATCAAAGGACTATTATCAAGTGACAGGATTTCTATTTGTTCCACATATGTTCTGTTAATTTAGGACTTTTTTTTTGGTTTATTTTTGCTTTTGGGTCACACCCGTCAGCGCTCAGGGGTTACTCCTGGCTCCATGCTCAGAAATTGCTCCTGGAAGGCTCGGGGGACCAAATAGGATCCTGGGATTTGAACCAGTGACCTTCTGCATGCAAGGCAAATGCCTTACCTCCATGCTATCTCTTCGGCCCAATTTAGGACCCTTTTATGTTGTGAGAAAAGACCAACATTCTGTGTTCCCAATTAGGCTTGGGGTGCTGGTGTCCTCTTCTTTAGCAGCTTCTGCCTATTTAAGAGCTTCATGTAGAGAGGCCTGAGCAATAGCACAGCAGTAGGGAATTTGTCTTGTAAGCTTCCAACTCTGATGGACCTCAGTTTGATTCCCAGCAATCCATATGATCCCCCAAGCCTGCCAGGGGTGATTTCTGAGCAAAGAGCCAGAAGTAACTCCTGAGCTCTGCCGGGTGTGACCCAAAAACCAAAAACCAAACTAAACCAACCAACCAAACAAACAAAAAACCCATTATGTTACTTATTTAAGCATTTTCCTTGGAAGAGTCTGTTGTTACTTGCTGCTTTTTGTTATAAAACTGTACAAGGTTTTTATTTATTCATTTGTGTTCTCTCGGTTTTGGGCTTTTGGAGCCACACCCACTGATGCTTAGGACTTACTCCTCTGCTAAGCGATCACTACTGGCAAGACTCAGTGATCATATATAGCAAGCTCCTTAACCTCTGTACTGTCTCTCCAATTCAATTTTTTTTTTTTTTTGCTTTTTCAGGTCACACCCAGTGGTGCTTAGGGGTACTCGTGGTTCTGCACTCAGAAATTGCTCTTGGCTTGGGGACCGTATGGGACACCGGGGGATCTAACTGTGGTCTGTCCTAGGTTAGTGTGTGCAAGGGAAATGCCTTCCTGCTTGTGCCACTGCTCTGGCCCCCAATCTAATATTTTTGGTTTAAAGATATGTCCCTGGGAAACTGTGGACTCTCTCAGTCTTCAGAGAGCCCTGGGATATTGCAGGAAGGATAGCTGAACTATAGGACAGTGACAACAAAAATGGAGCCATTCTCAGCAACTGGCAAGGCTTTCAAAACTCATCCTTTCTCTCTCAGAAATCTCCACCCTGATTTGCATTTGCGCAACTCATATTAAGTGGTTTCTTTGCATGTTTATATGCATGTTATATGTTTTCATTGCCAAATCCCAGAAGTATGTTTCTATAAATGTGTCTGTGTTTTCAAGTTTTCGTCCACTTTTTCTGAATATTTTTTGCCTTTTTTGTTTTGTTTAAGGGCCATAACCAGTAACAATCAGAGGATACTCCTGGATCTACACTCAGAAATTACTCATGGCATGCTTGGGGGACCATCATATGGGATGCCAGAGATTAAACCCAAGTAGGCCACGTGCAAGGCAAATGCCCAAACTGCTATGCTATTACCTCAGTCCCCTTTTTCTGGACTTTTATTTTCATAAATATATCCCAAGTGTCTTCCTTCACTAAAGCTTCTGTAACAAGTACCTTGGATTTATACATAACAGGAATTCATTTTTTCATGGGTCTTTTGGCTAGAAGTCAGGGTGCCAGTATCCTTTATTTTTTTTTGGGGGGGGGCAGACTTATCTATATTCTGTAGACTGCTCTACAGGATCTCTGTAGAATTTCCTTATAGGAATCCTCTCCCTTTCACCTCCCTAAAACCCCACCCGCCAATACCACCACATTGGGTTCTGGGGTTTCTGAGGATGGATTTTGGAGGGGACGATCTATGAGCATATAGACCCTAGCACTGACATCCACCACTCCTTTTTTTTTCGTGCCTGCCAGGAGCTATTTCTGAGCAGACAGCCAGGAGTAACCAGTAACCCCTGAGCACCGCCGGGTGTGGCCCAAAAACCAAAAAAAAAAAAAAAAAAGTTTTTTCCTCCCAGTTGTTCAACATGCTATTTGTTTTGTTTTGGGGCCACACCTGACAGTGCTCAGGGGTTATTCCTGGCTCTGAGCTCAGATATCACTGCTGGCAGGTTCGGGAGACCATATGGGATGCCAGAGACTGAACCCAAGATCGGCCGCATGCAAGGCATATGCCCTACCACTATGCTATCATGCCAGCTCCATCAACATGCTATTTTTAATTGACTCACTCCATAAAGTACTAATATGATATAAATATAAATCAGTAATTTAAACCTTAAGTAGAATGTACAGGGTAAGATGAACTGGTTTTACTCTCTAGTCAATCAGATACATAGGTTAACATACTTACGTGGCCTACCACCTTGCCTCAGAGAAACAAAAACAACAAAAACATTCAGGTCCCCTCTGGAAATCTACCCTTTTCATGAGAACAGAATGCACCTTGCAATTGCATACGAGGCTATTACTGCCCCTATAGATCATTCCAGTATCCCTCAGGGTTGGTATTGCTCACTTTGGGAAACACTGGTCTGATAATAACAATTTAGACAAAGTTACTAGCTTATCTCTTTTCTTTTCTTTTTCTTTTTGGTTTTGGGGTCACACCTGGCAGCGCTCAGGGGCTACTCCTGGCTCCATGCTCAGAAATCACTCCTGGCAGGCTCGGGGGACCATGTGAGATGCCGGGATTTGAACCACCATCCTTCTGCATCTAAGGCAAACGCTGTGCTATCTCTCCAGCCCCAGCTTATCTCTTTTCTTAAACCATATATCCTTAGGGCATAAAGAAGTATCAAAATTAAAAGCAAAAGTTACAGGCTAAGACTTAACATAACTACTAGGAGCATCAAAGGAAGTACAAGGAAGTGAAAATGGGACAGGGCAATATGAATGAGCATGGGAAGGTCAAGAATGATGAGAACAGTGAGCTGGTTCTAAAGATCCTAGGGGGAGAGGAACTGGTGAAAATTTTGATCTTAGAGAAGCATCTAGAAAAAGAAATAATGGGACATGATTTCTCTCTTTTTTTTTTTTTTTTTGGTTTTTGGGCCACACCCGGTGACGCTCAGGGGTTACTCCTGGCTATGTGCTCAGAAGTCGCTCCTGGCTTGGGGGACCATATGGGACACCGGGGGATCGAACCACGGTCCGTCCTAGGCTAGCGCAGGCAAGGCAGGCACCTTACCTCTAGCGCCACCGCCCGGCCCCTGGACATGATTTCTCAACCTCAGAGTCATCTTCTCCTTCCTCAGCCTCTTTTTTTTTTTTAATCATCCTTGACCAACTCTGGCTGATCTTCTTCCCATGTTCATTATCACCATCATCCAGTAGATCTCCCTCTTCAGCAAGGTCATCTGCATCACCTTCTGACTCCATCTTCACAGTAGTCTCCTCTTTTTTTCACAAAATTGCCACTTTGCTCCTCTTCTGGTTCTTTATCCTCCACTTCTGCTGCTTGTTTGCTCCTTTTCAAGTTTTTCCAGGTTTCCCAGTAGAGAATCTGCTTTTTGTTTTATTGGGGTCAACACTTTCTTAAGGACCTGAATATTATCTCCTTTCAACTTTCCAGACTTGGAAGCTCCTAGCTGTCTACTCTTAGAATTGAAGCCACTATTGTCCCTTCATAAGAGGTTCTCTGAAATGTGCTGGCGTTTTGAGGGCACCATAGCCCTAGCAATAGGGGGTGGTGGTGGAACACGTGCCAGAGAATAGTACAACTGGTCATAATAATCACGTTGAAAGTCATACTCCAAGCCAAATGAGGAGCCGTATACATCTTTGCTGCAAATCATTTCACGCTGCCTTTTTTTTTTTCTCAATTTAGTTTTGGCTCTGCAGCCAGATTGATGTCTAAAACCTGGCTGGCAATCATTCTGTCATCCTCTCCTGCCATTGCAGCCCAAGCATTTCTCTAATTAACATTCTGAACAAAGGCAAAGCCCTTATGAACAGAGCAGCCCACGATTTTGTCCTACTTGGAGAAGGATCTCCTCCACACCAGACTTCTTAGCCACCAGTGTATCCAGATTCCTAATGAACAGACAGGAGTTTATGGAGTAAAGGTCTGTCTTGTTGGTAACATTGCTGGCCATGGTCTTTGATGGCTTTAATGGTTTCTCAAAGTAAAAAAAAAAAGTAGCTGAAAATAAAAACAAACAAACAAGCAAAAAAAAAAAAACTCACAAGAGAGGGCAAAGAGAGAGGTTTGATTCTGACTATCCTATTCCAGGGGTCTATGTATAGCAATGGAAAGCAGCGAACGATTGCTGCTTGGGGTTGGTAATACTGTGGCAATAACTCAGTCTTCATCTCTTCAAAAAAAGATGAAAATACATGACTAGAAAGACTTAAGCCACTTTAAAGTTAATCATGATGGTTCCTTTTTCACATTCACTTTTTTTTTTTTTGATTGGTAAACAAGTCCAGAGTTGGGAAGGTGAAGGAAAACGCTGGCCACAAAAGGCTTTGGCTTTCCTAGGACACCTTTGAAGGCCATCAGCGCCAGTAACCACACAGTTGCAGACTCCACCACTCTTTTCTGGTGGGGTACATTGGGCAGTGTTTACAACTAGCCCTGCACTCAGGAAGTACCCTGGGCAGTGCTTAGGGGACTATATGGACGCTGGGGATTGAACCATGATTATCTGCATACAAGGCAAGAACCTTACCCATTGTTTTATGGCTCAGCCCCCAAGATCCACTCTTGTTGAGTGTAGCTGCGTTTCATTCCCTTTCATCTGCCGGTCAGTCCATTATGTGATGGACTTCTCTAGTTGCCAAACATTTATACCGCCTAGAAATTTCTGCAATTTCTAACAAGCTCAGAGCCTGCCTTCTGCTGTATCTACACATGCTATCATGGTTATGTTTACGAATGGAGTGGAACGCATGAGTGCTAGATGTGACAGAGTTCAACTTTACATAGCAGTGCCAGTTCTACATTCAAAGTGGCCAGACCGGTTTACATTCCTGCTGTTTCAAAATTTCTACTTGATTTTCACTAACGAAATGGGAATTAAATGGTGTTTCATCTTGGTCTTACTGGCATGTCCTTGAGGCTAAGCCCCTTTTGTATTTAGTAAGCTTCTTTGTGTCTGTGAATGAATGCATGTGTGTGTGTGTGTGTGTGTGTGTGTGTGTGTGTGTGTGTGTGTGTGTGTGTGATTTCAAGGTACATAAGGGAAAAAAGTGTGACCACAAGGGGGCAGTAGTGCAGACAAGCTTTTTCTGGGCAAGTGTTGGCAGGTTTGTATACAGGAAATTCCTCACAGATTATTACCATCCAGTGTCTAGGAGAGAGAAAAGCAATTTCGGAGATAAGGGCAAAGAATTCCCACAGAGTGTTTATCTGCTTATTTAGCTGAGGTTATCAGGGTCAGGAAGCTCTGAAGCACAATAGCATTTTGGGGTCTTATCATAGGATTTAATCTGTTTGGCAGATGGTGGCCACTGTTTATGACATATAAAAGCATTCAGAGAACGTTAAATGACTTTTAAAAATATTGATTTGGAGGGCCGGAGAGATAGCATGGAGGTAAGGCATTTGCCTTGCATGCAGAAAGTTATTGGTTTGAATTCCGACATCCCATATGGTCCCCCGAGCCTGCCAGAAGTGATTTCTGAGCGTAGAGCCAGGAGTGATCTCTGAGCGCTGCTGGGTGTGACCTAAAAACAAAACAAAACAAATTTTATTTGGGGACAGAGCTATAGAACAGTGGGTAGGACATTTTCCTTGCATGTGGCCCACCCAAATTTGATCAGTGGCATTTCATGTGGTCCCCTAAATCTGCCCTGAGTAATTTCCAAGCTCAGAGTCAGGAGTAAACCACTGAGCATCATCAGGTGGGGGTCCAAGAAAAAAACAGAATAGAAAGAAAGGAGGAATGGAAGAAATGAATGAATGAAGGAATGAATGAATAAATACATTTATTTATGTTAAAACAAATGAAGAGCCAGAGAGATAGTCCAGTGAATAGGAAGGCACTTGCCTGTACACAACTAATCTGGGTTTGATCCCCAGCACCTTATTATAGTCCCATGAGCCACATCAGAGTGATCCTTGAGAACTGCTGTGTGTGGACCAAACCACCTTCAAATTTATTGTCATTTTTATTTAAGGGCCCTTAACGTTGAACATAATGTTGACATTTTTTCCTAGACAGGGCTTTGGACTATATCTGTTCTCCCCCATCACCAGTGCTGTTTTCTAACTTCTTCCTCCACCCTCTCCTGCTCTTCCTCCTCCTCCTCCTCCTTTTCCTTTTTTTCTGTTTTTGGTTCATACCCAGCAGTGCCCAAGGCTTATTTATGACTGTGCTCAGGGATCATTCCTAGCGGGGACCGAGGGGCTATAGAAGGTGCTGCAGATTGAAATGGGGTTGGTGGCATGCAAGTCAAATATTTTATCTTCTCTACTAGATCTCTGGCCTACCAATTAACATTTTTTTTCTTTTTTGTGGTTTTTGGGTCACACCCTGCAGTGCTCAGAGATTATTCCTGGCTCCAGGCTCAGAAATTGTTCCTGGCAGGCACGGGGGACCATATGGGACGCCGGGATTCGAACCGATGACCTCCTGCATGAAAGGCAAACGCCTTACCTCCATGCTATCTCTCCGGCCCCACCAATTAACATTTTAATGTTTGCTCCATTCCTGTTTCTGTTCTTGTTTTTTTTTGGCCATGGAAAGTAAAGATTGGGCCTTGCAGATATTATAATAGGCTTATGCTTTGCATGCAGGAGGCCTGAGTAAGATCCCCAGTACCTCCAGGAGTGACTTCTGAACACTGCTGGGCATGTCTCAAACAATTTCATTCCAAAATATCTTCATTTCAGAAGTATCATCTACTAAAAAAACAAACAAACAAACAAAAGGAGCCGGAGAGGTGGTGCTAGAGGTAAGGTGTCTGCCTTGCAAGTGCTAGCATAGGACGGACCACGGTTCAATCCCCCGGCGTCCCATATGGTCCTCCCAAGCCAGGAGAGATTTCTGAGTGCATAGCCAGGAGTAACCCTCGAGTGTTTTTTTTTTTTTTTTGGTTTTTGGGCCACACCCGGTGATGCTCAGGGGTTACTCCTGGCTATGCGCTCAGAAGTCGCTCCTGGCTTGGGGGACCATATGGGAAGCCGGGGGATCGAACCGCGGTCCGTCCGAGGCTAGCGCAGGCAAGGCAGGCACCTTACCTTTAGCGCCACCGCCCAGCCCCACCCTCGAGTGTTAAACTGGTGTAGCCCCCCCAAAAAACAAACAAACAAACAAACAAAAAAAACCCAAACGGAAGTATCATCTACTAAGAGGTACATCATGTTAACAAACATTTCATTCCGTTTTTTTTGTTTGTTTTTTTTGGGTCAGCGCTCAGAAGTCACTCCTGGCAGGCTAGGGGGACCATATGGGATGCCGGAATTTCAACCACCATCCTTCTACATGCAAGGCAAACGCCCTACCTCCATGCTATCTCTTCAGCCCCATCCATTTTATTTTTTTTTGCACTTAAAAACTTTCTTGTACTGTATTCAATTTGAACATTTTAAAAATATGGAATGCTTCACGAATTTGCATGTTATTCTTGCTCAGGGGTCATGATAATCTTCTCTGTATCATTCCAATTTTAGTATATGTGCCGCTGAAGCGAGCACTTCAGTTTATTTTTTTGAGGAAGCTACACCTAGTGTTGCTCAGAGGTCATTTCTGGTGGTGCTCAGGGGACCATATGGAGTCCCAGGGATTTAATTCAGGTCAGCTACATGAGAGGCAAATGCTCTACCCACTGTATTATTGCTCCACCCTTCATTTCATTTATAAAAAAATACTTCCTATGATGATATATAGTAGAAAAGACTACATAAGAGAGGTGAGGCCTTCATTGCCCCTCTTGGGGTATTTTCCAATTCTGAAGTCAAACTGAACAGGACTTTCAGAAGCTTCCCAGAAAGCTCAGAGATCCTAGTTTTTACAGTTGGAATTCCTGAAGATTCTATGTTCTAGATAAAGGGGCATAGCTGAGACTAAATCCAACTTGAATCAGTTCAACCACATGGTTTTCTTCTACCTCAAGCTCCCTCCTAACCAAGACTAATTTCTCTGTGAGTGAAGAAAATATTGTCAGTACTTAAAATGATTTCTTCAGGCATGCCAAAAATCTAGTTTACAATAATTTAGTGACGAGACAGGCAGTCAAGAGAGATGGAAGAAGGATTCAGTTTCGTTTTTATCATACACAGAGTTTAAGATAACAGTGATTAACATTCCCCAAAATGGAATGACAAGACTGACAATTCAAGGGAGATGGAAGACAGTAAAAAAAGAACCAAATAGAAACTCTAAAACTAAAGAATATTGTAACTAAAACCAATAACTTAAGAGATAAATTTAACAGCTTATTATTGACTAAATATGCAACAAAAGAAAGAAGACACAATCATAGTGATATTACACAAGGAAGATCACATAAGAATCAATATTGAGGGGCTGGATCGATATATATATATAGCACAGGGGGTAGGGTAGTTGCCTTTCATGAAGCCAATCCAGATTCGATCCCTGGCATTCCCTGAGAACCACCAGGTATGACCCCTGAACACAGAGCCAGTAGTAATCCCTTAGCACCGCTGGGTGTGGCTCAAAAACCACACCAAAAAAATCAAGATTGAAGGAAATAAAGAGGAATATTTCATATCAATAATTTTCATATCAATAATGCAGTTAATTCACCAAGAAACTATACCAACTATATCTATACATAATCAGAAAATGCTTTATAGAATAACAAGGAAAGAAAAAAAAACCTAATATATAATACATAATTTTGACTACATATTAACATAAATTGCTTATACCATTAAGTTACTCAACAATTTTCATGTGATTAAAATCAAGCAAAGCACATTCTCTGGCTGCAGTGAATAACTTAAAAATCACGGGCTGAGCTACCATGTGAACTCCATTAGAGCTTCACACTATTTTAGGGAGAGAAACTGTTGGGGACTGACTTGTTTGAGGCCATTTTGCTGTTCTTTCTGCCATATTCCAGCTTTTCACCTAAAAGCTATTTTGCAGTCTTGCTGTAAGTTTTTGAGCTATAGAGAAAGGAATGTGCAACTGTAGATATAATTAACTCTAGCCCGGAGGAGAGCAACACTGTCCGGTACCGTTATCAGAAACTAGGCCTCACTCCTTAAGACCACATTTCGGAGTGAACTAGGCTATTATCAATAAATGTATGCTACATTGTCTGTTCAAGATCACTGAGGCAAGCACATCTTGCACCAGCTCCTGATGGTCAAGCAATTAGGAATGCAGCTAGAAGGACACTAGAAATTTCCATGGAAACAGCACGTTCATCATAGCTTGAAGGTCATCCAGCCCCCCTAGCCCGCTGCCCACTTCCTTATTTAGAGAATGCCTAACTTTCTTTGTTCCTTGAAACCTGAAATATATTCTTGCCTTGTATGGGCCTTCGCGCCAAAAGTATGACTGACATCACCTTTGTACTGCCCCCTTCTCCTTCATTATATAAGAAGGAGCTGTAGCCCAATAAAGGTACCCTTGAACAGTGAGACGCTGCCTTGGGTCTTTATTATTAACCTCTTTCAGATTTTTTACAGGTGTGGTTGCTCTTCTACTCAGCAAAATAGGAGTGCGGTTGTCTGAGAAGCCTTTCCAGCTAATTCCTGCTGGCCGGGTCCCCCCTGGGGGGGCTTCAGGACACCGCATTTTGGCGCCCAACGTGGGGCACGAAGATCACCGCCACACCCCGAACGACTACGGGTCGGCGAGTCCGGAGCTGTTTCATAAATCGCAGGAAATTACCCCATCCGGGTAAGCGTTGAAACGAGTTAGCCTTAATCAAATATTTAAACTGCAGTTTTTTCAGTCGTTCTGATCACCGCCCCTGATTGGCTCTTGGGGCTTCGCCCGTTGGCTTCACTTCCATGGGTGTTTCGTTGAGTATTGAACTTAAATTCATTAAATATATACAGTCTGAGTTGAAAGCCAGACATATAGAGGTTACCAAAAAAGATATTTGTAATTTTTTAATGTTTGTTCATGATGTTTACCAGAAATCTAGTGTTCCTGGGCTCCCTCTCGCTCTGACTCTGTCTCTCAGTTTCCTTCCTCTTCTAACCCTTCATCTTTACTTCTGCCGCTGCACCCTCTGTGCAAAATCCTAAACAGCCCTTCACTTCCCTAGCTTCAGCTCCGTCCCTGTTTCACCACCCTCCCCTCCTTAGCCAGCAATTGCAACAATACAAAGCCTTTAATTGGAAAAGCCTCAAAGAGCCGTTTCAAGCCGTAACCTCCTATGGCCCCCAAGCCCCTTACACGCTCTCCTGCTTAGAATCTAAAAGCTGAACTCTTTGTCTCTTGGGAAGTTAACTTTTTTTTTCCGCTGCAAAGCCCTTGCAGATAGGCAGGAATCCTGATCTCTAAGCTCTTATAGCTGGCCTCGCCTCTTTTCATACCTTAAAGGTACAGCACACTTTCCAGGTCCCAGCTTGCCAACATGGCTCTTGCTGCCCTCTGTGCCTGGAAGTCGCTCCCCAGAGCCGGCATTCCAGCAGCTCCCCCACACCGGCAACAAACTGTTGCTGCTTTCTCCCTCCCCCCCCCCCTTTTTCTGACTTAAGCTCCCAACTCACCACAATTACATCCATGGTCTCTCACCTCTCTAACAAACTTGATAATGCTCTTAGCTCAAAAACCAGTGCTACCTTTCCTGTCTTTCTCCCTAATGGAGAAAGTCTTCCCACCCCCCCTCCCCGCCTGCTCAGCAGCCTCCGCAGCTACCTTCTCAAACGCCTCCCACTGATCCCCCGCACCCCAGGGGAAAAATTCTAAATGCCCAAGACGCTCAGTCCCTAACCATGGCAGATTCCCTCCTCTCACCGCTCCCCCTCTTAAAGCTATAGATATGAAGCTACTTGGCCACATTAAAAATCTTAAACAAATCTTAAGCCTTCAAAAACAGGCTGCTTCTCTTAATTCACAAGTTTCTGCCCTTCAGGCTTTCCCCCGCCCTCCTAAATCTATAGCTGTCTGTCCTTTGCCCACTGAATTCCACGGCCAAGCCCCCCCTCTTGAGAATTCAAAGAAACAAACTATAAAAGTCAGGCTGAGTGCCATAAAACAGAAACTGCTGCAGTGCCTACAAAAAATTCTAAGGGCACAGTGAGTAGGATAATTACAAAGTATCATCTGCTAAGCCATAAAACCTTGCGATATCTACACTTTGCTGTTAAAACTTCTGAGCCTAATGTACCTTTTACTCAGGACAATTTTGCTCAAACCAGCCCTCAGCCTCCTTCAGCCTCTTTCCTGCCAGCCTTGGGAAACAGCCAGCTCAGGCCCTTCCACTCCCACTTTAAGCCTTCCATTTCACCTTGAAATACCCAATCTTTGTTATTCAAAAGAAATCTAAAAAGTAGCATCTCTTGCATATTCTCAAATCAATTAATAAAACCATGATCCCCATGGTGCTTTTGCAACCCAGACTCCCCTCTTCGGTTGCCATTCCCTCTAATTCCAATAAATTAGTAATTAATCTTAAAAGATTGCTTTTTTTTTTCTTCTCTATATCATTACACCCTGCTGACTGTAAATAATTTGCCTCTAGCCTTCCTGCTGTTAACTGTGCTGGCCCCTCCCCGAGTTATCAATGAAAAACTCTGCTTCACCTTGTCAGCCCTACACTTCGTCAAATATGTGTTATTAGGTTTAGTGCATTAAGTGGTGTAAAGTAATTATTAAAACATTAAAAAGCAACAGGAAGATAAGGGCAATAAACTTTTTTTTCCATGCCTCTCAGAAAATTTTAGAGCAAGGTCATAATTCTGTCACTTTACAGATAACAAAATGTTGGTAAAAGAAAAACTTCTTTGTGTTTTAAAATCCAAACGAACACAAAAGTGTTAAATTTAAATCTTATATTTCTATTAAAAGTTTTATTTTAATTTTTAAAGTATTTACAAAATTATGTGAAAAATAATGTGGTTAGCCTTTTTAAACAATATAGTTAATTTAATGCACAGTGAACACCTAGGTGTGCTTTATAGTACCCTTAGTTTTAACTTTGTGCTACAGCAATGGTTGTTCTTTATTTCTGCATTGAAAGAACTATTATTTTAAGTGCATTCAAAATATCAGCACATTATACAAATCTGTATATTTGTGTCGCAGTGAAAAAATAATATAAATGAAAAATATATTATATATAATTTTATAAGTAATATATAAAAGTAACTAAACTTTATAAGCAAATTAACTAGTATTAAATATAATTTTAGTCTTAAGTTCTAGGTGTGTAAATGCATCAGATGTCTTTAACTATATTTTATAATAATCTAAGCATTTAGTTAATTTGGTATATAATATTTTTTACAAATTATTCACTTAAAGTCTTCATAGTAAAAACAGTTGTTTGTTTTTTAAAAAATCAGTTTTTATACCTTTAATAATCATAGTTCATGCTATTGTGTTTAATCATAAAAATTTTAACACTTTATTGCAGCTGTCTTACTGTTCTACTGCAAAACCAATTTAAAGAAAACCTATTCATTTACAGCAAATCATTTCATACTTCCAAGTAGAGACTCCTTCTACAGTGCTCATTAACCATTTTACTTAATGTTTTAAACTTCAAATTAAAGTTGTTTTAAAAATGTTTTGTGTTAAATCTAAACCTTAAAATTTATTTTCAGCAAAGTTCCACTCCATCTACATTAAGTACTTCTCAACACTAAAAAAGTTTTTCTACAAAATTTTTTTTTCTCTTCTTCTCACAAACATGTTAGCTAAATATTTAAAAGCGCTTGTCAATTTTTTATAAATAAGTCTTAAATCAATCCTTTTGTCTGTTTATGTGTCTGTTGTGATGAATGAAAGTGGCCACAAGTGTAAAATGTTGTGTTTAGTGTTGTTTTGTTTTGTCTGTTTATTTGTTATCTCTACATTTTATAATAATACAATTTTTAAAGCCTTATCCATTTTTTAAATTTCAATTAATTTTTTCAACCTGGTTCAGTCTGGTCAGTTCACAGACTGGCATCTTACAACTAAAAATCATGTGTTAAAAATTATGTATTAAGCTAGCTTTGTCCTTCTAAGAACATGGCGGAGGGTGTGGAGAATGGCAAACCCCAGATTTCTCAATGGCCATCGGGGATAACTTTTCCCTGGAGAATTTCTGGACTTTGCAGTCACCTGGCTTTCCTGCTATGTGTAAGTTCAAGCCTATAGAATATGTATTTATGGCTAAAAAATAGCATCCAGCTTTAACATAATAACTAGAAGTTTAAGAAAAATCCTTTATATTCAGTTTAAAAAAATTTTTTTAATTAGCAATTGTTAATTATAAATTTTCTTTTATGCCAAAGTCTAACAGAGGTCAAATAACATTCCCGTGGTATTCAAAAATAACTAGTGTAATGTAAATTGCTAATGTTTTCTGCCTGTATACCCAAGCCAAAAAACTAAGTAAATTCTTAATTTTTATATGAAGTAACCATTTTGCCTCCTGCCAAGCTGTTTTCTTATAAACCTCCTGCTAGACGCCATTCCTGCAAACCTGTTTCTAACTGACTCCACCTTTGACAATGCTGAATTAGACACTCTGCCTAGCTGCCTTGGATGCCCACCGATGCCACCAACAACCTCCATCCTCTCTACCTCCATCCCTTGGCCGGTCTTGCAAGTCGACCTTTGTGCCCTAGCCATGGGTGCAAGCCTATACTGGGGCACCTCCAATTTCCGCCTGCCTCAACCTCGTGCTGTTGACCCCGATGACTATTACTCCCCTGCTAGCGGTGGCTGCAACTCTGTTATTCGCCGTGATGTACTACGCCACCCCTTCACCACCTTCTACGTCTGCCCTGGTCACCACCGGCCCCGTTCCAGCGACTATAAGTGTGGCGCTCATAACCAACACTTTTGCGCCTCCTGGGGCTGTGAAACCACCGGAACTGCTTATTGGAAACCCTCTTCCTCCTGGGACTTCATCACCGTTTCACGCCCCCCAACTCCTCCTTTTCTGAACTGTGATGCATCCTCTGCTACCCGTGGTTGGTGTAACCCCCTCATCATCGAATTTACTGCTGCTGGACGTCAGCATCACTGGACTCAACCCGTACAATGGGGACTCAGACTTTACGTTAGGCGTACCGACCCTGGACTTCTTTTTTCCCTCCGTTTACTTAAACAGTTGCCGAATTCTCACCCCCTCGCCGTTGGTCCTAACACCTTTCTTCATCCTCATTCAGGTCCATCACACATGCCTTCTCCTCCTTATCCTCTTCCATCTGCCTCTCCTTCTCTCAGACAGCTCACTATGCCTTCAGGTCCTTCTCCGTCCTCTCAGGTTATTCTCAATCTCATAAATGCTTCTGCTCTTGCCCTTACAGATCCTGCCTATGAAAGATGTTGGCTTTGTTTTTCTCCTCAACCTCCTTTCTATGAAGGTGTTGCAGTGTTTGGCAACCTTTCCTCTACCTCCAACCCCTCTGACCTCCGTTGGAACACACAACCTCAACATGGCATTACAGTCGGTCAAGTCGTAGGCTCTGGCCTCTGCATTAAGCCTAACGACTCCCTGCTTCCTAGCCAATTACTTGACGTGTGCAACGAAACTATTGACATCTACAATTCTTCCTCCTCACAACCCTATCTGTTAGCCCCCAATGGTACTTATTTTGCCTGTGCTTCTGGCCTTACTCCTTTCATCATTTGTTCCTCTTTTCTCCTTTCACATGATTACTGTATTCTCGTTATTCTCATTCCAAAAATCACCATTCACTCAGAACATATCTTTCCCTCTCCTGCCACCTCACCCTATTCCTATTCTTCTCAATCCCTTTCTCGACAACGCCGTGAGCCCTTCACCTCCGTTACACTTGCAGTGCTCCTTGCTGTTGGCGCTACTGGCGCTGGCACTGGTATCTACTCTCTTGTATCCTCTCAATCCAATTTCCGCACTCTTACTCAAGCAGTGGAACAAGACATTAATGAAATCAAAACTAGTCTGCAATTTCTCACAGATACTATTAGTTCCCTTGCTGATGTTGTTCTCCAAAATCGTCGTGCTTTAGATTTTGCCCTTATGAAAGAGGGGGGAGTCTGTGTAGCCCTTAAGGAACAATGTTGTATTTTTAAAGACAAAACTGGTTTAGTTAGAGATAGCGTTCAACATATTGGCGATGGTATAAAAGATTTTGAAAAACATTTCGTTGAAGAACAAGGCTGGTACCAGGATTGGTTTTTCTCTTCTCCTTGGTTCCACACAATCTTGTCCACCGTTGTGGGCCCTCTTATTAGCCTCATGCTGCTCTTTTCTCTTGGCCCATGGATTTTCCGCAAAATCACTGCCTTTATTAAGAACCAGGTAGATGAACAGGCAAAAACCTCTATTCAGGTTAACTACCAGCGTCTAACCCCGCGTGACTCCTGTGAAAACTTGGCTTTAGTCACCAAGCCGCCTTTCCAGCCACTAAGTTTCCAGGAGATAGAGCGCATAGCTAACAAGCGGAGCTTGCTCCGGCACTTGTGCTCTCGGCTGTGGAGACACCTACGACGGGATTAGCAAGGTCCCAGTTAGGGCACGGCCCAAAAAGGCTACAGCGCATAATTCGGATCCCTGTGCACACCCACGGCGTTTGTAGCCACCTTTTAAATGCGGCTTTGGCCGTGTCCGACCTGGTCAAACCTTGTAGCCTAAGACACGGTTCTTCCACCCGCTCACGACTTTCCTTCTTTTATTAGAAGAGAAAGGGGGAGATGTTGGGGACTGACTTGTTTGAGGCCATTTTGCTGTTCTTTCTGCCATATTCCAGCTTTTCACCTAAAAGCTATTTTGCAGTCTTGCTGTAAGTTTTTGAGCTATAGAGAAAGGAATGTGCAACTGTAGATATAATTAACTCTAGCCCGGAGGAGAGCAACACTGTCCGGTACCGTTATCAGAAACTAGGCCTCACTCCTTAAGACCACATTTCGGAGTGAACTAGGCTATTATCAATAAATGTATGCTACATTGTCTGTTCAAGATCACTGAGGCAAGCACATCTTGCACCAGCTCCTGATGGTCAAGCAATTAGGAATGCAGCTAGAAGGACACTAGAAATTTCCATGGAAACAGCACGTTCATCATAGCTTGAAGGTCATCCAGCCCCCCTAGCCCGCTGCCCACTTCCTTATTTAGAGAATGCCTAACTTTCTTTGTTCCTTGAAACCTGAAATATATTCTTGCCTTGTATGGGCCTTCGCGCCAAAAGTATGACTGACATCACCTTTGTACTGCCCCCTTCTCCTTCATTATATAAGAAGGAGCTGTAGCCCAATAAAGGTACCCTTGAACAGTGAGACGCTGCCTTGGGTCTTTATTATTAACCTCTTTCAGATTTTTTACAGGTGTGGTTGCTCTTCTACTCAGCAAAATAGGAGTGCGGTTGTCTGAGAAGCCTTTCCAGCTAATTCCTGCTGGCCGGGTCCCCCCTGGGGGGGCTTCAGGACACCGCAAGAAACAAGCCAAGCTGCAAGAATTCATGGGTACACCGGTCTTATAGTTGAAAATTCTAAGGTGCCCTGGGGAGGGGACAGGCTGAGTCCCTGCGCTGCTGAAGCCCTGGCAACTGCACCCACACCCCACAGTTGTCCCCACACCAATGGCCCAACTTCTCTGCTCCACCATTAATCTCTGCAGAGACATCTAATCAATAAAAACTCCAGGTATGCCTATCTTAAGATTGAAAACTCTGGGGTCTTTTTGGAGTGGGGCAGGCAGTCTCCTCACCTTTTATGTTTGTTTGTTTTTTGTTTTTGTTTTTGGGTCACACCCAGCAGCACTCAGGGGTTACTCCTGGCTCTACGCTCAGAAATCACTCCTGGCAGGCTCAGGGGACCATATGGGATGCCAGGATTCGAACCACCAATCTTCTGCATGCAAGGCAAATGCCTTACCTCCATGCTATCTCTTCAGCCCCACATGGAACATTCTTGAAGATATACACATGCTGGGCACAAAGTAAGTATTAGTAAAATCCTCAGACTGAAATAATATCAAGTAAAATTTCAGACCAGAGTGGAATAATGCTAGAATTCTACTCTAAAAAGAATTTTGAAGAAAATGCAAGCATATGGAGACTAAGCAATTATAGGTCAAAGAAGAATTTAAAAAAATCTTAGAAATAGACTTTGATCACCACTGGTTGGTATCCCAAATCCAAGCTCCAAACAAACAAACAAATCCTGGAAACAACTAGAATGAAGAAATGAGCTATCAGAAAATACTGAATATAGCTAAAGTAGATAATAAATGGGAAGAAATTTTGAATAATGCAGGTTAACACCAATAAATGAAAAAGCTCAAATAAGCAATCAACCTCACATATTAAGGAACTAGAAAAAGAAGAACAAGTGAAGCCCAAGTCAATAAAAGCAATTATTTTTTATTCTTAAATTTACTTTATTTAAAGAATATGAATCACATAGTTTGCATAGTTGACTGTAATACACTTGTTTCCAGATAAGTGTGAGAGAAATTATTTTAAAATGTATAAAAAGAAAACTGGACAGGGCTTTCTGCATTGCCCTTTAATTGTGAGTTGAAATTAGACGTCAATTGTCACTATCACACCTTTACTGTATTTTTTTACTCTTATCTTTTAAGGAAAAAAAATGCAACTTACTGAACTTAAAAACAAATAACTGTAGTAGAATGCCTATCTCGAATACAGGCAGGGGATGGGAAGGGGGAGGGGGTAATGTTACACTGGTGAAGGGGGGTGCTCTGGTTATGACTGTAACCCAACTATGATCATGTTACTTAAATAAAAATATATTTAAAAAAATCATCCTACCCAAGGACCATAGCAATAATAGAGCAGGTAGAGAACTTGCACATGGTCACCCTCACTCAATTCCCAACATTTCATATAGTCCCCTGAGCACTGCCAGGAGTGATTCCTTGTGTGTGTGTGTGTGTGTGTGTGTGTGGTTTTTGGTTTTTGGGCCACACCCAGTGATGCTCAGGAGTTACTCCTGGCTATGCGCTCAGAACTCGCTCCTGGCTTGGGGGGACCACATGGGATGCCAGGGATCAAACCCAGATCTGTCCTGGGTCAGCTGAGTGAAAAGCAAACTCCTTACTGCTGTGTCACTGCTCCGACCCACTAGGAGGGTTTCTGAGTGTAGAGTCAGGAATAATCCCTAAACACTGCTAGGTGTGGGCCTCTTCAAAAGAAATCATCCTACCCAGGGAATTCATTATTCATATTTTATGGCATTACTATCAAAATTTTAATAAAATCTGTTTTTCAAGAGATATCAAGAGATTATCACCAAACAAAAACTGTAACAACAACAACAACAACAACAAAAACAATCATTAAAGCAAAGTCACCCTACTGAATGGAAGAAAAATATTTTATACCATATATCTGATAAAGCACTAAATTCAAAATATACAAAATGTTAACTCATCATCAGCATATACATTAACAACAACAACAACAATAACAACAATATGGGGCTGGAAAGATAGCACAGAGATGGGGCATTTGCCTTACATGCAGCTGACCCAGGAAGAACCTGGTTCGATTCCCGACATCCCATATGGTCACCCAGCCAGTCTGGGGCAATTTCTGAGTACAGAGCCAGGAGGACCCCTGAGCTCTGCTGGGTTGTCCCAGAAACCAATCAATCAATGAATCAATCAACCAATAAAGTTTTTAAAAACAACAACAACAACATCATAACAAAAAAATACCATAAAAGTTAGGAAAGGAATTCAGAGATGGAGTACACTGGATAAGACACTTGCCTTGCATTTTCTGACTGACCTGAGTTTAATCCCTGGCATCACATGATCCCCTGGGCAGTATCAGGAGTGAGCCTTAAATACAGAGCCAGGAATAAACTCTGAGCACAGTTGGGTGTGTCTCAGAAACAACAACAACAAAACACAAAAAAGAAAAATTTTGTATTGTACTTATTAAACCTTGACAACAACCCCACAGTGGAGGCATTATACAACCACTGGATAGACAGAAAAATTAAGGCACAAAGAAATGAAGTAACATCTGAAACCCTGGTAATTCCTGCCAGAGATTGAATTTTGATTCAAGGAATCTGACTCTACAACAAGCCTGCTTTAAGAATGGTTAACATTTACAGCCCACAGAAAAGTTCAAGAATAGAGCTGAGGACTCTCCCACCTGGAATCCATGGGATACTAAATTGTACATTGATAAGTCCATCACCTCGGACGACTTTCTTGGGTACTTATTACAAACCAGACCTTCTCCTTTGTAACACAGCCTCATTGACAGGAAGCTAATAATGAACTGTGAGTCCCTTAAATATCCCTCGGGTCTATTGTCCCCACTGAGAGTCCTGCTCAGAACTTCCTGCAAGCATTTAGTTCCTAAAGCTTGGGACTTTCCTGCAGCCTGGAACATATTGTTCCTTGACTTTTGTGACTGTGTCATTTTGAAGCTTTCAGGTTCTTTAGGATGCTGTGCCCACTTTGAGTTTGTCTGCAGGTCAGAAGTAGGCTCTGTGCTGCAGAGGATTTGTGCTCCCAAGCTACCTTTTCCTAGTCTGATATACTGACAGGAGTGCTTACATCTATCGCTCGATTCCAGTGAAATCTGTTGTTTCAACAGTGTTACTCTTTTTCTAAAAATCATTTTTAATTATAACACTGTGTTTTCACCAGTAGTTCACAATACAGTTGTTTCAGGCATTAAATGTTCTAACACCATTTCCATCATCAAAGTGACCTTCTCCCTACCAATGTCTCCCAATTTTCCACCCTTCATTGGATCTTGCCCCCTTAGCAGACACACATTTACTTTATAATGTTTGTTTAAACACAAAGGCAAGCAGAATTATCAAAACTAATATCAATAAGAGTCAATTTGTGATCATTGTTATAGCTCACAATGGTGATACTGAAGGTGCTAGCTGAGACTTCTGTGTTACTGTTTAGGCTCACCTAACTTGGAGGTCTTGCATGCAACTTTCCCATTAGATTTGCTGTGATCTTACTGGGCTGACAGTACGATGAGGTTTTGTGGTGTCCAAAAGCTATGGAGCTGAAATGATTTGGAAAGTTGGTATGTAATGAGGGTATGCCTCTAGGCTATATCTACTATGCCTTCTGACAGAAAGAGAAATCTGCCTGTCCCCATTTCAAGAAGTTCTTAGAATTTACAGCCCAGATCAGACTACTTGGGTAGTTTCTGTTCTTCTGAAGATCAGTTGTGGATCTGGGCCATTTCTCTGCTTACAAGATGGCAGGTATGGGTGGGGGCTGCTGGGCTTTCAAGTGGCAGGATTGGGGTGGCAGGATTGGTCTCCACAGACAATACAGCACTTTCCCTTCTGTCTCATATTTTGTGATGTCATATTTTATTTTGATGATTGTTCTCAAGTTTTCTTTGCTCTTGTTTTTGTTTTTGGGTCCTAAAGTGGCTGGTTCAGGGCTTACTCCTGGCTCTGCAGTCATGGATCACTGCTGGTTGCAGTGAATACCAGGGATGGAACCCAGGTTAGTCACTAGGAAAACAAACTCCTGCAGTGCTATCACTCTGGTCCCCTCTCTTCAACTTTCTTACCATCTCAGCTCTGTTGAAGAAAATTGACAAATACAAAAGATATCTATTTGAGGTGTCCCAAGTGATGCTTTGAGGTTTGTATATATTGGGAATGGTTATCCCCATCCTGTTTATTAATTCAATCTTGCAAGTTATCATTTTTGTGTAAATGTTTTCATATGAACACCTTCAGATCTCAGCAAAATCCAGGTATACATCATTAATATTTATTTATTATTATTGTTGTTTGGATCACACCTGGCTGTGATTGGGACCTATACATGATGCTTGGTATAGAAACAGAGCCAGCTGCATGCAAGGTAAACAATTTTCCTTGTCCTCGTTCCAGCCCTTTACGTTTATTCACTGTAGTTACTGTGCTGTGCTTTAGATCTCCAGAAATAATTCATCCTTCATAACTGAAGCTTTGGACCCAACATTTTATCTTCCCCTCATTCTTCTCTAGCCCTAGCAACCACTGTCTACTCTCTGCTTCTCTGAATTCTGCATTTTTGATTGCACATGTAAGTGAGATTATGCAGTATTTGTCCTTCTAAGTCAGGCTTTTTTTTTTTAACCTACGTGTAATCATTATCCTTCACATTCATCTGTCTTTTCACAAATACAGAGCTTCCTTATTTTCTTCAAAAGGTTGTTTTTTGTTAGATATGTCTATTTCCCATTTTTTCTTTTTTTCTTTTTTTGATTTTGGGCTATATCTGGCTGTGCTTAGGTATTTCTTCTGGCTCTGTGCTCAGGGATCACTCCTGGTGGTTTTGGGGTACCATATGGGACACTGGGTATAGATCTTAGCTTGACTGCATGCAAGGCAAGTGCCAGGCCTGTTGCCTCTGCCCCCGCCCCATATTTTTTTGATCCATTTATTTGTTAAGAGACACAAGTTGCTTATATACATTATTGACTCTTCAGGGAACAAGTGTAAGGCAGATACCTCTTTAAGATATTGATTTCAGGGGCCGGGCGGTGGCGCTAAAGGTAAGGTGCCTGCCTTGCCAGCGCTGCCTTGGACGGACCGCGGTTCGATCCCCCGGTGTCCCATATGGTCCCCCAAGCCAGGAGCAACTTCTGAGCACATAGCCAGGAGTAACCCCTGAGCGTTACCGGGTGTGGCCCAAAAACCAAAAAAAAAAAAAAAGATATTGATTTCATCTTATTTTGGATCAATACCTTGAAAAGGGATTGCTACATCACATGGTGGTTCTTCATTTATTTCTGATTTTTGAGGAATTGCCATACTATTGTCCATTGTAGCTATACCACTTTACAAAATATTTGGGGGACCTTTAAATATCCTTCTCTTTATCAAATTTTTCTTAATTTCATCAGCATAGACTTCCATTTTCTATTTTATTCAATAAGTTTTCATGTTATTTCATTTTTTATTTTGATGCATTATATTTTCCTGAAAAATTCCAATAAATATGCCTTTAAAGCCACATTCCAAGTCTTTTTTGGATACACATCATCATTTTTCAATGCAAGTTCTTATTTGGGAAGCTCAATAAAATGCTTCATACTTATCTGAAAGGTTGAATTAGGAACGTAGAGAATTTAAGTTGATTACGTTTGCTCAAACGATGACATTTGGTTTAAAATGTATAATGGTCTCAGAATGCTAAGTCATGGGCATGAACTGGAACAGATAGAAATGAGAGCACCATTTTATCAATGGAATAAATTCTCACAAGGCATCTGTTATATCAGAAGGAATGAATTGTTCATGTATTCTCATTAGAAGACTATAATTAGAAACTGAGCTTTCAAGTAGATTTTTTTGGCTTTTGGGCCACACCAAGCAGTGCTCAGAGGTTACTTCTTGCTCTGCACTCAGAAATTTTTCCTGGCAGGCTCAGGGGACCATATGGGATGCCGAGAATTGAACCTGGGTCCAACCCAGATCAATCATGTGCAAGGCAAAAGCCCTACCGCTGTGTCAAGTAGAATTTTTGTTTGTTTTTTGGGCTACACCCAGTGATGTTCAGGGGTTACTCCTGGCTATGTGCTCAGAAATCGTTCCTGGCTTGGGAGACTATATGAGATGCTGGGGGATCAAACTGGGGTTTGTCCTAGGTTAGCGGGTGTAAGGCAAACACCCTATCGCTTGCACCACCACTCCGAACTCTCAAGTAGAATTTTTAAAGTCACTCTTGGTTTTCAGTATCCCACTGGAGAAAAAAAGCCATTATACTTGTTCTGAAAAATTTTATGAATTGTGAGAATTCTGTGCTACCCTAAGGGAACAGATTGTGTATGGAAGCACCTCAGGAAACTGAAAGTGAACACCACCAGATAAATATAGCATCTGACTTGTCTTGTTTTCAAGTTCATCATCGGCTCCTACAAGCTCCTCAACAAGGGGTTTCACCATCACCTTTTCATGCCTGCTGGTTGGCTGGTAGCTTCCAATGCTGGCACTGCCTCTAATTACCCCTGCCCTCAGTGTTTATGCTGTCTCCCTTCTGTCCACAGGATGGCAGCATTTAGTCAAGGCTCCAGCACCACTGGGGCTGGCTGGAGTTGGAAACGGAAAAGGACCTGTTTTCCTCCTGAAATAAAACCAGTGCTCAGGGCTGGTTTCAACAGCTGGAGCACACATATGAGAGTGAGTTCGATCCTTGGTACTTCTTGTCATCAACCCCTTTGGATGTGGCCAAAGGATTAAAAAGAAAAAAAAAAAAAACAAAGACAAAAATTGACCTATACTTTGGTTTTCCTAGGAGGGAAGCATGTACAGTGTTTTCTCCATCCTTGGTCTGCCAGCCCTGAAGCTATGTCTGTCTGCAGATTGTGTCAGCCCCAAACTGGCCAGTGGACTGCAGGAACAAACTCATGCCCATTCTATTTTTTGTTTTGTTTTGTTTTTATTTATTTATTTTTTTATCACATCTGGTGGTGCTCAGGGTTACTCCTGGCTCTGTGCTCAGAAATCACTCCTGGCAGGCTCAGGGGGCTATATGGGGTGCCAGGATTTGAACCACCATTCATCCTGGGTCGGCTGCTTGCAAGGCAAATGCTCTACTGCTGTGCTATCTCTTCGTGCCCCCCCCCCTTCTTGTCTCTAGCAGTGAAGGGGTGGCTGCTACTTTCTGAACAGAAAGGTAGAGCCAGTGATGACTGAGCTCTCATGGTAGCCATGTGCTTAACCTGATGTTTGATAGGGTGTTGGAAGACCCCTTGGGAAGTGGCTCAGGTAGTTGCAGGGTTGAGCTGCAATTCTAGAGCATTTGGTTCCAGAGCCTCTGATCTCAGCTGCCTCTCTCTAAACCACTCTGATACATCAAGATGTCCCAGGGATGCTGGAAACAGAAAAGTACTTCCTTCCACCCCAGGGAATCCCACTTAAGGATGCTGGACTGCAGGTCAGGAATGTGGATTTGTTGTGTTTTCCAGATGATCAACCAACAGGCATGAGAGTGAGGGTGGTGAAGAGGGTGATGAAGTGGGTCTTGAAGAATGAGGCTGAGTTTTCCAGGCAAGACAAGAGAAGGCTTTCAAAGAGTGAAGAGGAGCAGGTGCCAGTTGGCAGTGAGGGCCAAGCAGAGAGGCATGAAGTCCAAATATGTGTGAGGACCAGAGAACCTCTCTTGGACCCAGGGAGGAGGGCTAAAATTTCCCAGTACAACAAGGCAGGCACAATCAGGTTTTATTGTTATTATTATTATTATTATTATTATTTAAACATCCATCTTATTTTGTTTTGTTTTGAGTCACACTCAGCAGTGCTGAGGGGTTTCTCCTGACTCTGCACTCAGAAATTACTCCTGGCAGGCTCAGGGAATCATATGCCATGGATCAATTCTAGGTCTCCGTGTGCAAGGCAAATGCCCTATCCGCTGTCCTATTGCTGCAGCCCTTAAGCAACCATTTTTTGACTCCAGAAATTCTGATCTATTGAAAGAAAATGAGCTTACACTGGAGAAGGAAGATAATAATGTTCCATCAAGACTGGAAATATCATTGAACTGCTGGGAGAGATGGAGACAGTTGTGGGAAATGTGTGCACTGTGATGTTGGCCTTAGATTCATGTACTTGGGAAGGGAAGGGAGCGAGAGAACAAGTTTACAGAGTTGGCCATGGAAGTAGAGTTGGGGAGAAACAATCCTTTTACCAGATTTATTCAATAGAAGTAGGACAAAAAGATCTTGGCAAAGCAGGAAGCAGAGTGCAGGGGGAGTGAGCTCTTGGGGATAAGAACCCTATGCTACAAAAGGGGACCCAGGGTGGGGATGCTCCTTTGCAGAAATCAGGGTCACTCTTGTGAGTGGGTATGAAAAAGTAACTTGTGGGCCCGGAGAGATAGCACAGCGGCGTTTGCCTTGCAAATGGCAGATCCAGGACCAAAGGTGGTTGGTTCGAATCCCGGTGTCCCATATGGTCCCCCGTGCCTGCCAGGAGCTATTTCTGAGCAGACAGCCAGGAGTAACCCCTGAGCAATGCCAGGTGTGACCCAAAAACCAAAAAAAAAAAAAAAAAAAAAGAAAAAAGAAAAAGTAACTTGTGGTTTTGCTTGCATTTTCTGATCACTAATGAAGTTGATGAAGCATATTTTCATATGCTTATGATTGTTTATTTCTTTCTGTGAAGTCCCTGTTATTTGACTCATTTTCATCTTCCTATTGGCTTGCTTGACTTGGTAAGAATATAAGTTAGAATAAAAAAATTAAAAAAAAAAAAAAAAAGAATATAAGTTAGAAATATTTTTCAATTCAGACTTATCTTCTTTTTTTCTTTTCTTTTCTTTTTTTCCCCCAATATCTGGCAATGTTCAGGGATTAGTACTTTGGCTTTGTGCTCAGAGATTACTCCTGGACGGCTTGGAAAACAATTTGAATTGCTGGGGATTGAACCTTGGTTAACTGTGTGCAAAACAAATGCTCTACCCTCTGTATTATCTCTCCAGTGCCTTGGTATTCAAGTTAGATATTTAATGTCACTCGTTGAATAGTCCATTTTCTCCACCTTATTTGTGAGATCAGCTCTATAATAAATCAGATTTAGGGACTGGGGAGATACATTGGATAAGTTGCCTTGCCCACAGTTGAGCTGGTTTTGATCCCAAAATCCCCTATGGTCTCTTGATCCCTGAGCACAGAGCCAGAATAAGTTGTGAGCCCTGCCAGTTGTTCACAAAAACAAAAAGTCATATTTCCACAAATGTTTGACTTTGTTAGCTCTCTCTGTGTTCCATTGTTTAATGTGTTTACCTCCTCTTGTATAGAGCCATATTCCCTTAATTATTAGAGCTCTATGACAAGCATTCTTGATATATGATAGGATAAGTCACCCCACCTTGTTCTTCAGGAATGTCAAGTTTTTTGCTTTAGTATCAGTTTTACAAAGCTGTGATTTCCACAAAGAAAGAAAAGAAAAGGCCTTGTTTGAAGTTTGATTGGCACTGCATTAAAATATATAGACTAATTTGGGGGAGAGGATGAACATATTCACAGTTCTCAGTGTGCTTATTTTCCCATTTAAATTTTTCTTATTGTTTTGTATTACTCCATACTCATCTCTGTAAATTGTTTAGATATCTCTTGCTAGTTTGTAGAGTGTCAGTAGTTTTGGATACTATTATGAATGATTTCCAAGCAATCTTATTTCATAGTTTTTGTTGATAGGAGATTGATACGTGCACTCTCTATTGTATTCAGCATCCAGATAACTCTTGTTAATTTAAATGACTTATCCATCCTTAGTGCTTTTAGACAGACAAGCAATTACTGTCAGCTGAAATAATGATCAACGCTTCTTGATTATCTGTGGGTCTGGAATTCAGTCTTACAAAGATGAAGCCTTCACAAGGGCTTAAAGATGGGGGCCCAGCTATGAAGACTCTGCTCCCAGTTGTGCTTAGAATTAATTTCCTCCAGGAGTTAGACTGTTCTTGCTTCCTTTCAAGCCCCACAATTCCCTGATATGTGAACCCATAGAGAGATGGCTTAAGGAAGTCTGCTTCCTCACTGTAAGCCACTTTCTAGTACCCTAAACCAAAGTCTTGTTTTATTTTTGGTGATTTTAGGGCCATACCCAGTGGCACTCAGGGATTACTCCTGTTTCTGCATTCAGGAATCATTCTTGGCATTGCTCTAGGACCAAATAGGATGCCAGAGATCTATTGTAGTATACAGGGTAAACACCCTACACTCTGTCCTAGGGCTCCAAACCCCAAGAGTCTTCTTCAACACAAATTATGCACAGGGATGACATCTCATCACCCCTCCAAAATCTGTTGATAAATTATAGGCCCGCTGTCAGAATGATTCAATTCCACTTAATGTTTGTTCATGTCCATCTCACCCTCCTTCCCCTCCCTGCCAGAAGTTTTCTTACTCAAGCTTACTCAAGGATCCCTCAAGGTGGGACTATATAGGTACTGAGGATCAAACAGGAGTCAGTTGTATGCAAATTAGCTATGTATAGCCTTTCCCACTGTACTGTCTTAGGATCATTGCTTTAGGGCTTTTTTTTTTTTAAATCAACCAACACTGGATTTAAGTAATTTAAAAATTTATTATTAAATTACTTATCTTTCAATCTTTTATTACTTTTCTAATAGTAAATGAATGTAGTTTTGGATAAGCCTCACTTTATTATCATAGAACCCACCATCTATTTCTAGAATTCGATTAATAGTCATACTATACTCAAGATGTTTGCATTCATAGTCATAACTCAAACTGGTCTATACTTTTTCTTCTGCTTTCCTTATCAAATTTTTTTTTTTTTTTGGTTTTTGGGCCACACCCTGTGACGCTCAGGGGTTACTCCTGGCTATGCGCTCAGAAGTTGCTCCTGGCTTCTTGGGGGACCATATGGGACGCCGGGGGATCGAACCGAGGTCCGTCCTAGGCTAGCGCAGGCGAGGCAGGCACCTTACCTCCAGCGCCACCGCCCGGCCCCCCTTATCAAATTTTGACACCAAGACTATTCCTGCTTAATAAGATAAGTTTGGGAAGGGCCTTTCACCTTCCTCTTTCTCATATACTTTTAAGGGGTCTTGGGATTACCAGGTTCCCTGGGCATGCTGGGCACTTTGCTGCTCTTCTTGACTTCTTCCTGAGTCAGTCAGTCAGTCATCTTTTCCTAGGAATCTTCTGTTATTTTCCAAATATTTTCCTAGTTAAAAATATTTGCTGCATCATTTTAAATGATAATTTGTCTTCCCTTCCTCTCTTCTTCAGTGTCCTCTTGTTCAAACCTTGTTTGAAATCTTGTTCAAAATGTTTATTCATTTTATTAAGTTTTTCACTATTTAAAAATGTAGCTGGTGGATAGGTTTCTTTTCAATTGAATTCATTTCTGCTCTTGTCTCTATTTGTCCATTTTGTTTTGCTTCAAATTACATTCAAGTCATCTGAAGTACATTTTCACTGAAGTTCTTTTTCAGGTAATACATTTTCCTCATTTTATTTGTACTCGATTTATGAATTATTTAAGTGTCTTAATTTCTAAAGGATTTTTGGGATCATAATTTTATTGTTTTATTGATTTTGAGTGCACATCTTACTGTAAACAGAATGCTACTAGTATGGTACCATTCTTTTAAAATTTGTTGGCTTGTATTATAGTCTTTTAATTGGTTCATTTCATTAATTTTCCATGTTTTGGGAAAAATGGTTATTATAGATTTACTATTATAATTGTTCTAATTCTCTTAATTATAATTGTTCTGAACTATAATTGTTTTCATCTCTTTACTCAGAGTTGCTCTTACTTATTCCTATGACAGTGAATTGTTGATTTTGTGATAGTTTCATATATTTGTTTTAAATATTTTGATACCAAATGATTAAGTGTATTATGTAAATTCATCATTTTTATATTTTCCTGATGTACTGTGCTCTTCTTACATTAAACTCTATTTTCTGCATAATATCTCTGTAACTAGCCTCATTTTTCCCATTTGGTTAGAATATACTTGATATATCTTTTTTTCTTATATTTTAGAAGCTGCATCCCTTTAAATAGCATTTATTTGGATAATCTAAAACATTTATCCTAATAATCATTTTTTCTTTTTTGGCCAGGAGCACTTATTCTATTTTCACTGTGACTATAGAAATCTTTGAGTATATTTATTCTTTTTCTTTTGTCCTTTCAACTTGTTCCATATTTTTGTATTTGCTTTTTCTTTTTGTTTTTTTTTTTTTTTTTTTTGGTTTTTGGGCCACACCCAGCGGTGCTCAGGGGTTACTCCTGGCTGTCTGCTCAGAAATAGCTCCTGGCAGGCACGAGGGACCATATGGGACACAGGGATTCAAACCAATCACCTTTGGTGCTGGATCGGCTGCTTGCAAGGCAAACGCCGCTGCGCTATCTCTCCGGGCCCTATTTGCTTTTCCTTTTAAGTTGATTTATTTTCTTGGTTTCTATCTTGTACTAGTTTGGAAGTTATAGACACTATTTAAATTATATTATTGGTTACTTTGTAATTTTAATGATAAAACTTTGAAGTTACTAATATTTAGCTTTATTCTAAATAAGATCTACTTCCTATTATTCCCTTAGCCTCTCCCTCTAGATATTTTTGCCTACTATAGTCTTCCTTCCTTCCTTCCTTCCTTCCTTCCTTCCTTCCTTCCTTCCTTCCTTCCTTCCTTCCTTCCTTCCTTCCTTCCTTCCTTTTGTTTTCTGTTTTGTGGCCACACTTGGCAGTGCTCAGGGCTTACTCCAGACTCTGTGCTCAAGGATCACTCTATTTTTTCCCCTTTGTTTTTTGGGTCACACCCGGCAGCGCTCAGGAGTCACTCTTGGATCTACATTCAGAAATCACTCCTGGCAGGCTCGGGGGACCATATGGAAGGTCGGGATTCGAACCACCATCCTTCTGCATGCAAGGCAAATGCCTTACCTCCATGCTATCTCTCCGGCCCCTCCAAGACCACTCTTGATGGTGCCCAGGGCCGAAGAGATAGCACAGCAGTAGGGCATTTGCCTTGCAAGCAGTGGACCCAGGACAACTCGGGTTCGATCCCTGATCCTCAGAATCCCATATGGTCCCCCGATCCTGCCAGGAACAATTTCTGAGCACAGAGCCAGGAGTAACCCCTCAGCACCACCAGTTGTGGCCCAAAAATAATGGTTAATTATTTTGTTAATAATTAACAAACCATGTATGCTGGAAATCAAACCAGGGTCTCTGACTTCCAAATTATTTTTTTATTTTTAGTCCACACCCAGTGGTACTCAGAGGTCACTCCTGGCTCTGCACTCAGAAACCACTCTTGACAGGCTTGGGGGGACCACATGGGATGCCAAAAATTGAATCCGGGTCAGCTGTATGCAAGACAAATGTCCTATCTACTGTCCTTTTGCTCTGGCACACCAAGTTAAATCTTATAAGAAAAAGAGAGTAGGGCTAGAGAGAGTACACAGGGATTAAGGCGATTGCTTTGTGTACAGCTGACCGCAATTTGACCCCCAGTACCATGTCAAGTCCTCTAAGCATCATCTGGAGAAATCTCTGAGAGTAAAGCTTTGAGCACTGCTAGGTATGGCCCATCTCTGGGGACCATATGGGATGCTGAGGATCAAGGATCAAATCCGAGTTTTCCTGGGTCTGCCACTTGCAAGGCAAACACCTTACTGCTGTGCTATCTCTTCGGTCCTAAATTTTTTTTCCTGTCATTCTAGTTAACTTTGGTGTTTTCCACTTTTTAAATGCCAGAAGTCTGGAGTGGACGTTAGTTCTTTCAGCCCTTCTTCTGGTAAATGTACAGAGATTTGGTTCTTCTCAGGATTCTTGGTGGCGAATGTGCCCAAATTGTTTGCATGCCACTAGAAAGCCAGGTCACTGCCAGGAGTCATTGCTCCAAGGACATCTGATAATCTTCCACTTCTTTCCTCTCTCTCCTGCCTTCTGTGGTCCTATCTGATTCTTCCTATCCTGGATGGTGACCCTGTTTATCCCATCACCACTCAGCAGGAAATAAAATGGTCACAGGACTCTAATGAAGCTCTAATAATGCCTCTCCTAGAGAACAGTTTCTGGGACTCATTTATGTTGGCTGATTTAGGGTCATCCCTTGGCAGAAGGATGAGATGTGCTCTGAATGCTTGAGACTTCTGAAGCTCACTGGTTTGACAGTGGTGTTAATGGTGTTAGTTCCAGCCCCATGCAGAGTGGAGATCAAGGAAGGTAACTTGGTCTCTGTAAAAATCTGGGTTTATTAGAGGCTGGTTAGGTGGTATAGGGGGAAAGCATTTGTGTTGCATGAATACAGTCCAGTTTGTGCCCAACACCAAATGTGTCATGTGAGCCCCACTGGGAATGATCCCTGAGCACACAGGCAGGAGTAAAACCATAGCACTTGAGAGTGGTTTTCATGTTTTTTTTTTTTGGGGGGGGAGGTCATTCCTGGTGGTGCTTAGAAGTTACACCTGGCTCTGTACTCCGGAATTACTCCTGATAGGCTCAGAGGACCATATGAGATACTGGGGAGCTAATGCAGATCAGTCATATGCAAGACAAGAGAACTACCCACTGTACTATCACTCCAGCTCTATCCCCCCATTTTTCCCTTAAAAACCTAGGTGTATTTGGCTGGAGCTTTGGGAATGCATGCTGTGGCAACAAGACATGAATGCCCTGTTATCTTCCTTTTTCCCAGCTCCTTAAGATAGATTTCAGCTCCTCTTGTTCAGATTCTGACAATGTAAAGCCAGTATTTTTTCATTTGAACCCCAAAGAGACCAGGTTTAAGGGCCCCATATTTGTCAGTCAAGTAGACAAGGTATTGCCATTCTTTGAACTTTTTTTCCCCCTAGGAAATTCCAAGTAACTATTTGTCAGAGTTTAGGACCCTTAAATTCTGAGTTTTCCACTGAGCCAGAATCTACTTCTCCTTCCAAGAGGTGGGAGGTGAGGAGGGTGCGGAAGAAAGGGCAATTGAATCACAGCTGACAGGAGCCCTGACATTTCCCACGGTGACTGACTGGGGTGTGGGTGCCCCACTTCTGTACGTGCACTTTCTTGAGAAATGCTTGATTGCTTTTAAGTGATACCCCAGCCGAGGCAAGTGGGAGGCAGAACATATTTGGAAAGAAGCTTAACTGAAATCAGGAGGAAACCGCCTGTAGGCTGAGGCAACATATTGTGTTTGTGTTTTTCACCTTTGGTTTTCCAAGGGGTAGCTGACATTTGGGAGATACTTTTAGTGTGACTTGACACTGAAAAACCCAAGTGCACATTTCAAAGTCATGTTACCAAAAAAAAAAAAAATTAAGCTGCCTTTGGCTATTTTTAATGTACTATTTGCAATAGTGACTGAAGTAACGACGAATAACCTTGACCACTATTAACATAATTCATTGTAATACTGGATATAAAACAGCATCATTTAAATAATCTAATTCATGTTGCCAACTGAGTGTAGTGGGGGTGGGGTAAGGTGGGAAAGAATGTTCTTAGATTTGCCAATATTAGCTTCAAATTATTTCAACTTTGAAAATAACCAGTGCCTCAGGATTCTAAAACATGAAATGGAAGAGTTGGAGAGATAACCCCAGTCCCTGAAGACTTGCTTTGCATGCCTGAGATCCAATCTCCAGCACCTCCTGATTTCCCCAGTACTGCTAGGAATGTGACCCCTAGCACAAAGCCAGAGCTAGACCCCAAGGACTGTAGGGTGTAGCCCCAAATAGAACAATACACCATGGTTGAATTTGGTTAGTCGCAAAATGCACAACATTGTTGTATGTATGTATGTGTGTGTGTGTGTGTGTGTGTGTGTGTGTGTGTGTGTGTGTGTGTGTGTGTGTAGGCGTGGTGAAGCTGCAACCTCTAACTTTTGATCAGACATCTGACACATTGATAACTGCTACTGAGGATGACTGCGAGACTATCTTGCAGAAGCTCTGGGAGGGAGATAGCTTCTGTGGCTGTGGTTGAGGTGTCTTCAACACTGCAATGGAGTTTCTGCCCTGCTGCTGGTTGGTTGGCATTTGGCTGGGTTTCATGGTTTCTCTGGTCGCTATGAGTTCATCTTACCTGCAGGGGGCGCCCTGACTCAGTGGGCCCTGGGTTTGGCACAATCTCCCTGTGGGGAGAACTGGATCCGTCTGCATGGGTTCTAATCCCTATTTCCCCCTTTTTCACAGCGATGCCTAAGGCCACCAGGGCCCATGTTTTATGAAAGGAGACGCTGCTTTTAATGGTTAAATCTTGTTAGGAAAAGATGAATGAGCTTTTCTATTTTGGTGGCAGGTTTAATGAGATGCCAAATAGCAAGAGGCATGCTAGTTTATTCTCCTGATGGTTTGTGTATTTGTTGTTATTGCAGAGACTGGTAGTGGTGGGGGCCACCAGGGTCACATCTGGCAGCCATACCAGTGGGGTGGGCTGGAACTTGAACCTCACACCTGTGAGGGGCTCTTGCTGTCCACTTGAATCTCACTCTGGCCCCACAGCCTGTTATTTTTAAGCTTAACCTTTTTGGATCTAACAGCAGATGTCTGGAGGGCTTTCCTGCCTTCCGCCTGAACTGTGTGCCTGGGGAGAGCGGAGGCTGCGACTGAGAGAAGACCTGGTGAATAATAATCTGCAGATTGGTTGCAGTTTGTGTGGAGCCTGAATGCAAATAAGGACAGGTTCGTGGGTCCGTGAAGAGAAAAACCAGGGCAAGACAAGACGATAGGGAACGGTGCTTGCAGCAAAGGATTGTCTACTAAAAGCATACTCTATCTCTCCTTGTACCCTCCTACTACTCCTCTGGGTCACCTTTGGAGAGGCCAGAGACTAGGTGCTGGTCAGACTGGGGTGGAGAAAGGGTGTCTCGACTTCAGCAAGCCTTGGCTCAACACCCACTGTTGTGTTACCATCCCCTCACCATCCAGCCCCATCCATGGGTTGTTATTCAATACCCTCCAGGTGGAAGCTCCTGAGACCAGCTGGGCAGAGCTACCTGCAGGGACAAGGACAAGTCCCACGTCACACTGTGCCTTGTGAATCTCCACAGGCAGAACGCTGGACTTAGGTGTTTTCAAAGGCTCGGGAGGGGGGTTGAATGTGAAGGAAAGGTTGCACAAAATGGAACTTCTGTAGCTGCAGCTTCACAGCTTGCACTGCTGCCTATTTCCCTGCTGAGGATCAGCCTACACCGACTCTTGTGTTCTCACTGGATTGTGGATTAGACTCAGTCATGTGTTCATGGTGGCAGGGCCAAACTCCCTGCTGAGTGCTGCCATATATCCAAGGCCACATATCATGGAGGCAACTGTTTCTAGCAGGCTCTGGTCTGGTCTAAGTTAAGGTTTTTCCTCTTTAAAAAAAAATAAAAATCCCCATTTGGGGCCAGAGAGATGGTACAGCAGGGAAGACTCGTGCCTTGAATGTGGCCAAGCTGGAGTTTGAGCCCTGACACTGCGTAAGTTCCCCTGTTCCCTGCCAAGAATGATCTTTGAGTGCAGAGCTGGGACTTATGCCCTGAGCATTGCCCAGTGTGTGTGGCCCCAAATAGACCCAAACTAAACAATTCTTTTTTCAGATTCTAGGAAGATGGCTTGGAATCTAGAGCAGATGCTTTATTAGCACTAGATGGTTCACTAAGCATTGCTGAGTGTATTCCCTGCCCCTTCCCCATTCCTATACAGCCATTGACTCAGGGAAGTAAGGAAGTCTCTTGCATTTTTTCCTGGGGTTAAATCAGTTCCCTTCTTTTTTTTTTGTTTTTGTTTTTGTTTTGTTGTTGTTTTTGGGTTACACCCAGTGGCGCTCAGGGGTTACTGCTGGCTCTATGCTCAGAAATCACTCCTGGCAGGCACGGGGGACCATATGGGATGCTGGGATTCGAACCAACGCTGGTCCTGGGTCAGCCGCTTGCAAGGCAAATGCCCTATCGCTGTGCTATCTCTCCGGCCCCTCCCTTCTTGTTTTTATTCAATCCTTTGCCTTGTATCAGCATTTGCTAGAACACTCAGATTTTTTTTTTCTGTCTGGAGTTCAAGAGCTTTAAAGAGGTGAAGGCCAGAGACAGTTCACTTTCTCTGGCATCTTTCCACACTTTGCCCAACCCCCCAAACTTGCCAACCAGTCCACCAACTACCCCAGATCACATGGCCAGCCCCCTCTGCAGCCCCCCACCCCCTTATCCAAAGGTAGGATGTGAGTCACTGAGTTCTGTTCACACCCCAAATGTGCTGAGAAATCTTAGGTTGTATTTTTACCTTAACTCCTGGCATCACCAAGTCATTTACTGCTTGGTCGTCTCTAGCTATGTCTTCCCACTGGAATAGTGGGGATAACATTTGTCAGATGCCCATAGGATGACAATGAACTCATTAAGAATTGGGAACCACAGATGGATGGTATTGTTTATATGCACAAAGTTTTATTATCTAGTGATCACTAAATTGTTGTCTTCATTCTTAAAAAATGAGGGAATGGGCCTGGAGAGATAGCACAGCAGTGTTTGCCTTGCAAGCAGGACCAAAGGTGGTTGGTTCGAATCCCGGTGTCCCATATGGTCCCCCGTGCCTGCCAGGAGCTATTTCTGAGCAGACAGCCAGGAGTAACCCCTGAGCACCGCCGGGTGTGGCCCAAAAACAAAACAGAACAAAAAAAACCAAACAAACAAAAAAAATGAGGGAAGGAGCTTTGGGGCCATACCTGGTGCTCCAGGGCTACTCCTGACTTGATGTTCTGGGATTAGCTCCCTGCAGTGCCTGGGAGATGAAGAGGTACCAGGGGTTGGAACTGGGATGGATTATTTGCGAAACTAGACTTTCATTACCTCTCTGGGTTCCCTAAAGAATTTCTGAAAGGGGCACTAAGGGATGAATAGCTGCAGAAATAGAGCTACTCATAGCTCTGAAAAAATTCTTTTAGATCTACTAGCTCAGAGAAAGTTCCTAATACTAGGCATTATTTCTAAAAGAAGCCAAATTGCATTATTAGTTCTTCTTCATTCTTTCCTCCTCCACTTCCTTCCCCTCTCTTTCAAGTTCTTTAAAATTCAGGGGAGGAAAATGAAGGTCAAGGAACTTTACTGCAGAGAACTTGGTTTCTTGTCATCCCCCCCCCAAGCTTCTGATTCTGTACATGACTGTGCCATGGGGAATTTGGCAGGGGAAGGGTACTCTTTCTGTTGGCACTGTGCAAGGGGCATTGCCACTCTGGCCCTACCATAATGGTCATGAGAGAGTCTCCCAGAAGGGACAGGGAAGTGGGGAGGAAAGTTTATGACATTCAAGATGGGAAATGCCTCCTTGACTCATGGGCAAACAAGGGACCTGGAAGCTGCTCTGGAGCTGTGGGGGCTGTTGGTATTTGGACCAGACACTCTGTGATGCCCTGGGGAAAGAATGTTGGTTGGCTGACATAGGTAGTTGTACTGGTGGACTCAGGGAGGGCCTAGAAGGTTTCCTAGCTTCCCTGGGAGCCTTCTGTTTTTGTTTTTTTGAGTCACACCCGGCAGTGCTCAGGGGTTACTTCTGGCCCTACATTCAGAAATCGCTCCTGGCAGACTCAGGGGACCATAAGGGATGCCGGAATTCAAACCACCATCCTTCTGCATCTAAGGCAAACGCTCTACCACTGTGCTATCTCTCCAGCCCTCCCTCCCCCTTTCTGGGGGCCTTCTAAAGCAAGTTTCCTTGTTCTTCCAGAGTCCATGAACAGGAAGCCTTTCTGGATCTGATCTGCACCCAGTCCTCACCTCTTGCCCTTCCTATCCCTGTGTTGTCAGAAACCTTGGTCAGGGAGAAAATGAGAAATTTAGTAGAACCAGTGCTGTGTGGTGCAGAGGGAAATACACAAGTGTGTCCTGATGAAAACTTCCCCTTACTTTTTTGAGTTTATTTTAGCCTTACTCCTGCTCTACACTCAGAGATCACTCCTGGCAAGCAAGGGTCAGGGGGCCCTTGGTTGGCTGTGTGCAAGGTTTCACCCAGTTTGGGCTCCTAAAATTTCCAACCTCCTTACCACTGGTGCCCATGTACTCACAGAGGGAAAACACATGGGGGAAAAAACTTTTCTGGGGAAGAAGAAATAGTACAGCAGTTAGAGCATTTGTCTTGCATGCAGCCAACGTAGATTCCATACCTGGCATCCCTTATGGTTCCTTAAGCACCACTAGGAATGAATCTTGAGTGCAGAGCTAGAAGTAACCTCTGAGCATCACTCAGTGTGACCCAAACAACCCCACCCCCTAAATTGTTTTCCTCAGGGATAAATTGTTTCCTTTTTCATGATCTGAGAACATTTACCCCAACTCCATTCAAAACCTTCAGGCACTTGACATTTTCTTTTCTTTTTTTTTTTTTAATATCCTTTACCTTTTTAGTAAAAAGTAAAAAACAAACAAACAAAAATACATCGACGTCCTGAATAGAACCTCTCTATGTAAAGTTCTCACTAAACAAACATAGGATCAGACAAAAGAAATGGAGCTGCAGGTAGCAATCTGATATGTTAAGGAAGCGCGAATATATATGTCTATATTATATATGATGTGCAGGTACATGTGTGTGCACCTCTGTATGTATAAATATGTATCAATATTTGCCTACATACATCACACACATATATATATATTTATATCGACCTCTTTAGATTGAAGTCCAAGGCACTTTTTACAATGAACAGGTTAAAGCCATTAATTTAGAACATAACTGTTTCTGGGTACATATCGATTTATGGCGCCGAGATCAGAATTCGCCTCTTTTCCTTGCTCACCCTGGAGTGTGTCTAGTTAGTGGAATGATCAGGAGGATTTCTGAGGTGGAATGCCCTCAGAAGAGATTAGGAAATGATTCTAGGGGGTCACTCCCATTTCTCTAACTAGCTTCCTTTACTGGAGGAGTTCTTGGGGGGGGGCTGAATGTTCTCAGGGAGGAATTTCTGCCACAGGCTTAGCAGAAACCCTTATTGGTGCATGGGGGGCTGCCCCATGGGAGCATCTGGAAGTCTAAGGGCCTCTCCTCAGACAGAGAAAATGAAAAAGCTCAGAAGAAGGCTTTGAGGTTGCCCCAAACTATCAAGTGCGTGCTTTTAAACTGGCTGAAAAAAGCCTGCCTCCTTTTGCCTTCAATTTGTTTCATGTCTACGCCAAGTTAGAGGATCTCAGTGTCAGATACACATAGGACAAGTGATATCAAGTGATACTGTAAACGAGGAGCATAGAAGAAATGATTTAATTTTTCAGATGTTAAGTTGGTTTCTACCAACTGGGCTCAGCTCCATCTACAGATCACCTGGGCATCCTGTTATAAAGCTGAATCTGATAAATGGGTCTCTTACGGAGCCCGAGGTTTTGCATTTCTGCCAAGCTCGCAGGTGACGCTGGTACTATTAGTTTGCAGACCACACCTTGAGGAGCAAAGGCTGAACCAGAGTATCCACCTAAGTGCTGATGACTTCTACCATCAGACTGTACCATTCTTTGTTCTAGGTGGAACACAAACTTGGGGAAATAAGACTCTATCTGCTTTCAAGATACATGAAAGTGTTAAGATTTTTATGAATGCTAAAAGGAAAAGTCCAAAAAACCATTTCTACTTAGTAGCAGAGAAGTATTGAAATAAATGAATTTCCTCCAGAAACCTTCATCAATTATACAGCTGAGAAGAAACTGATTTTCATGACCCCCTGTGAATAACCTGCTGAAAAGCAAGCCTCCTGAAGTTCTGGTAGTTTCCATGCACCTCAGCTTCAGAGAGGTGAGGAACTATATAGACACTAAAAATATTAGTTCCATCCTAACAAAACGTGTGTACTAGTGAGGTCTCTGCTACGCAGGTACATCAAAGCTGAGCAAATTTAGAGAGTTCCTTGTAGGGAGACACTAACAACCAGTATCACTTATATCCTTATCTATATTTAAGGGCAAGTAAATATAAATTTGTGGAGATTCCAGCTTTTCTCCCAGGAGAAAATACTTTGCTTTGCAAGATCAATCTAAGTGTGTGGATTCTTAGCATCTGTAGAGGGAAGAGACAGGCCTCCTCACTCCCATCAACCTTAGTGCTCCCTGTTTGGGGCATTGTCACACCTCAAATGATGGCAGGCTCATGGATTCTAGGAAGTCTCTGCCCTGTGACTGTTCCTGCCTCTAACCTAAAACTCAGCATTCAAAAGGGCAAGAGAGATAGATAGTCCACATTTTGCCCAACCACAGAAGGGGGATGGAATTGATATGTGTGGTGTACCCCAAGACCCACCCATATCTGGGAGGAGTTTTGGGGTACACCACAGAGAAATTTCCCCATATTTTCTAGTAAAGGAAAACATCTCTATGGAAACTCTTCCTCCCAGCTAGAGCAAACTAGCAGAAAAAGCCAACCAGCTCTGGGCTGGATCCTGTTGTGTGATCTATTTCCTCCGTCACTCTCTTAGGAGCTGTGTTCCATGTCATGATATACATGGGGATACCTTGTTCCTGCCAGGGCACCACTGGCGGCTGAAAACACATCAATGCAATGTGCTCTCCTTGTCATCCCAATCCTGTTTTCCTCTGACTTCAGAGTAATCTAAATGCTTTGAATGTGGGGTTTTTGAAGCCACAGCAGAACGAGACTGGGGTCCAATTGTGACATTGCCAATAGGGAGCCATAGTTGGCTGAGTTTGAGACTTAAAAATCATTGAGTTAGGGGGGTCTTTGTGGCTAGAGAGAGCCCCAACCTTTATGGAACCAGGTCTGCACAGCCACTAAAAGGCTTTATAAATCTCTCCTGAAATGGCTTAATAGAATTTAAAGCAGAATTATTCTCCTAAGCTTGTTCTGCTGCCTCTCATGGCAGGTTTTAGAGAATTGGAATATGGCAGCTCTGTAAGTCCAGGACCCCTGGTCTGAAAGTCAGGCAATCACTAACAGTGATGTGTACCCAGAAACAGTCATGGGGAGAGCAGGCCGACATGGAGCCTGCTAAATACTAGTGGGATTACAAAATGTTAATTGAAAGTTACAATATATTTTATAATATAGCAATATATTTCATATTTAAAATAAACTGATATGCTTTCTCCTATCATTAAAAAATAGCAAGCAGTACAGAGGCAAGATGCAAATTCGTATTGAAGCGCGTCTGATTCGGAATATAAACACTTCACTTTCTGAGTCTGCCAGGAAAGCATCTCCTCAGAGAATCTCCTGTCACTTTCTGGAGTTGTTTCTTGACGCAATGCAGGACAGAGGGTCTGAGACCCCAATGGAGTTGCTGTGTGTCAGATGATGCTGGCTGGGTCCTGGCGGAGATTTGAAAGCGAGACAGCAGGTGGCGAGAGTGTCCTTGCTTCCCAGGCCTGTGGGTGACACGGCCCTTACAAATCCCACCTGGACTCATTGACTTATTATTGGGAGGGGGATATCAATTCAGCATCTCTTTGGGATCCTAACTACAGGTGGGTGTGGTGTTTTGTGCTTTTCCTCCATCAGCTCAGTGGGTCATGAAGTCTCTTTCGTGTGTTCCAACACTCTCCACCTTCCAGAAGGACTTTCTCAGGCACAGAAGCCAAGGAGCTGCTGAGTGCATGGTACCTGGATTCGGAGGTCACACGTTGACAGTTTGACAATGTTTTTGTTCGCGGGTGGGGGGAACTCCAGTTTGTAATTGGGGGCATTTCCAGTAAAGGCGTAAGGGGGGGGAGAGATCACAGTTATTTCCTTCTCTGTATGTATTTCTATACTATTGTACCAAGTATTTCCATAAATTCTACTTGGACAACAAAACTCTATTGCCTGTGTGATGGGATTGAGTAGCCTTCCATTACTGTAGCTAGTACCAGCTGTCAGGGAGGAAGATCATTCTTTATTCTGCCACCATAGGCAGGCACTCCTGCTGTCCCTGTTGTGCTCTTCTCGGTGGTCTCACTGATCCCAACCCCCCCCCCAGAGTACTCACTTTGGTGGCAGCAAATAGGGAACCACCCGGGGCTCCTCCATGGAGCATACTAAACAGACTGCAGTGGGAGGAATGAACCTGCCTGGTGGACCCTGAGCCAGGCAGCTGTCCAAGGTGCTGAAACAGAACACTGTGAGGTCCTGACCAAAGGATCTTTCAGTGACTTCCAAGCAAGCCCCAGGGAGGCAGAATTGACTAGGGGCCTCTTTGGGGGATCAAAAGCAGCAATGAACAAGGTGAATGACCTTATGGCAGTGCATTGGGATCACAGTACCTTGGAGGTGGCATGGACATTTGTTAGGGATGAAGCACTGACTAGTTGGGCTATACTGTCCATGCCTCTGGGAACCATGCACTAACACCCACATCTCCTCAAGGCTGTCTCCCCACCTCACCAATAAATGATAATGAATCTTTTATAAACTGTTCTCTGCATTCAGCCTCCACATCCCAGTGAATTAGAGAGTCCACCAGGGTGGCTGAGGCTACAGCAGGTGCCTTCATTTTCTAAATTTATTCCTAATACTTTGTACTTTGCATCAATTCTTATTTTCATTTAAAGTACAGAGAAAATGGGGTATGAGGTTCATTGGCCAAAGATGTGGATCTAGCATGAGAGTCCTATTCATTCCGACCCTGTCTTTTCTAGTTTTCTTCTTTTCCATGGAAACACGGGGGGGATTCCTCACACAATATTAAAGGCATGAATTTTTTGATGACACCCTTTCCGGGTGTTTCATCAGTGACTAGTTATGGCACTTGCTCAGCACTTCAGGGCCTTTATATCTGGCGATTTTCTACACCTACTCATCTATGAGACTGTACTTGCACTGAGGCCCCCCCGCTGAGAGCGGGGTGACCTTGCCTCTAGTTATTGTGAATCATGTTAAGCATGTCGAGAGATGAGATGTCATGAAGTTACATACTATGAGGATGGAAGAACAGTTCCTAGATACTCAGTGACAACTGGCCTGATCACACACAAGTGGTGAGAGTTATATTTGAACTTCAATCTAAGGAGGACTGAATCCCTAGTCTGAGATCATTTATTCACTGAAGCTGTGTCCTGAAATTCCACTGATATTAGTGGTCCTAAACCTATCACAGTACATCCCCGACTTTACAGTACACAAAGCTAGAATATGGCTTAAGCAATGAGGGGGCGGCTCTTTATCTTTAGTTCAAGTGTCTAGAGATTTGGGGGGGACATTCGAGTACTTTCACCTTGCATACTGGATTATCAGAAAGGTTATTGGGACTTCTGAATTACCAGGTAAGTCTTCCAGGTGTGGGCAAAACTGCTCAGTAGTACTGAGTGAAGTTCCCATAGGTAATGTTTTTAAATATTTAGCCAATTCTGGAGTAGATAATCAAACCTTCTCTACCATCACCAAACTTGAAAACAAGGAGCATGAAGGCATGGCATGAAGATCCACCTGCCCCCTTCCCATCAGAATGTGAGACTGAGGCATGGTGGAATTAGCCAAAAGGTGGGCTATAGAAAGACACCTAAGTCATCCAGGGTTGATTGTACTCACAGGAGAATGTGTAACTTGCCACATAAAGCTGAAGCACTAGTAGAGGGAAACACTAGCACCACACCAATAGTAGGAATACTATGGCTTCTAGTACAAGTACTACACCAATACTAGAAGTGCTCTTACTAGCATTGGTATTACATTAATACCAGAGGCATTACTACTTATAGCACTAGTCCCACCACTAATAATAGAAGCATTACCACTTCTAGTACTAGCACCTCACCAATACTAAGAGTACTACCACTTCCAGCACTTATACTACACCAATACTAGAAGTACTACCACTTTTGGTACTAGTACAAAGAAGCATCTTCCTGCTCACTTCCTTGAAGAGCAACATGCAAATCTAATCACTGGTTTTTTTATGAAGAGAAATTCTTCTTTTACCAAGGATCAAAAGCAGAAAGATCTATTGCAAGCCATTGCTACAAATGCCTATGAGTTTCAGGGATGCCAGGGCTACTGCAACTGAAAGTGCCTCTAAACACACCCTTGGCTAAAGTTGCTAGCTTGGTCCAGGGTTTCCCTAAGGGCACAAGTTAAAGGTGGGTGGAAGAGGATTGGCCATAGCCCACCGTGGCTCATTGGCAGTCTGTGCAACTTGGTGCACTAGGAGTGGCAGTGGGGTATTCATGTCATTTACTTGAAGTTAAGACTAAATGCCCGCATGTGCATATGTGCCCACATGTCATGGGGTCTGGCAGAAGGGAAGGGACCAATGGGAATGCACAGCAGAGGGCTGAAGGTAAAAGAACTAAGATTGGCACACTCAGGGGTCTTCACCCTGGGCAATGGCACCCAGGCCTCAAAGAACCTGCTTGATTATTTCATCATTTAAGCATCTGCTCATAAGTCTGGCTGAATCATTCCTGGAAATAGAATTAGAGCCAGTAAAAAAAAATAGGGGATCTTTTAAAAAATTAAGAATTAGAATTAGTAAATTCTAATTTAATTAAGAATTAGAATTAGTAAAAAAAATACTGAGCCAACAGCAAAAGTTGCACCTGGGGGACACAAAACAACAAAGGAAAACACCCTAAGGAGTGTTCAAGAGAAAAACAGGACCTGGAGAGGGTCAACACCAGCTGGTGAGAATGCAGAGTTCAGCTAGAGGCCATCTTCTGGGGAGTAGCATCGGCCACTAGGGCATCTGCTCTGGATCCTCTCACAGTTCCCTAGTCCTTGGAAAGACTCAGCACAGGAGGGGAAGCTCCACCTCAAGGTGCTGTCTCAGCCACAGTGACAACGGCCTGTTATGAGTGAACCCCATACCTGGGGCTGGAGAGATAGTACAGCAGGTAGGGCACTCGCTTTGCCTGTGGCTGACCTGGGTTACATCCCTGGCATCCCATATGGTCTCCCAAGCACCACCAGGACTAATTCCTGAGTACAAGGCCAGGAGAAACCCCTGAGCACTGGCAGGAGTGCCCCCCCCAAACAAACAAAACAGCCATAAAAGCAAGCATACTCCAACAGGAAAATCATACAGCTGACACCCTTTGCTCCAGCCTCAGCAGATGACCCCCAGATCTCTGTGAACAGACCTCAGGAGGAGCAGTGTGGTGGCCATCAGGATGCTCTGCATTGCAGATTGAAGCTTCCTGCTTGCAGCTGCCTGCCCTCAGCCATGCCTACATTGGATATGGACAGTTCTGAAGTAAGTCTCTTGGAGTTTGTGATAGAACAGAAGAGTTTGTGCACCAAGATTAACACGGCCCAGAAGTCATAGGCTACTGATGAAGTCGGGTTACTCTGCCTCCCCCTTCCCAGATTTCTACAGGCTCCCTTTCTGTGCAGAATCTTGCGTTTTGAAGTGGTGCATTGGGGAGAGGAAAGTATAGGGGGCCACTCACCATGGCTTCTCTTCCCTATTCAGTCGCTCACAGGGAGGCGCATGGCCCCGTGGCTCTCCTGCCATCCAGGACAGGAATGTAGCAGCTGGATAAAGAGCTGAGTGGACCCCCAGTGCCCCCATCTCTCAGGATCCACAGGAGCTCATGCACAAAGTTCCTCTCTCTCCCTCACAGACATACGCTTGATCTGGTTGTTGTTGGAAGCCCCCTCATTTGAAGAGCAGAAAGGAATGGCAGAATTCACTTGTTTGTGAAAGCTCCTGGTCCCTCTAGAATGCTAACATTTTGGGCTTTGCTGTCCCCTCTCAAACCCTCACAGTGGCAATCCGGGGCGAGCAACCTGTCCAGGGTCTGCAAGGAACCAGGGTCTGCAGAGAAGATCAAAGTGCAGCACATCAGAGCTGAGCAGCCGTGTGTGTGTGTGTGTGTGTGTGTGTGTGTGTGTGTGTGTGTGTGTGTGTGCAGGGAAAGGTGTCAGAGTGTTCCGATTTGAGTAAAATCCAGAAAAGAAAAAGACCTGGATCAATGTTGGTAATGGTAGTGGTGGTGTGTGTTTATGTATGTGTGTGTCTGTGCGCATAAGTGTACACATAAGCACACCCTGCAAATCCACAGGTTTATATGAGTATTAGTTCTGGGTGGAAAAATCTGGCTTTAAAATTTTTTTCTAAAAAAAAAAAATTCTTTTTCTAGGCTTAATTGGGTTTTACGACTCACTAAGCCACAGGAGGCTGAGGGTGGTGGCTTGTGAGACTGAAGAGTGGGCAGCTCTGTTTGCTCTGGCCAAGGAGAGAGGTTTGCTCCAGACCCCAGGGAGGGGACCCTCCTTGCCTGCTGGACACGATCCTCTTCCCTGCAGACCCCCTTCTGGGCTAGCTTCACTGGGGGTGGCTGGAAGCATCCAACCCGCACCCCCATGAAGACCTGAGATAGAGTGTGGGTTTCTGTTCGCCACCAGCGGTGCAGCAGGCACTACTAGGGGGTGCTGTTCTCATCATCGCCTCTCCCACTCCTAAGTAGAGGCACCTACAGAGATTATTAGATTTTTGGGTTCAAGGCATGAAGAACCAACCAAGCAGGCTGCACGAACGAACACGGCTGTCCACCAGCGGGTCTCTCTTCCTTCCTCCCTCTGGCCGGCCGGGAGGTTCCTCCACCGCAACTCCACCAGGGGAAGAGCTGATTTGCATCTTAAGACCTATGGGTAACGCGTCTGCAGTGGGGAGTTTTATTTAGCAACTGCTGGAGCTTGTGTACGGGGTTGGAAAGGAGGTGGAGCTGACCCCGATGGGGCTGTCGGAGAGCGGGGTATGTGGGGTGCCCACCGCCACGCTGACGCCCCGGGCCTCCAGGAGAGCAGACAGGAGCTGCTGCTGCTGCTGGCGCAGCGTGTCCGCGATGAGCAGGGGCAGAGAGTTGAAGCTGGCTGTGAGCTGCTCCAGCTTGGACTCCAGGCTGCCAATCTGCTTCTCCAGGTCCTCACTCCGATCGTTGAGCTCCGTGATCAGGTCATACATGACATTCTGCATCTGTGCGGACAGATAGAGACAGGATGGATGGGCAATGGATAGCAAATGACAAATGGATAGACAGACAGATGGACAGGAGAGAGGGAGACCACGCATCTGCCATGGGAGAGAAAAACATGGTAGTTCTGAAACACCACGGGACCCATCTCTGCACACACATGACTGGTGACCCGGACTTTGCCCTTAAGTGGGCTTTTGTCAATAATGGCTTTGTAAATGCTGTTCCAGAAGGTAGTCGTGTCAACTGTGAATGTAGTTTAGGAAGTGCCTATCTTGGGGGAAAAATATCACTTTTCTCTGGTTGTTTGTTTGGGCCCTTATCCAATGATATAAGGACTTGCTCCTGACTCTGCTCAGGGACCACTCTTGGCAGAGCCTAGGGGATCCTATGGGCTGCCAGGGATTGAATCTGGGCTGGCCAAATATAAGGCCATTGTCTTACTCTGTGCTCTCTTCCTGAGCCTAGTTCTTTCACTTTAACTGGAGCAAATCTTGGAACTGTCCCAGGCTCCTACTACATCTGTCCTCAGCTCTCACTGGAGCGGCTGGCTTCAGGAATCCAAGAACAGGTGGGTGCCATTCGCGAGAGGCTGGGTTCTACATCCAAGGCTCAGTAATGAGTTACCTGTGTCTCTTACCCTTTCTGAACCTCTGTCTTCTGGTAAAATAGGGTCATAGGGGCTAGGGATGGGGTTCAAGAACACATGCCAACTCCCAAGATGCCCTGAATTCCCTCATAACTACCATGAGACCAAATAGTGCCATAACTGGCATCATCGACACAAGACAGCAAGAATTGTACACGGTTCCTCCAGAAGCTATTTTGCCCTGTGCCCTCATCGAGCACCATTACCCAAATTTCCGCACAACTCACTCCTCAGCTAAACACACAGAGTCATCAGAGTCCTGCCCTACCACCATGGTGAGAGGGTCACTGTCTCCATCAGGACCATGAGGGGGGTCACTGTTTCCATGGACCCACTGACAGCTGATCCATCTGCAAAGTTGGTGGCTTGACCAATGCCTTGGTTCATCTTTCAGATCCCTTCTTTTCTGACAGCCCCCCAACCCCCTTTAATTTACTGTGCTTAGTGATGCTTTCCAGTAGACCAGGTGCCCCCAAATCACAAGTACTGCTCCCTACCTATAGTCCTCAGCCCGTCCAAGCCTCTGGGGGTACACGACTTCTCGGCTGAGCCTCCCCAAAGTCCTGCTCAGTCTGTTCAGCTTCTCCTGGGTTTCCTATCATCCATGTGTCCTGCTTACTAATGAGGGGGCTGTTTATCCACTTATTATCTCCCATTTATTCAGAGAAGTGAGGGCCCCTTCAGGAGCAGGAAGCAGGCCTGTGGGCTCATGGATGGACATCAAGAACTCACCCAGCAGTGAGAGCCTAGGAGATGCACGACTCATGTTTGGAACACAGTGATGGACAAGTTAACACACAGAAGATGCTTTCCAGGACCTGCATACATGATCACGATGTAGGCAGACAGATGGAGGAGATGGGGGGGGGGGGTCGTTGCTGGCATGAGTTCCTGGGAAGTTTTAGAGCTAAGATCTGAGCCAAAGAAGTGACTCTGTTCCTAGTCCTGACAGCAGAAAGCATGATGGCTGGACCCACATTGTGGACACAGGAAATGAGGCCTAATAAGACTGCCAGCACCAGCCCAGAGAAGCTTTGGTGAGAAGCTCCAGCAGGAACTAAGGGTAGTGACAAGGACATGAAGGTGGACACCAAAAGCTCCAAGCTCTTCCCCTTGACAACGCCATAGCAACAGACTTTCATCTCCATAGAAAGGCCCACATGGGAGTAGTTTAGGAGAAAACCTATAAATCTAGCTCTGCAAAGGCAAGAGGGGGGCACCACTGACATCTCAACTTGGGATGTGTCATTCCTTAATTCTTTATGGGGTGCCCTCTCTTAGGGCATCTCCAAGGCACCCCTGACTCTCCCAGAGTGGGCTCCCAGATATTTTCCCCCTGGGCATAGCTGATTTGTTCAACGGAGGGCACGTGATTCTTAACTAGTCAATCAAATCTTTATTTGAGAATTTTGCCAATTGGAGGCCGGCTGGCCTTTGCCTGTTCTAGAACAAGAACAGGGGCTGGCATTGTTGGCCATAGAGTCTGGAAGTTTCTCTGCTGTCTATAGCTATCAGGATTGGCGGGGGGAGAGCATGCCTGGAAGCAGGCACTGAACAGGAGAGAAAACACGCCGTGGGTGTCTGATTCTAACAGGCTTCTTCCGGCAGGCTCACCAGGGGCCTGCTTGGAAATTCAGCCTGCCGTGAGACTTCCTGGTTTCTGATCCTCGAATCTCTTTGAGCCTCTGCCAACATATTCAGGGAATGATCTCTGGTACTTCCTTGCCCCACTCATACCCCTGTACCCCCTCCTAGTCTCAGGAGTCCCCCCATTCAATGCTTCCTCCAAGGTTTCTCCACAGATATTTAAGTCAGGCATTTCCCGGGGTGAAGGCCTGGCTTGCCAACCCCTTTCAGGGTAATCCTTTCATTGAACAAGACGCCTGCACGTGGCCTTACACCCAGCAATCACTCGATTGCACCCTGCTTTCAAAGGGGGCTTAATTTTCCCAAGAGAGTGTCTCCTCCTGCCCACCCAAATGTTCCATTCCAATAATTGACATCTGTGGGAATGTTCTGCCAGCCTGGCCCTAGGCTGTACACTCAATCGACAATTTCCATAGTGAAGCAAAGGAGATTAAAGGATGGGAGGGGGGCTTGCTTCAGGGCGCCCACATTCAGCTCTGCAGGCAGCAGTGGCCTCGTTCCTTCACCTCAGGGATTTGCAAAAGGAGAGAGTTTCTTCAGGGTGCTTTAACAACCCAGTGCTGGAAATCCATGCAGAGTGACAGCATGATAGCAGCCCCCACCCCTCACCCCCAGGGCTCCAAAGGAAGGTTCTCCCCTTTGTCTTCTTCAAGACTGCTGAGATTTGGGATCAGCAGGACTGGGTTGTCAGAATTAGAGGATGCGATTTCAGGGAAGAATTTCTAATCATGACTGTACATGAAAGGATCCTCTCAGGGGCATGCACATAGCCCCAAGGTCATTCTCACTTCCTTGTCAGTGGGATTCACCTTGTGTAGACTGGAGCTCATTTTTAGGGTGTTCTTGATGGACTGTTCTCACAGCACCTCTACACCCCAACAGATGTAACTGAGCCCAGGCAAGAACAAGCCTCAGGGACTGGGCGGTGGCGCTAGAGGTAAGGTGCCTGCCTTGCCAGCGCTAGCCTAGGATGGACCGCGGTTCGATCCCCCGGTGTCCCATATGGTCCCCCAAGCCAGAAGCGACTTCTGAGCGCATAGCCAGGAGTAACCCCTGAGCGTCACCGGGTGTGGCCCCAAAACAAAAACAAACAAAAACAAAACAAACAAAGAACAAGCCTCAGTGGTGAGTGTAAGACACCCATGTCAGTCGCAGCAAAACAAATACTGTAGGGGCCAGAGAGCTAGGCTAGGAGGTAACACCTTATTTGGTCCCTAGCCCATACCAGGAAGGCATTCCTGAGCACAGACCCAGGACTAGCCCCTGGATGTTGCTAGCAGCAGTCCCAATTCCTGCCCTCTGCAAAATGACAAATACTCAATGATTCAACTTGTGGGAGGTTCTAGAATGCATCTGTTCAGAGACTGAAAGTAAAAGGATGGTTACTAGGAGATCGTCGAAGAGTCTGGGGCAGTTGCTGTTTCATGGGGATCCTACTCCACATTAGAAGGAAAAAAAGAACAGTTGTAACCCCACTTCCGGTGTAAACTGACCCAAAGGCCCTCCCATTTCTGGGAGGAGTCTTGGGTGGATATTACATATATCATTACCTGCAAGCCCCTCCCAGAAATGGGAGGGTTCTAGGGAGATTATAAAGGTGTGGCCTGAGGGCCACGTGGGGGATTTTGCATAAAAAGGTAGCTAAGAGGAATTTGCACCTACCTGGATGGAGAGCTATGGCTGAGGGATAATTTGGAAAGCAGGGATGAATACTTAAATGGTTAGCAGCCACATCTGTTGGCTAGGGCTAAATAAAGATGATTTCTCTGGAATCTGTCTTCATGTAAGTTCACCTAAACCTGGGACCCGCCAGCTGAATGGGGGTGGCAGAGCCACGTGGCCAAAGCTGAAGGGCAAAGGAATCCGCCACCCTCCAAGTCCATTTAAAGGGCTGAGATGCTACAACTTATGCAACCAACAGTGGAGATGGAAGGATGGAAGGAAGTGGTAAATGCACAGTAATGCTCATCACTCAGCAGTGCACTTACATGGCAAAGGTGGGTTGTGTAATTTTTAAAAACAGTAAAATAATGGTTAAAGGAAGGAGAGAAATATAAAGTAAAGAAAGAAATGTCAAGTTTTAAAAGACAACAGATAGGCCAGAGTGGTAGTATAGGGGTTAAGGCACTTGCCTTGCAACACAACTGATTCAGGTTTAATCTTCAACACCTCATATGCTCTCCAGGTCTTGCCATGAGTGACCTCTAAGTGCCAAGCCAGGAATAATCCTTGAGCAATACTGGACTTTGTGTGGCCCCCAAATCAAAAAGGACAACAGCTCTGTGAATGTTAGGAACTGAAGCAGAATGCTTCCTGCCATTCAGGTTGTGTGGGACAATGTTCACAACAGCCCTGGGCCCTGGCTAGGGCACCTTCAGGCACAGCTACTCACTTTGGAAAGGTCTACCAGGGTGTTGGCTTGGTCACTTAGCTTTCTCTGCTCCATCTTGACGCTCCTCAGTCTGTGGAAAGAGTGGATACAGCACATCCTTTGAGTGTATGTTAAGGTTAACCCTGGAGCAGGTTCCACATCCTAAGATTGTATCTGCTGTAGTAGCCCAGGTCAGGCCAAGGCTACAGCTGTAGTCCATGTCCCACAGAAGCTATAGGTCAGGTCCCAGTTCTGTCTCCACACACCCCCACGTCAGTCCCTTCCATTCAGGTCCTTGCTCAGCTTCCACATCTTTGTCTAGGCCACCCCTGCCACCTCAATGCCCTCTGGCCCTTTCAGGGACTCCCCAAACCTCTAGACCAGAAAGAATCCTGCTCTCATTCTCCTTGTCCACTCTTTTTTTTTTAGTATCTCTTATATAAAACACAAACCATAGTTTCCTTCCATTGTAATGGGAGCCTTGAGTGTATATCTTCATGTCCATGGGTATGCATGTGGCATGTGTGGCCATGACATGTGTTGTACGGAATGGATGTGTTTGAATACGTGCATCTCTGTGCATGAGTGTCTATGGATGTGTAGTCGTTGTGTGTGTACTGCATCTGTGCTGTGTGGGCATATGTGTTTGTGTGGTGTGCGTATATGCACGGATGGGATGGATGTTTGTATTGTATGTACGTGCCTCTGTGTGTGTGTATTGTGTGTGCATATGTGTGGGATGTGTGTTTGTGTTAAGTGTTGCACATGAGGATAAAAGGCTTTTGAGCCTCTGACTCTAGTGCTCACTCTCCATGGCAGCCTACCAAAGCGGGGAGCAGCAGGAGAGAGAAATAAGCAGAGCTATTCAGGTCTAGTTTGGGGTTCCCAAAATATGCTTAGTGTGGATGTGGTGTTGGGGATCAAACCTAGGCCTTCACACATGCCAGACTAGTGCCTTACCACTCAGTCGCACCTGAATAGAAAACCAAGAGGCCCTGGGTGAGGTGGGGGGGGGGGTCCCTTGGCAGCGGGTGACCTGGTGCTGAGCAGGTCACATACTCACTGGTGAATAGCTTGGAGGAACTTCCTCTGATGCTTCCTGACTTTGGCATGGTCTATCTTCTTTAGCAGCTTTGTGTGTTTATAGATGAGCCAAGTTTCCCGAAGGACATTGGCTGCGGCATTCTTGATCTAAGGGAAAATAAATCAGGCAGGTGGGCTGTTGGATTCACTCCCTGAGGTTTGTTTGAGATGCTTTTGTGGGGGCCGGGCGGTGGCGCTGGAGGTAAGGTGTCTGCCTTGCCTGCGCTAGCCTAGGACGGACCGCGGTTCGATCCCCCGGCGTCCCATATGGTCCCCCAAGAAGCCAGGAGCAACTTCTGAGCGCATAGCCAGGAGTAACCCCTGAGCGTCACAGGGTGTGGCCCAAAAAAAAAAAAAAAAAAAAAGAAAGAGATGCTTTTGTGTCTGCCGAGAAGCTCTCCCTTCTAAGAAACCAGTCACGCAGTTGCTATATCCTTGCTCAAGGATGACCTCTGAGCCACACAGGATGATTCAAGTTCATATCTTGTCCATCCTGTCTTGGACACAGCAGACTGGAGCCTGAAGTTGAGGGGTGTCTTGCTTCTTTGGTAATTATTCCAGGACTGCCTCTCACTGCCATGGCTGGTGCTATATTTAGACAAGCTGTGTTACTGAGGCCCATCGGTCTGGGGCATCCTCAGAATAGATGAATGTAGACCGTGGCTGCCTCTGCACACAGAATGTCTGCCTGAGGCTCCTCTCAGCTCACAGGGCACAGTCCTTGGATGCAGAGAGCAAACAGATTTCCTATGAGCTAGAATTTTCGAAAGTCCCCTTGGAGGAAGTGTAATGCCCACGGAATGACGCTCTAGGTAGCCCTGGCGCCTCTTGCTTCCTTTCCTCAATGGCCCAACACATCTACATGGAAATGCAACAGGCCTAGAGAGGAAATGATTTCAAAGCAGCATCTGAAAGGCAGTGACGGGATGGAGGTGTGAGAGCTGAGCTACGCCATGCAGTGTTCTCACACAGGACGCTGTCATTTGTTGACATGGAAACCACCAAGAACATCCGCTCACGCCAGAGCGGAGACGGATCAATGGCATCCAGATGGCAGGGGACACAGCTTCAACCCAAACACAGACATCTCCAGCAATTAGTAAGAAGAACAAGAGGAAATATTTCTTCTAAAGCACAGCTAAACAGGTTTTTGATGAACTGTGCCTGTTTCTGTCAGCCATGCAAATTGGCACAAACCCATGGGCTGGCGTCCCGGGACTAAGCAGACTAGTGAGAGAGAAAGCAGGTTACTAGCCAGAAAGCATTTTAATAAAACTGGAGAGCACAGACCTGCCTCTTCAACCTGACATCAGCAGATGGGACTTGGTTAAAATACGGAGACGTGTGGGAAGGCCAAGAAAACATGGTTTTGCAGGCTGATAACTTTTCCTGCGTGTATGTTTTTAAAAATTTATTACTCAGGCTGGATTATATTTCTCACTGGCGCTGAAGGGATTTATTTTTGTTGTTGTTGTTATTAAAAAACGGGGCTTCTCAGAGATGTCTCGCTGACATAAATATTGCTTTTCTGGTGTTCAGGAAAATCCACTGTGAAAAATGGTTTTAAAAGACTTAATTGCACTCTACTGAAACTTTCTTGCCTGATAGGAAACAGGTGGTGAGGAGAAACTGGAAGTGGGTGGTGGGCACATGTGTGAGGAGGGGTGACGGAGAGTAAGGGTGTTTCTGGATTCTGTCCAGGGTCTCCAGAAAAACCTTGAAGGGAAGCTTGTCTCTCTACTGAGTGAATGAATACCCCTGCTGCCCGTGGAGGAAGAAAGTAATTTGAGGCATGATTCCTCTGGTTTCCCTGATGATGAGCCACCAACAAGGGGTGGGGGGCAGCGCATCACATAGGCTGAGAGGCAGATCCTAGTTAATGGGGCTCCTCCTTGCAACCCTGATAGAGCCTGGAGTGGGAATGTTGAGCCATCCCAGGAAAGTGGATGCACTATGAACATCTTCTATGAGGCTGAATATGTGCTGAGTAGTGTGAACAGACACTGGATTTACAATGCGACTCTCTGTGTGGTGTGAATGGAGGGAAGGCTGGCTCTGGCATCTGGAAGCAGTTTAGAGATGAGTGTTTTAAGTCTCTGCAAGATGGCGGCAGTGTGGTATCAATCCTTCCCCACAGGTTGTTTAGAGGTTCAAAGGAGGCTATAATGTTGGTGGTGGCAGGGAGGGTCAGACTCAAGCCTGTGCAAACTCAGTTCATGCTGACAATAAAAAAGGCAAGCACTAGGGCCCGGAGAGATAGCACAGCGGCGTTTGCCTTGCAATCAGCCGATCCAGGACCTAAGGTGGTTGGTTCGAATCCCGGTGTCCCATATGGTCCCCCGTGCCTGCCAGGAGCTATTTCTGAGCAGACAGCCAGGAGTAACCCCTGAGCACCACCAGGTGTGGCCCAAAAACCAAAAAAAAAAAAAAAAGAGAAAAAGAAAAAGGCAAGCACTAGCCCTATTTTACAGGCAAAGCAACTGAAGCATAGAGCAAGACCACAAATGACAAGCACTATCCATTTGAACTGGAAGGGTCAAGTAAAGGGCCCTGCATGAGTTTTGCTCATCTAGCCCATACCTCCAGGTGACATATGAGAAGACACTTCTGGGATGGGATGTGAGGGCCAGAATCACACAGCTAATGGCCAAGTCCAAACAAGGGCAAGGTCCAAGAAAGCAGAAGGTTTTTATGAAATTGCAAGAAAAGCCTGACTAGATTTCATCTTTACATAAACAAAATGGTTTCCTGTTCTCAGGGACTGAGGAACTGGAAAGAATGTGTGTGGGTCTATAGTTCCTTGTCGGGCCCCTCACTCAGGGCCTGTCTTGACTCAGCCCAAGATGAGGCTCTGGAGCCCTGGTGACCACACAGTGACCAGCCCATCATCTTTATGGCTCTGAGCAGGAGGCCCCTGTGGGTTCAGAAAAGTGGTGTTAAATGCAGCCTTGGTGCTGACTCGGAAATTAATTGCCAGCAAACGGCCTGGCACAAAGCTAAAGCAGATCGATATCTGCAAGAGAAAAAGAAATAGGCTTTTAACTGCTCTGTACTACCTCTATTGAGAGAATGTACATGCGTCCGGGGTCCCCTCCACTCCCCATGCCGGACTGCAGCATCACCGGAGTGCAGAGCAGCTGACATCATGTGCCCCTTCTGGGATTTGCCATTGCCTCTGGGTGTTCCTGGTGGGCAGAGGCCCTGGGGTGTAAGGGTGGGGCAGATCTGAATGGACTGAGCAAGGAGACTTGCCACCCTCATGGGCTCAGGATGGAAAAACGAGGGCACACATGCCCCAGTCAGCCTTTCTCTCTACCTCTTGCCTAGGAGCCCTCTTGCTTATGGTTTCTGGAAATAGCAGGGAATTTGGAAACTTTTGACTCAAAACTCTGCTTTTACTCTGCTCTTTATGAAGAATCTCAGGTTTCTGTACTGGGACAAGAAAATCATTCCAGGAGGATCTATGCACTGGTGGGAGGTGCCACACAGGCACCCCCACCTCACCCCACCCCACCCCCGAGTCCACAAAGGAGCGGAAACCATGTATGTGATCTCCACCAGGGATCTGGGGCTGAATCTGAGACTCAACTTTATTTGTATCTGCAAACCCCAGTGGATGAGGCCTGTCTGATGGGCAGATGCTGTGAGGGACAGCCCCAATGTCGCTCCAACCCTGGCACAGCTTCTATCCTAGTGGTCAGGACACAGTTTGTCATGTGGGATGGGGCATCAGGGGCTATGGAGCAAAGCCAACAAGGGAGGGAGGGGCAGCTAGTTGGGAACAGGGTGGCAGAGTCTGGCATTGAGTTCAGTTCAGGGCACCTTTATTCATGGCCCTCCCTGGCCCCAACCACACCCTCTTCCTTCTCTTCCCCTCCCAAGAGAAAAAAATCAAAGAACAGAAAATGCATGTCTGGCCCCTATGTCACTGGCCCTACCACTTATGTCTGAGACAAGCTTATGAGTATCACATCCTTTTATCTCTAGCCCCATAATGGAGGGTCATGAGTGGCACACAGGATAGGTTGGAGGATACTCCTTTGTCCCGTCCCTTTCCTTCAGGGGAATGCTGGTGTGGACTCCAGGGACAAGATCCTCAAGTGCCCAGTGAGTGGGAGGGAAGACAAGAATAAGGCAGAGACGCTGGGTTCTTGCACCAGGGGACAAGGTGGATAGGCAGAAGCTCAGAGTAAACCTGACTTAGCTAACTTCATTGAATTCAGTGATATCAGAGGCCTCACACAGCAACCAAAGACCCAATCAATGCTCCCACAGATAGGCCTATTTGCAAGGTACAAGGGGAGTCCCCTCTCCCTTCTGTCCTCACCCCCACAGCTTCCTGTTGGCTTCCTCAACTTCTTATCTCTGTCTACACCTGCTCTCCTCCCCTCACTCAAGTCCACTCTATTCAGACTTCTCTGCCCAAGGCTCAGGCCCGCCCGTGCTGGCAGCTTCTCATGTGAGGCTCTGACCTTTGGAGGGAACCTGGCATTGTTATTGTTTTGGTTTTGGGCCATTTCTGGCAATGCTCAGAGCTCTTGGCTCCATTCTTAGGAATCATTACTGCAGTGCTTGGGGGGACCCTATGGTGTGCCTGGGACTGAACGTGGATCGGTTGTGTGCAAGGAAAATGTCCTGCCTCCCAGATCATCTCTCTGAGCCCAGGAACCTGCTCTGGGTTTCAGTACACTGGGTTCTGGCAGGCTTGAGTATAAACTGTAGCCTGGCTGACACCAGTGGTCAGCTTGTCCAGCTGGATCCTCCATGATCCCCACTCCACCCCAGGAGATGAGACACAGCAGTTTATCCCTAAGCTCAAAAGCTCAATGTTTCTATAATTTTCATCAATAAAAGGGTAGTGTTTATCAGAGTCAGGACCTCTGTGGGGGAAACGATCGACTTCCCATCTGGGGAGCATCCGCTTTCCCGATATCTGCTTGATTAATGATCTGATCAGTGCTAAAGAGATTAAGGCTTCTGGGAATTCGCTCTGGTCCTAGCCAGCTGTCAGTCAACCCACTAGGATCCTTTCAGCCAACCTCTGCACCTCACCCTAACAAGCGAACCTTTGACCATAGTTCTTTTCCGTAGCCTGCTGGGAAATACACGCGATGAAACCTTGATGCATATGTTGCATCAAAGATCTGCTTTCTCCATCCTGCTCAGAAGACCCTGGCAGGGGGGTGGAGGGCCACAGAAGGTTTTTGAGAGGATGTTGCATACACTCAGAGCTAAGGGCTCATAGGAGGCAGGGAGCAGGAACCTGGCAAAGGTATTGGAGAAAAGCAAAAAGCATCTAGGAGGGAACAAGATTCAGGCACCTTGAAGTCCAGGAGCAGAAGCTGGCATCCTGGAGCTGCACCAGATCAACAGGTATGACCTGAGAGTGGATGCACCATTTTCAGCCTGAAGGAACCAAAGGGCATCTGAGCAAATAGTAGGTTTGGGGAAGATGAGAACTTGACTTGGATCTTACTCAAGAATTTCAAGGAGATATACACTTGGGTTAAGAATATGGAGTTGGGGCCGGAGAGATGACATGGAGGTACGGTGTTTGCCTTGCATGCAGAAGAATGGTGGTTCGAATCCCAACGTCCCATATGGTCCCCCGAGCCTTCCAGGAGCGATTTCTGAGCATAGAGCCAGGAGTAATCCCTGAGTGCTGCAGGGTGTGACCCAAAAACCAAAAGAAGAAGAAGAAGGAAAAAAAAAAAAAGAATCTGGAGTGAATTTGGAGTGAATATCTGGGGTAAAGATATGGAGACACAATTCTGGATCAGAAACAGTGCTTGGATCATGGTTCTGTCTGTCATAGATAGGATGGATGAGAGCATTTCCCACTCATGGGCACCTTAGCCCTGAATGCCTACAGATGGCCCACCTCGGCACTTACAGATGTGGTGTTCCAGTAGGGCAGGAGGTGGAAATGAGTCCAGGATCTCCCTAGCCCACCCAGGTTCCCTTGGAGCAAAATGTGTAGGTGTGGGAATTGTGGCCCCAAGAGTAGGTATATTGGGGAACATCAAGGAGAGCAATGGGGAGTGGGAGAGAATTGGGATCTGAGGTCTTTTCTGGCAGTTTGTGTGTGTGTGTGTGTGTGTGTGTGTGTGTGTGTGTGTGTGTGTGTGTGTGTGATTTACATATAGATTATCTAGTCACCCTGAGGTTAGCAAAAAAAGATTATAATCCTGGAATAACAATGGCAGTGAGACAGAGTGGGGAGCTGGGTCTGGCCTAAATTCAGAAACAGCATTGCACCAGGTTGACGGGCTACACACTTGAAAAGAAAAACCCACTGATTTAGGAGCACCAGCAGATATGCTTTTTTTTTCAGGGGGTGCACCATCAGAAGTATTTGGGGGTTTTGGCTCCTGTGTCTGGGGGTGGCACCAGGCAATGGAACTCTCCCAGCCTCCTGCAGGAAAAGTATGTGCTTAGCTACCTCCTGGCCCCAGGAACTGAAGCTTTACTAAGCACTATCAAGCAGCCCCTCAGCTGCCTTTCAAAATAAATGTGCCAGAGGAGGGCGGCTGTGGAGGAAAGGGGGACTGATGCCTTTGTGGCAAGCTCTGCAGGATGAATCAACAACTGGAGTGTGCTTATGATGAATAGGTTACAAGTCCTTTTTTAGTTTTTGTTTTTCCTTTTCGTTTCGGCTTGCAGTGTTGGAGAAATTGCGGTGTAAACTTGCAAGTGATTGCTTTTATCTTTGCCATCCACTGTCCTCTCTGAAGAAGCTTGTCAGTGTGCTGCGTCTTCTTATTTTATGCTCAGGATTGGGAGGGGTGTCTTTTTGACCAAGAGTCACTTCTGGTGGGAACTGTGAACCATTTAAAGAGGACAGAGAGTCATTTGGCTCCTCTGGACCCCTAGGAAAGAGGTGGGTGGCCTTCTTTAAGCCAGAGCCAAGCTGGGCAAAACCAGAACAGACAAATCCTTGTCTCTTTCTCCTTCCAAGCAAAGGTTCTGTGAAAGGACTTTATAAAGTCCCAGTGCTGCCAGCTCTGGAAATCCTCTCCACAAGCCCCTTTCTGGGAAAAGATATTACAAGTTAAAGGGACATTTCCACAGATTTTAAGTGTTTTCAGGAAAACAAGATGTTATTTGATTAAAGAGGTGCCTCCTTGCACTCATGGCTGAGCAATAAATATTTGTTGATTTGATTTTCGGTCCTTCTTTTCAAAAATTGTCAGTGGACTCGAGGAAGACTTTAAAGAATCCTTTTTGAAAGACTGAAATTAGCAACCAAAAAAATCTCATCTCCTCCTATGATTACATTGCAGGTGGGGGGGGGGATGGTATTTATTTTCCTGTTTTAGGACAGAACTGTCTTGGCTCAACCTTGTTTTTCTCCAGGGTCTGATTTACAGACTGAAACATGGAGAGGACAAAAGAATAACAAGAAATGCAAAGCAAATCCTTGACTCTGCAAAACAAACCAGAATAAATTGGTGGGGAGGGACATGCTAGCATCTCAGGAACAGTTTCTGGCACATTCTAGAGGCAATATACTCTCTAGCCCTTGTCATGTCAGGAGAACAGATGCAAGTTTGCTTTTAGGTACCCCAAAAACTTTTGAAATTTGCTCGGCACCAAACATGCCCTTGGCCTGCATTAGCAGAATAGAAGGCCAGTCTAGGGAGAAACCCAGTGAATTGACTTCTCTGGAGTAGAACCTTCAGTCCTGCCATCTTAATGCCATGAAAAGTGTCTTCCTTTGTGCAGCAAGCAGCTCAAGGCCATATTGATGTCAACAGCGTCCACGTCTCTGCCTGGACCCATTTCCTTCTGACATCTGTGGAGGCTCTTGAAAGAATTCAGCAAATGTAATCAAAGACCAAACAATCAAACACCATAAATAATTCTGCTGAGAGGCCTTGGCAACTGCACATTCCCCCACTGCCTCCTGCGGGCAAGCGAGCTCACCCTCCCATTCACTCATTCTTTTTGTTTTCTCTTTGCTTTGTCTCAATTTCTAACACATTTTTTTTCTCCTGTGCTGCCACATCCATCACCAAACCTCTCTGACTTTTAGAGCCCCACATCCCAATGTGGTCACTCATGGCTCTCCTAACCCATTTTCATCCTTAATGACAAGATGGCGGTGCAGGCCTCCGACCCTCTCACCTCTTGGCTAGGGGAGAACGTGCAGGAATTGTTTCTCCTGCCCTCTACTCAGCTTGCAACTTGAAAGAATTTTCCATAAAAGCTGTCATTAAATAAACAGCTCCTGCCTCACTCATTTGGTTGCTGCTCTCCTGGAAGGCTCATTTCTGTCTCTTCTAAATGGACTTTTTCTCTTTTCTTCTCTGACAATTCACTGTGGGGAGGGGGTTGGAAGTGGGGGTGAGGAGGGTGGTGAAGACTTTCAAGAGCAAAACCATCCCCCCGCCCTCCGCCTTCCTGCATATTTCTAGCACTCTGTCCTCCTTAGCCACCTGCATAAAGGCACAAATGAGAAACAATCTCAGTAAAACCCAGAAGAACAATTGGATGGTGGCGTCTCGACCATCATAACTCAAGAATGGAGCTATGCGGGTCTTTAATGATTTATTTTTTTCAAGGACTGGATTCAGACACATTTCCAATAGCACTTTTGGAGACTCTCCGCTCCCTTCTGAATAAGCACCAGGAAAACATTTGAACAGGAACACAAACATGACCTCAATCTGGGTGATCTTTTCCCAGGACCCCAAGCAAGGGGCCCAGTGATTCCCCCATGGTACTTATAGATTTCACAGTTAGGGAAATTCTTGGCTGGCTTGGACCATGCATGATGATTAATGAGAAGATGGTAGTATGTCACCTTCAGCCACAGGTCCCTTCTGTGGCAGAAGTGGAAGGCCTGTCTGTCTGTATGGGGGCACCCTCACCCACCCCAACAAGCATGCCCTTGCCCCATCCCTCTTTGCCAGTCTCTGGCAGCCAAGGCTTCAGTGCTGCTGGGGGGCCCCCTACGACATGGCTAGTGGCGATGTCTTACCCGTTTGGTGAGCTGGGTGTCCATCATGAAATTATGTACATGCTTCTCAGCTTTGGTGAGCTCCAGCTTCCGGGCCACCACAGCCACCACGAGTGCAGTGCAGCCTGCTCCCTGCAGGGTGGGGGGACAGCAAGGGGACATGGAGACAGCGTGTCATAAAGGAATCCGGCATGCAGAAGCTTGAGCGAGCCCCAAGACACTCAGCAGTGAGGGAGATCTGATGACGGCATCCTTTGGAACTCTATGGAGCAGCTCAGAGAGGGCTGAGGCTTTAAGGGGATTTAAAATGACTGTGAGCAGCCTGGACGGGCCAGCAATGAGTGGCCCACAGCAGGTCTGGCACATACGGGCTCTTTCCTGCAAGGAGCTGAGAAAGAAGGTCATGCCCTCTTGGAGGATGAACAGCTTATCCACCCAGCAGTGGAGAATCTTCCTGAAAATGAGAGAATGTGCATGCTCTGTCCTCGGGGACACACACCCTCGGGGGTGTGATGGCTGCAGATAGCAAGCAGATCTGTGCTGGAGCAGTAGGGCTGTTCTGAGAGAGCCTGTAGACAGACCTTTGCAGGGTACATTTGCATCTGCTCTTACGCTGGCCCTAGTCTTAAACTCCAGACAAAGACGTGGACATCTTTGGAAAGCCACAAAGCATGGTGGCCGTACTCCACACTGACTCAGTCATCACGTCTGTCTACTTCAAGCTGCAGAAGAAGGAACATGGGATGGAGACTCTGTCCAAGGCCAAGTTCAAGTTCCTTGGATGCAGGAAGCTGTAGCTAACTGTCTCAGTGAGGCTTTACCAAGTTTAAAGCAGAAGATTTTGAAGAGGGGTTTATTAAAGATGGCTGTGGGGTGATATCATCGGTGGCCTCTAGATGGACACTGGACAAGCACAGCTCTCCCGACGGCCTTGGATCTGGCCCTCCTGAGTCCTGCTTCCCAACCCATTCTACCCACCCCAATAAATCCTGTTTCTTAATGAAAGGAAAGAGGAGGGAAGGAACATAGAAAGAAAAAAGGAAGGAAGAGAAAAGAAGGAAGGATGGAAAACAAGGCTAGGCCATGTTAGCTTGGTGGTGCTGGGGCCATGTAGGGCTGGGGATCAAACCCAGGGCCTGGCCCTTCGACCCTCTTTACTGTGCTTTCTTTTTTTTTGGGGGGGGGGGTTTGGGCCACACCCGGCAGTGCTCAGGGGTTACTCCTGACTGTCTGCTCAGAAATAGCTCCTGGCAGGCACGGGGGACCATATGGGACACCGGGATTCGAACCAACCACCGTTGGTCCTGGATCGGCTGATTGCAAGGCAAACGCCGCTGTGCCATCTCTCCGGGCCCTTTACTGTGCTTTTCTGCTGATTTGCTGGACAATGGGGACTCTGATCTCCTGACTGTCCTATGGTAGCAGAAATTGGGGCCTGTGTTTGGGGCCCTGGGACATCCCTCCTGCACTTAGGAACAAGATGACAAGTTGACTATAGCACTAGTCTCATTCTTAGGCTGCCAGGCATGGAAGTAGACATGGGAGCAGTTTGAGAGAGGCTCCTTTGGCAGCCAGAAGACTCCCCTGGAGACACATTCCTGCAGGAAGAGAGCAGGGGAACCCTGGGGCTGGTTTCTTTCAATAAGAGGATGTCATGAGTCCTTTGGGGGAACCCCAAGGGTGCTAGGCTCTTAGCTCTGATTCTAATTGGAATCAGATGCATGGAGTACACCAACTTAATTTTTTTTTATTTTTCAAAAAATCCACAAGAGAGAGACAGATACATGGAGAGAGAATGAATAGTATAACGTGTTTCTTTCCTTAGCAGGGAATCTTACAAAGAGAGCTGAAGCTTCAAAAAGTGGTGGGTCCCCATGGGGTGCTGAAACCAGTCTGTGAGTTCTATTCAGCATGTAGGAGAGAGAGAGGAAGGAAGAGAGAGACAGAGTGAAAGGGACATATGGAGGGAGAGGGAGGCTGAGAGAGAAGAGGGCAGGGCAGTGAAGGCAGTGAAGGCAGAGTTGAGACTTTCTGTTTGCTTGGGAAGAATGAGCTGAGACAACAGCAGAAAGGATCTTGGCCAGGTGGGGGCAGAACATGGTCAGGAACTTCCCTATTCTCAATGTACCCCCTTAAGTGGACAGGGATAACCTGCTCCTTTGGGGATGTGGCCTCTGTGCCTTCCTGCTGGATTGCAGTTGGTTTCAGAAAACAATGGGCCAAAGGGTGAACCAAAAGTGAGCACCCGGTGAAAAAAATGTCTTACCCAAAGTCTTGGGCTCCAGACCTGACTAAGGGTCCAGTGAGATAAGTGTTGAGGCTAGTGGCTGTGGGATCAGGTCAGAGCACAGGGTCAAACCACTGGGCAGCCCCTAACTCAAACATCTCTTTCAGATGAGCCAAATCCTGATTTGCAGTGGACACCAGCTGGCTCCAGAATCTTCTCCAAATAAGCCTTATTTTCTAGGAGCCGGGATCTGGCCCCTCTCTGTGGGTCATACTCACCCAAGGAAAGAGTGGGGGAGAAACAGAGAAGGGGTGGCTGGGGATGAACATGCCTAACCCATCCATAGGGCCAGGTAGGGCCATCTTCTCCACCTGGTTTTCCCACTTGTGGTTTCCAAGAAACATTTTCAAGCTGGAAAAACCTTGATCTGGAAGAAGTATCCCGAGGGGGAAGAAGATGAGGTGTTCCTATCGAAAGCAGCCTGAGATCAAATAAAACATAAATGGAAGTGACGGGGAGAGGAGGAAAAGAGGGAGGATGAATGGTTGGAATCTGAGCCTGCAGCAGATTCTGTGTAGCAACAGAAATAACATCAACTGGTTTGGAAGCAGGTGCTCCTGGAAGTAGTCCCCTTCACAAACAGACACCCTATCACACTCTGCTCCCTACCTCAGACTCAAGGCAGCCATCTTGCCTCCACCTTCCTCTGTACTTCAGAGCTTCCCTCAGGGAAATTCCCTCTGTGCATTCTTCCCCCCACCCTCCCTCCCTTTCTACACCCCACTCCACCCCAACAACCCCTCTTGTCCTTGGTCCCTGACTCAAGGCAGGGGCACTGCAATGAGTCAGCATGAGCAAGTAGCTGTATCTAAATGGGGTTCCTGCCCTGTAGACCTGGGGACCAAAGGTACAGAGTCCTACAGAATCAAAAGGCCAGCCCAGACCAGCCCAACGCTGTCAAAACTGGCAACTTCACCTTCTCACACTCCCTTGGCATTTCCATTGCCAGACCCGAAGTAGCCTAAGTCTCTGCTCTGTGCTTCTTAGAAGTCCTTTCACTGGAGGACACAAGCACATGGGGCCTTAACAAATCTGCCTTTGGGGGTGAAATCTTAGACACACCAGGCCTTTGCCAACAGTATCAAGTTACTCAGACAATTATATACCCACTTAATGGTTGATAATTACACCGTTACTGGGATTGCCAAGAGAAAACAATGATTAAGACTATTTACAGCCCAATTGTTCATGTACTCATGCGCACGTGTGCACGTGTGTTTGCACACGCAAACACACACACACACACATCTTTCCCTTCCTGAGCAAGCCCTGTTGGCCTGCATGGTGGCCATGGTAACACACAGGAAATTCTACCTTTCTCCAGGCACTTGCAATAACAACAGGAAGAGGAGTGGGAGTGGGGCAAAGTCTTGCGTGGAACCCCTGGCAGAAATAATTCAGCTAGAAAAAGTCACATCTGCTCTGGAAATGGCCCCAGAGCAAGGCACTGACTTCAGTGACCAGTGAAAACACCAACAAATGAACATTGCTTCATTCCTGGCCTGTGTACAGGAAGGATCAGTTGGATGCTGTGGGGTTTTGTGTGAAAAGAGATGAAAGGTGAGAGCTGGGTGTTTGATGTGGGAGGAGGTTCCCCCTTCTCGGAGGGTCTCCTTGCCCCTGAGAACAAAGATCAAAGGTTTCTTTCTAGGGGCTACTGAAGAGAAAGCTCAGAGCAAAGTGAATGCCCAGCCTACCTCCCGGGGAGCAGGGAGGGCAGGTATCTGCAGCCTGAGGAAAAGCCCGAGGCTCCATGCAGCTTTGTTTGGAGCTAGAGAATGGCTGGATTTAAAAATAACAGAAAAATAGTACAGCATGTAGGGCTCTTGCCTTGCACATAGCTACCCAGGTTAAATCTCTCAGCCCCCATATCATCCATCCCTGAGCAATGCCAGGAGTGATCTGAGCAGAGACACTGGCACAAAAACAATCCTGGAGGTTCCCACTAGTTCTCACCTGGCTTATGCTGCCCAGTCAAGTAGGTTCTAGGGTGCCAGGCCCCTATCCCAGGCCAGAGTGAAGACAGAAAAGCCTGGCTGGCACCTCTGTCCTGTCTGGAACAGAACCAGGCTGGTCTGTTGGTACTGGTGGGCCCAGAACCAGGCTTCTCCTAAGCAATAAGGGTGCTTGCTCTGAGGCCTCTGGCCTATCCTGGACCTGGGCCTGGGTCTCAGGGGAAGGGAAGAGACCTGGATAGAAGGGTGCTCAGCATTGGGTCTCCTGCTCTTGAGGTGTTCCCTCACTCTGATGCCCCCAAGCTAGGCTGAAGAGGGCCCAGCCTTCAGCCTTCAGCAAGGAGGGCCTTCTCTTTTGCAGGGGGCACGGAAATCATCAATGAGATGGGAGTGGGTGGTGGAAGGGTACTGAAAAGAAGGACCTTTATTAAAGTACTTGGGGTTGGGGAGCAGGCAGGAAGGCTCCATGCCTCTGTGAAGGCTGAGAACCAAGCAAGACCCCATCCATCTTAGTACCCCCTCAGATCTGGCTCCACTGTGAGCCTCCTGTGGAACCCCTAGTTCCTCTCATGAAACCAGCCACTGGGGCTCCCTCTGGGTCCAAAGGTGCTGGAAGGAAGTCATAGAGCAGAGCTGTCTGCTCTGCAAAAAATGGCTGCACAAGTGAGCACCTCCTCCTTGACCAGTGGAGGCCACATGTGAGTGAGAATACAAGTGTATGCGTGTGGGAAAACACGCATGTGCATGACACTATGTGAAAGTGTGAGTAGTGTAGTTTGTACACATGTGTATATGTGTAGCATGTATCTACCTATGTGCATGAGTCATCACTCGGTTCCTCGTCAACAAACAAGACAGCACCCACCACCTTCTCAGGATTGAGAACAGAGGCTGAGGGGCCCTGTGTCCCCCATTAGAGCTGTGTCCCTCCTGCCATGACAAACAAGCACGTGTGTCAGAGACAGTGTGCATGATGCCACCTCTTCAGGGGGGACACCAAACCAAGACTAAACCCAGAAGCACTCAGGTGGTACTCACCTCACACATAGCCATGGGGCATTAGTAGGTGAAAGTATCTGGTGGTCCCAGGACCTCTGCGCTCCCCCAGCCCTGTGAGTCTTGCTAATTCCAGATGGTGAGGGGCCAGGGAAGGGTCCCCACCTCTGGCCTTTATAACAGCAACACCCACCCCAGTTCGGGGGCTTTCAAGCATTCTGGAGGTGGGAGCAGGTACTCACCATGATGCCCGTGAGTAGGCACACCCCCTTCCCGCAGTACGTGTGTGGCACCATGTCCCCGTAGCCGATGGACAAGAATGTGATGGAGATGAGCCACATGGCACCCAGGAAGTTACTCGTGACATCCTGCTGGTCGTGGTACCTGCCAAGGGGACACAGGGATTAGGGCAGGGACAACAGCAGGAGTCAACTCTTGCTCGATGCTGGGGCCTTACCCCCAGCCCTTGCCCCCAACCTCCCACAACCCCCGCTACAACCGTATCTTCATCCAGGTCTGAAATGCTCTATCCTGAGTCCCTGGTACAGGAGACAAGGCTGGAATTCTGCAGCAATTTAGCTACCGTGTAGATGCATGAGGCCGAGGCCGTGCTAAAATCACAAGCTTCCGAACAGGGAAGCATCCAAGAGTCTTGCCCGGCACACTCAGCGCCTGTGACCTGGGAGGGTCTGATGGACTTCTAGGGAGGCAGCAGAGCACCTGGAGCTGCCCTAGAGCAGATTCTAGGGTTCCAGAGGGCTTCACAGAAGGAGGAACTCTCCTCTCCTGAGCTGGAGGGGATGGTTGGCTGGGAGCACATTATCTTCCCCCAACCCCTCCCATTCTTCCACCCCAAGCTCCAGAGCACATGATCAGGCTCTGAAATGCAAAGCAAACAGGAAACACTACTGCCCACATGGGTTCTGGGGGTGTGTGGATAGGAAGAGCCTCTGCAGGAGTCTGGAGGGTCTAGGAGAAGAGGGAAGGAGCCTTTGCCCTCAAGTCAGGGGCTGAGCCAAACAAATAGTATAAGGGTTAAGGCACTTGCCCTGCATGTGGCCAATCCAGGTTCAATCCCCAGCACCACATACAGGAGTAAGCCATGAGCATCACCAGGCGTGAACTCCAAAGCAAACCAAACCCAGATATGTTCCCTGGCATCAAGGAGGAGGCTCAAAGGGCTGGGTGGATCCTTTGTCTACAGGACGCCCCAGGACTCATCCCCAGTACTATGTGCCTAGGTGTGACCCCTGAGTATTGCACCATGAGTGCTTCCAGAGGATCACTGGGTAAGGCCCAAGGAGAAAAACAAGCAGAAAGGCAAGGAAAGAATAGAAACATTTTCTGGAAGGGGTCTGGGCAGGCTCTGAGAAGTGGAGGAGCTCTAGATTTGGGCTCAGGTTCAGCTCTGTAGCCTGAAAGCCCCTTAAAAATAGTAAGTGACACTGAGCAAGCCCATATTAATTTCCCCAACACTGTTCTTAAAAGGGGGAAGGTACCACAAGTCTGAGAAACAAGCTACAGGAGAACTGCAGAGCAGGGCTTTGTGGGCATCGAGGAGCAGGAGTCATGAGGTGAGAGGAGGTTAAGTCTGGACTCAGGCAGGACTGGTTCTTAGACCAGGGCCCAGGGTCTCAGGGTCCACGAGGATGTGGCCCAAAAACCAATCAATCAAGTTTAAAAAGCAATAACTTTGCTGGGTCCGGAGTCATAGCACAGTGGTAGGGCATTTGCCTTGCACGCGGCTGACCTAGGACAGACCTCAGTTTATCCCGGCATCCCATATGGTCCCCCCAAGCCAGGAGCGATTTCTGAGCGCATAGCCAGGAATAACCCCTGAGTGTTACTGGGTGTGGCCCAAAAACCAATAAACAAACAAACAAACAAAAAAATAAATAAATAACTTTGCTGGTGAAGTCCCAGTCTCCCACTAAACCTCTGGCTTTTCCCAGCCCCAAGGGCTGGCCTGTCAGAACTCTCAGACCAGAGTTCTGTGAGGAATTACACAAAGAGCAGCAAGTCAGCTGTCTTGTTCCAGCCACTGTGCTTTCCTCTGTGGTCCCTGTGTGTCCTTATGGGTTTCCTTTTCATCTACCATCAACAGTTCTGTCATGCTGTGAATAGGAAGAGGAGAAACTAATGGCAAGGACATCAGTCAGCAGCCATGTTTCAGAGTTCACTGGTCTGCTTTCTGGACAGGAGCACAGAACTCCCAACATAACTGGATCCAGAGCATCATTTTAAGGACTTAGACCATCGTCATGGAGATAAGCCGCAGTGCTCAAGCAGACAGGAAGTTATGTGAGCATTGGGTGATTCAGGGCCATGGGAGTGAAGAGGAAGGAGTGAGTTTCCCAAGGTTTTACACTTGTCTTCAAACCATGCCCAATCCCTTGCTCTTTCTGCCATTGAGAACTGGAGGGAGGGGGCCAAGGTCTGTTTTTATTTAGAGACTCAAGAGGAAAAGGTGGATTTTTTTTAGGAGATTAGTATATGGTCATCTCATTAGGGTATAGAGTATGTGTTGTTTGACTTTTTAAATGATTAACTAAACAATAGATGTGAGAGATTCCAGGACAACAGTGAATAAACAACTCGCCTGCTTTCACTCCTTCCTCAACCCTTCTGCCATGATCGGGTTCATTCTCCTGCTTTTTAAAATAAGCAGACTGCCAGGAATTCCCAGACATCTGTGGAAAGTCTCTCACATAGAAGACATCGACCAAAAGCAGTCAATTAAATAAACAAAAGAAAACCCTGGATCAAACACAGACCATTCACAGAGAGAAACTCTCAGGAAAAGCCTTTTCATGGATGGTGTAATAGAGATAAAATAGTACATTGGGCCAATGTACACAGAATAGCATGAGATTCCAGCAAAGGCTCCCCTGAGAGCCGAATGATGAACTGAGGGAGTCCCCAACAAGGCAGACAAAGATAGAAATGACAGAGAAGAGAAAAATGAGAGAATCCCCCTTCTAACCCAACTCCAAAGAGTTTCAGGAAGAAAGGAGAATAGGTCAAAGGAGCAAGTTGTTAGAGAAATCATTTAAAATTGCTCCCAAAGTGAACCCCTCCAAATTTATAATTCACAAAGTGTGTGGAGAAAACATTATTGTGGACCTCCCAAAGGAGGAAAGTGAGAATGGACAAGTGAACAAGAGAGAAAAAAGAAGAGAAAGACAGAGTGAGGGTGAGAAAAAAATCAGGAGAATGAAATAGAAACAGAGAGAGGGGAAAGAGATAAAAGGGGGAGAGAGTCAGAGATATAGGAGAGAGTATGAGAGAGAGAGAGAGAGAGAAAGTGTGTGTGTGTGTGTGTGTGTGTGTGTGTGCAAGTGATGTCAGCATTCTAAAGGAAAGTGAGCTATAAAGAACAATTTTAGATCAGTTTCAGTTAAGCCCAAGATCATAGGGCATGATCAGCCATTTAAGGCAGATTTCAGAGAATGGTCTCAGGAAAGCACAGGAGGTGCTTGCCCCATCAAAGGATTTCCCACAAAGGAAATAGCCCTAATGTGGAGGTGGCTGTAGATAGGGTTCCCCCTGCGGATGGTACCAGGAGGGCCAGGCTCCAGCTGAGCTTATTGAGAGACAAAATCCATAGGGCTCTTCCTGAGTGCAGAGCCAGAAGTAAGCCCCGAACATTGGTGGCTGTGCCCACCCCTTTCAGAAAAATGAATCATTCCTGGTGGGGCTCTGGGAACTCTATGTGGTATCAGGGATTGAACTCAGATCATTTGTGTGCAAGATAAGTGCCTTACACACTGTCCAATCTCTCTTGCCCACTCTTTTTTTTTTTTTTTTTTTCGTTTTTGGGTCACACCCGGCAGTGCTCAGGGGTTACTCCTGGCTCTATGCTCAGAAATCACTCCTGGCAGGCTCAGGGGACCATATGGGATACTGGGATTTGAACCAATGACCTTCTGCATGCAAGGCAAATGCCTTACCTCCATGCTATCTCTCTGGCCCCTCTTGCCCACTTTTCAGGCTGGTTGTAAGAAGACTGGGGCTCCTCTCATGAGTGACCTCTGTTGAACTGAAATTCCTTGGGAAAAAACACCACCACAAGGACAGGCCCTGATGATAAGGGCCATTGGCTGGTCCAGGGCCTACCACGGCCTTGCCAGTGAGCAGAGAAGCAGATGTTCCTGCAAATGTGCTTAGAGATGATGAGCCTAAAGTACTAGATGATGGATCCCACCGGTTCCCATCTCAGCTGCTCTGGAATCCCTGACCCAGTGTTGCCATTTGATGATCAATGATTGTTTTAAGTTGCAAAGTCAGGGAACAATTTGTTTTGCAGCAGTGTTAACTAACAGTGAACTCTTGTGTTTATTGCTTTTTCCCGACCCAGCCTCCATATTGATGATATCTGCGACTCTCATGTATTTTCATCCCTGTATTCATTTCCTCTTAAGAATAAATCATCGGGGCCGGCGTGATAGCACAGCGCTTAGGGCGTTTGCCTGACAAGCAGCCAACCCAGGTTTGATCTCTGGCATTTCATATAGTCTCCTGAGCCTGCCAGGAGTAATTTCTGAGCTCAGAGCCTGGAGTAACTTCTGAGCACTGCTAGATGTGCCCCCTCAAAAAATAAATCATTTATTGATTCATTCAGTCATAGTGGTGGTGCTTAGGTTTTTCCTCAAAGATCAATGCCACTATAATCATTCTCTTTTTCCTCACTCATTATATACCTATAAATATATATTAGATATGGATATTGAGGTAACAGCGGTATGTCAGTAAGTTCTAAGTGTTAGAATCAGCATGTGTATATGCTATGTTAACTTCATCATGCAAAGCCCAGTTCTATTCTTCTCCATACAAAGGTTCCGTTGAACCCCACTTACTGCCTCCTCCTTTGACCTTCTGATGACCTAAGAGCCTAAAATATTATATATGTTTCACTTTCATTTATCTATCTTTTTTTGTATATCATATATGAATGAATACATATGAATACATGTCTGTCTTTTTCCAGCTGACCTACTTCTTTCTTTCCCCTTCCTTCCTTCCTTCCTTCCTTCCTTCCTTCCTTCCTTCCTTCCTTCCTTCCTTCCTTCCTTCCTTCCTTCCTTCCTTCCTTCCTTCCTTCCTTCCTTCCTTCCTTCCTTCCTTCCTTTCTTTCTTGTTTTTTCGGGCCACACCCGTTTGATGCTCAGGGGTTACTCCTGGCTAAGGGCTCAGAAATTGCCCCTGGCTTGGGGGGACCATATAAGACGCCAGGGGATCAAACTGCGGTCCTTCCTTGGCTAGCGCTTGCAAGGCAGACACCTTACCTCTAGCGCCACCTCGCCGGCCCCCAGCTGACCTACTTCTACAAGAAGACCAAACATCCTTTTGGTTTGTTTATTTTGGGGCCACACCAGGCAGTGCTCACAGCTTATTCCTGTTTGTGTTCAGGGATCACTCATGGCAGTGCTTAGGGGACCATATGGGATGCCAAGAATTGAATCTGGGTCAACCTCATGCAAGGCAAGTGCCCTACCACTGCACCACCACTAGTCCCAGACCAAACATCCTTATACATAGCTTCTGATTAACAATGTAAAAGTCAAGATTGCTGTTGGGAACACATCAAACAGTGTGGATTTGCTGGTTGGCAGGTACAGACATATTTGACACTGTCAGAAAATATCAAACTCTTTTCCATAATGAAGGCATCCCTGGATACTGAATAGTTCCTACCACACCAAGTCTTCATCAGTTCTCTCCATGTAATCATTTTTAGGAGATCAAATCCAACGCCTCATATATTTGAAGCTTGCACTAAACCATTGATTCATATCCTTGGGAAATTTTAGTCAAACTAACGGATAAAGTTAGTGCTTCTGAATTTGCTTTTTTTTGTGTGTGTGTGTTTTTTGGGTCACACCTGGCAGTGCTCAGGGGTTATTCCTGGCTCCAGGCTCAGAAATTGCTCCTGGCAGGCACAGGGGACCATATGGGGCACCGGAATTCGAACCGATGACCTCCTGCATGAATGGCAAACGCCTTACCTCCATGCTATCTCTCCGGCCCCTGAATTTGCATTTTCTTAGTAAAAACTTTGAGTGTCATTTCATGTGTTTATAAGTCATTTTATCTTCTCTTCTGTGAAGTATCATTATGATTTTTACCCATTTTTCTATTTTTTTAGTCTTTTGTTCTTACTGATTCTAAAAACACTTTATATATTGTGGGTAAAAATAAGTTGGATGTATCACAAATATTTTTTCCAGTTTGTTCCTGACCTTGATTTCCTTGAGAGTACTTCTAATGAACAGAAGTTAAAAGAAAAAATTTTTTTGCTGTAGTTGCATTTCTCATCCTTTCAAATTTTAATAGACTTATATGACTTATTTTTTTAATTGGTTTTTGGGCTACACCCAGTGATGCTCAGGAGTTACTCCTGGTAATGTGTGCAGAAATCGCTGCTGGCTGGGGGATCATATGGGATGCCGGGGATTGAACCCAGGTCCTTTCTGGGTCAGCCACATGCAAAGCAAGCGTCCTATCGCTGTGCTATCACTCCGACCCTTTATATAATATTTTAAAATAAAAATTCCTTACCACAGTGCCTGGAGAGATAACATGGAGTTAGGGCGTTTGCCTTGCATGCAGAAGGACGGTGGTTGGAATCCCGGCATCCCATATGGTCCCTCCAGCCTGCCAGGATCATAGAGCCAGGAGGAACCCCTAAGCACTTCTGGGTGTGACCCAAAAACCAAAAAAAAAAAAATTCTTACCTGACTAAAAGACTTATAACTATTTCTAAATTATGACCTTTCGTACTGGTCTTTAATTCACTAGAATTATTTTGTGTGTGAGGGATGTGACTTATTTTTCTCTTTTCTTACATGGCTAACAAGTTATCTAAGATAGACTGAATGAAATGTCCACCCTTTCCCTACTGATTCTCCATGTTTTTCTGCATAGAGCATATACATGAGTGATGCCATTTGGTTTTGGGGGGGAGGTTGGTTTGGTTTGGTTTGATTTTGGATCATACCCAGCAGTGCTCAGGGCTTACTCCCAGCTCTGGCAATGCTCAAGGATGCTGAGGATTGAACCTGAGTCAGCTCTGTGCAAGGCCTTACTCACTGGAATATCACTCCAGCCTGGGAATGTCATTTCTGGGTTCTCAACTCTGACATTGGTTGACCTATCTAGCCCTGAGTACTGTTCCTGTCCCCTGTGCTTTTCCAGGCGCTGTCACAGAGCACATGTTCAGGAAACAGCAATGGCGTCATGGGGCCAGATCATTGTCTTCCCTGTTCCCTGTGAATGTGGCTTAGATCAGTAAGTCAGTGACGCCCATTAAGGTGACTTCAGCTGTTCCCTCTAGCAGATAAACTTTGTCAAAGTTGCTGCCAAATTCCACAGGCTTGGAGTTTGTTCTCACTCTTACGAAGCACTTCGCTTCTTGACATTTGCTGTGACCCATCTCCTTCCTCATGAATCTTGGTGATGTGATGGCTCGTTCTAACCATTTGTACTTTGTCTGCTTTGTTTGTTGGAATTTCACAGGAACACAGCCAGGTCTCCCCTAGAACTCCGGCCAAGTGAATTTGCTTGGTCTTCACCTTCCAGTGACCCTCAACTTCACACCACAGTCAGAACACGACACCCCCAGCTGTGGAACACATTAGTGTTTGCAAAATTCTCTAGTGGAAAATCCAGCAGTATAAGGCTGACATGACCCTCATAGTCTCAAACCCCCAACCCGTACACCTCCTTCCTCAGAATCCTGCTTGTCTTCTCTCTATGGGTCTTTTTCTTCTTCTTCTTCTTCTTTCTTCTTTCTTCTTTCTTCTTCTTCTTCTTCTTCTTCTTCTTCTTCTTCTTCTTCTTCTTCTTCTTCTTCTTCTTCTTCTTCTTTCTCTTCTTCTTCTTCTTCTTCTTTATCTTCTTCTTCTTCTTCTTCTTCTTCTTCTTCTTCTTCTTCTTCTTCTTCTTCTTCTTCTTCTTCTTCTCCTTCTCCTTCTCCTTCTCCTTCTCCTTCTTCTCCTTCTCCTCCTCCTCCTCCTCCTCCTCCTCTTCTTCTTCTTCTTCTTCTTCTTCTCCTCCTCCTCTTCTTCTTCTTCTTCTTCTTCTTCTTCCTTCTTCTTCTCTTCTTCTTCTTCTCTTCTTCTTCTTCTCTTCTTCTTCTTCTTCTTCTTCTCCTCCTCCTCCTCCTCCTCTTCTTCTTCTTCTTCTTCTTCTTCTTCTTCTTCTTCTTCTTCTTCTTCTTCTTCTCCTTCTCCTTCTCCTTCTCCTTCTCCTTCTTCTCCTTCTCCTCCTCCTCCTCCTCCTCCTCTTCTTCTTCTTCTCCTCCTCCTCCTCCTCTTCTTCTTCTTCTTCTTCTTCCTTCTTCTTCTCTTCTTCTTCTTCTCTTCTTCTTCTTCTTCTCTTCTTCTTCTTCTTCTCCTCCTCCTCCTCTTCTTCTTCTTCTTCTTCTTTTCTTCTTCTTCTTCTTCTTCTTCTTCTTCTTCTCTTCTTCTCCTCCTCCTCCTCCTCTTCTTCTTATTCTTCTACTCCTCCTCCTCCTCTTCTTCTTCTTCTTCTTCTTCTTCTTCTTCTTCTTCTTCTTCTTCTTCTTCTTCTTCTTCTTCTTCTTCTTCTGTTGTTGTTTTTGGTGGGGTCACACCTGGCAAGGCTCAGGGGTTACTCCTGGCTCTACGCTCAGAAATTTCTCCTAGCAGACTCAGGGGACCATATGGGATGCTGGGATTCGAACCACGGTCCTTCTGTTTGCAAGGCAAATGCCCTGCCTCCATGCTATCCCTCTGGACCTCTATGGGTTTTCTTCTGTGCTCTTCCTCTGGCCTCCTCTCAGTGTTTGCTTTGTCCCAGACTTGCAGTGGTCCTGGCTCTTTTTGATTCCTGTTCTCAATAAACCCTTTCAAAACTCAGCTCAAGGGCTAGGATGTGGCTCAGTGGCAGCCCATTTACCTAATGCTTGTGAGGTCCTGGGTTTGATCCCCATATATTAAAAAAGAAATAAGTGAATAAAAGACCCAGCTCAAACCTACCCCAAGTCACTATGTGAAGCAAAAGTTGCTTTGTCTCTACCTTATGCCACTCAGCCCCTGCCCTCTCTATGTTCTGTCTACTTGTTCGCTGCCTCAGGCAGAAAGCATGTGAGCCACTGGATACCAACAATAGACAGTCCAAACAATGATGTTCAAATACAGGTTTTGTCCCTTAGTATCTGCATTGGCCTTGCGGTCCCCTCTGGAAAGAAGGTATTTATAAACTCATGCAAACTGACTGGTAGAGGTCAAGCAGTTAACATGCCCAATGCAATTAGCACTAGGTGCACAGAATATGGCACCATTCCCTGAAAATATTATACTACTGAGGCCAAAGGGAGAGTAGTACAGTGGATAAGGTACTTGCTTTGCATGTAGCAGACCCAGATTTGATTCCCAGCACCTCATATGGCCCCCTGAATTCAGCCAGGAGTGATTTCTGAGTACAGAGCCAAGAGGAAGGCCTAAGCACAGCTAGGTGTGGTCCCAATTCTCCTTCCACACCCCTACCCCCACAACTAGAAGCTGTCTGATGAGCTATCACTACCTTAGAGATGTGTGTCTGGCCTTGGGGTCACAGATGGTGAGATCTGAAGCTGAAAGACACTTTCATGCCCTGATGGCTTTGTGAGTTTGTGCCAATCACTGTCTCAAACTGTCTCCCCTTTAGGGAACCACAGTGTTTTCATGCCTCCTCTGTTCATCTTGCCTGGCTGTATGAGGAGGGAGTGTGGCAAGCATTGGGACCTGGAAAGTGTGATCCAGAGAGCTGTGTTATGCATTCCAGAGTCTCCTGGGACTCTGTCCTCATGACAGGACCTGGATACATGCAGTACTATTCTAGCCCAGTCCTCTTTTATTCATGCTTGTCCCTCTTTTCCATATCCATCTCTGTTCCCTCTTCATGCTGATTTGCGGATTAAATCCCAGATTAAATTCTATTGGCTGGAGAAAACAGTATAGCAGAGAGGGCACTGGACTTGCCAAAACATCCGAAGATGACCTGGTTTCCATCCCTGGCACCCCATATGGTTCCCCAGCCTGCCAGGAGTAAGCCCTGAGCATAGCCAGCTGTGACAACAACAACAATAACAACAAGCCAAGTAAATAAGCATCTTAACACAGTAACTATTTGTTGACCACAAGATCACCTTACCCTGTGTCCAAATGAACCTCACTCCCATCCCTGCCTGGGACCTGAGTCTCTGCTGAAATCAGTCTCTTGCTTTGCAAGGGCTAGCTTTGAATTTAGGGAAATAAGGACATTTCCCTCTACCAGGTGATTCAAGGCCGCAACCCTGGATCTTCCCAAGGTACATCTAAATCTAGTCTTTTATTTGCAGCCCCAAGAACTAACAGCTCAGTTGCAAGGCCTCCAGCTATTTTTAAAAAGGGAGAGACCCCCCTCCTTCTCCCCCATTACTGATAGCACCAGAGCAAAGTGGCACCAACACACAGGCTGAGACCTGCCACCAGCAGTGGTGGCTGTTTCTGCCCAGCCCTGGTCCCACACACAGTGGGTGCAGGAGGCCCTGGCCCTTGGGGAAGCTGTGCTTGTGCTTCCTGATGCTTCCCTGGGAGATTTTAGAGAATGGTAGACATAAAGGACATCTGTCCAGGTCATTGGACTGTCACCTCTCTCCAGACTGTTAGGACGCGTGACCCTGAGTGCCAGAGGGGCAATGCTGGGGTGTGTGAGGCACTCCCTGTCCTGTTCTACACCCCGTGGAGGCTCTACAGAGGCGTGAGGGGAGCCGGCTGTCACTCCTGCCATGGTCCGGCTCCTCCCGGAGGGGAGTGCTGTCAACCTCCCCAATTGTGTCGGAAATTAAAAACCAGATGGCGCATCTGGCAATGCCGCCCGAGTTCGTTTCTCTCTTTGCAATGTTTTCTTTCTTATTAAAAAATATTTCCATGTTTCCGAATTTGGAAACGTCTAATAAGATGCCTGAACATGGAGAAAAACAATATGTTGGGAAGAAGCCCTGCACCCTCTGTCCCCACCAACGCACACGCACATCGGAAATGACGCCTGCATGAAACCAGGAGATAGGAAATCCTAGAACATTGTCCTGAGCTATGATGCCACCATGCATGCCAACTAGGGACTCTGACCACAGGTGCCAACCGTGGGTGGCAACCGTAGTTACAAACCACAGACAACAACAATGGAACTGACCACGGGCTCCAGCCACAGGGTCTGGCCACCAACAATGACACACAGAGCCACTTGAGACATGAGCAACAGTTGGGAACCCTTGACTACTGGGATTCCTGGCATGTCAAGGTTACCCCACCCTGGCCCTGCTCTCTCACCAAGACTTTGGGTGTTAAAAAATGAAGTCAACCTTCTTCAGTGCTTATGGATACTCTCCCAGATATGTCATGTGCTGAGTCACAAAATATTTCCATCAAGTCAAGAAGACAGAAATCATATCAACTATTCTCTCAGACTGGGATGCTTGGGCATTAGAAACTAATCACAGATACAAGGGGGAGGCAAACACTTGTAAATTAAATCAATAAATAGGATAGTCTGAATTTTAAAAACCCATTATGGTTAATCAGGAAGGAAGGAAGGAAGGAAGGAAGGAAGGAAGGAAGGAAGGAAGGAAGGAAGGAAGGAAGGAAGGAAGGAAGGAAGGGAGGGAAGGAGGGAGGGAGGGAGGGAGAGAGGAAGGGAAAAAGGAAGAAAAGAGGGAAGAAAGGAGGAAAGGAAGGAAGGAGGGAAGGAGAGAGGGAGGGAGAGAAGGAAGTAAGGAAGGAGAAAAGGAAGGAAGAAGGGAAGGAAGGAGAGAGGGATAGAGAGAAAAAGAGGAAGGAAGGGAAGGAAGGAGGGAAGGAGGAAAGAAGAAGGGAGGGGAAGGGGAAGGAAGGAGGAAGGAGAGATGTATTTAAAGAAGCAACAAATGGCAAAAGGCGATGGAGGTGGAGAGTTGGTCACAGAATTGAGCTTGGGGGAGTGGGAGAGAAGAGGGGTCCTTAAAAAGGAAGTGCACATACTGATGCTGGGATGATGTACACATGAAAAGTACTATAAATTACAGCACCTCAATAAAAATGGCTTAGAGAAATTGGAGTCTATTCTAACTACAGACTAAGCAAGCAGTCCTTAATCTGAAGTCTATGGAATTAAAGAATATAACTCATAATCAAAGAGAAAAACTTTGTAATTGGACTCTGCTCAAACCAGAGTGTAAACCCAGGAGCTCCTAGGACAATGGGGAAATGGCCAAGGGCCTGCATTGGGAATTAAACACCTGTTTGTGGGCCAGAGAGATAGCACTTGCCTTGAAGCTGACCCAGGTTCAATCCCTGTTACCAGAGTGTCCCCTGAGCCAGGAGAAAGCCCTAAGTATTTTGAGGTATGGCTCCAAAACCAAGAAACAAAATAAAAACTGTCTGTATGTGCATATCCATGAAGTTCCTTGACTATCTAATCTTGTAAAATTAATATAAAAGTCTGTTTTTAAAATCTTGCTTTTGTTGATCTTAAAAAAAAAAGTGGCCAGGGACTGAAGACATAGCATGGAGGTAAGGCATTTGCCTTTCATGCAGAAGGTCGGTGGTTCGAATCCCGGCAACCCATATGGTCCCCTGAGCCTGCCAGGAGCAATTTCTGAGCATAGAGCCAGGAGTGGCCCCTGAGTGCTGCCGGGTGTGACCCCAAAACAAAACAAAACAAAACAAAACAAAAGTGTCCAGAGCAATATTAGAGAGTGGGGGTGGGGGGGAACTTGCCTTGCATCAGCCAACCTGGGTTCAATCTCAGCAGGAGTGATCCCTGAGTGCAGAGCCAGGAGTAAGTCCTGAGCACTGCTAGATGAATCTCCAAGTCTCCCCCAAATAAAATCAAATCAAAAGAAAGAAAACAACTTGGGGATTGCCTTTTTAGGTCTGGGAGGAGAATCTTTACATGCTTTGCCACCCTATCATGTGGCATATATATTGATAAATATTAGGACTTTTTGATCCATTAATCCCTTAACTAGTAAGTAATGCCCATCCCTAATTCTTATCACTCTCCTCAACTTGAATGCTCTTTGGCTTGATACAAATATAGCTGTTCCTGCCTTCCTCTACCATTAATTAGCCCATATGATTATTTTGTACTCCTTCACTCTGAGTTCTTGTTTATATTTTTAATTTAATAATTTTAATTGGATCCCTGTTAGATACAGTTACAAAGTTGTTCATGATTGAGTTTCAGTCATACAATGAACAACACCCATCCTTTACCAGCGCACATTTCCTGCCACCAATGTTCCCATTTTCCCTCCTGCCCTCTCTCTGCCTGCCTCTATGGCAGACAATTTTCATTTTTCTTCTCTCTCTCTCTCTTCCTTTTTCCCCCCTTTAGCCTCGTTTATCTTGAAAATTCAAATTGGTTTTCTGTAAGCAGCCCAAAGTTGGATGTTTAGCCTAATTCATCCGGTCACTCGATGCCTTTTGATATGGGAAGTGGGAGGGTATCCAGAGGTACCCTAGACTTACCCCTGGCTCTTCATTCAAAGATCACTCCTGGCAGGGTTTAGGGGAACATATAGTGTGTGCTGGGGACCAAACTACAATTGGCTACAAGCAAGGCAAGTGCCTTAAACCCTGTGCTATCCCCTTGGGCTCTCAGTCTATGTCTTGAATGGAGAGTTCTGTCTATTGCCATTTAGATCAATTATTTATTTATTTATTTATTTATTTATTTATTTATTTATTTATTTATTTATTTATTTATTTATTTATTTATTTATTTTGGTTTTTGGTTTTTGGGTCACACCCAGTGGTGCTCAGGGGTTACTCCCAGCTCTACGCTCAGAAATCACTCCTGGCAGGCTCGGAGGACCATATGGGATGCCGGGATTCGAACTACCGTCCTTCTGCATGCAAGACAAACGCCTTGCCTCCATGCTATCTCCGGCCCCACAGTCAATTATTTTTATAAAGAAATTTGTTGCCTTTTCTACAGAGATTTTGGTTGTTTTTTCCATCAGTTATTTTTTTTTTCTCTATAGGAAGTCATTCAGTATTCCTCCCCGCAGAGCTGGTCTAGATGTGGTTACTGTCTTCAGCTCTTGTCTGAGAATGTTTTTTATCCCTTAAATATGTGACTGCCAGGCAGAGTAGAGAACTCTGGGTTGAAAGTTTGAATGTGTCATTCCATTCCCTGCTCACTTGTAGGGTTTCGGGTCAGATATCTACTGTTATATATTTGAGGATTTGTTTCTCTCTTATTGCTTTAAGTCATCTGTCTCACTCTTTGGCTCTGGCCATTTGATTACAGAGTGTCTTGGTGTTGTTCAATTTGGTCAAGTTCATTTTGTTTGGCACTCTATGGGCCTAAGTGTTCAGATCTCAGACTGGGCAAATTCTCAACCATGATCTCTCCCACCATGTGTTCTTCCCCTCAACATTATTTTATCTTCTTCTGGTATTCCATGATGTGGAGATTGGTCCTCTTACTACCACCCATTAAATATCTTACATTTGCTTAAAGAATGCACGAGGGGTTGGAGCGATAGCACAGCGGTAAGGCATTTGCCTTGCATGAGGCCAACACAAGATGGACCCTGGTTCAAATCCCGGCATCCCAAATGGTCCCCTGAGTTTGCCAGGATTGACTTCTGAGCACAGACAGAGCCAGGAGTAATCTCTGAGCAATGCTGGATGTGGCCCAAAACCCCAAAAAGAAAATGCATATGAAAAACAATCTATGCACACCTATGTTTATTGCAGCACTTAGTACAGGAACCAAAAGATGGAAACAACCCAAATGTCTAACAACAAATGAGCAGAAGATGAAGTTGAGATATATATGCACAATGGAATACTATGCAGCCACAAGTAAGGACACAAACATGCATTTTGCTACATCTGGATTGAACTGGAGGTTGTCATGTGAAGTGCAGTTAGTCAGAAGGTTAAGGAAAAAATAGCAGATGTTCTCACCATCTGTGGCAGATGGAATAACATGACAAGGGACAGTAGCAGTGTGGGCAGAGTCTGGACTATCATCCTGATTTCTTAGAGCTGAACACTCTGACCCATCCAGACCAGGAAGCTCTGTAGTCACAGGGCTCTGCCCCATCTGCAATCACGTAAGTTAGAAATATGGAGGAGAAAGAGTCCTTAGGAAAAAGAATTCCTTTCCTGGAGGCTCTCCCTGGTTCTGAGGACCCCTGTGCCTGCTTACAGGGAAGAAACCAGAGTATGTAGAGTACATACAGGGAACCCCATATCCCACACAGGTGTGTGCTATATACCTGGGTGTCTCCTGAAAAGGGTACCTCAAGTGCTATGTCAGCAGGCAGGGGTGTAGCTGAAGCTGCCAAATAGGAGGTGTTCAGTCTCTTTGTGAGCCTTCTGGAAAATGCCAGGCCAGCCAATACCAAGGTACAAGGCCAGTCTACCCTGGCAGCATTTATGGAGGTTGGGGGTGGGAGTTATGGCATAGCCCAAGACAGGGAAGAGATGCCCTGGAAGGAAACATTCTCATTTTGAGGAGCTTGTAGGTATCTGGGTACCTGGTTGGACTGTTTTTCTACCCTGGTTCCAGGGCGAGATGGGCAGTCTTAACTCTGCCCAGACCAGGAGCTGGGAAGGAAGCTTCAGGTCATTAAGTGCTGCTGAATGCACCCTGAGTGACAGCAACCCTCAACAATAGGCAGTGAGTGGTGAAGAGCCCTTTCCTATGCCTGGGTGCCCAGGGGAGCATGTTCCAGGAATCCTGTTTATGGATTTGGATCCTGTAGACTCAGAGAAACAGAGTCTGGGACAGGGATGACTCTAGTCCTGGTCACACAGATTGATTGGAATGTCTGAAAAGGCCTGAGAAATGGGCCGAAGGAGCAGCTCAGGATGGGGAGGAGTGAGGCGAACCAGGCATGCACCCAAGTAAACCCCCATGGGGGGGCTCTCTGAAAGATCACGTGAATCTCCAGATCTGGCATAGGTAGGACAGCAGCAGCAGCTGGAAGGGAGGTGCTGGCCTGAGATGCAGGCCAATCCCCACCCCCGCACTCACAGAGCAGTGTGAAGGGGTGCAGCTGGGAGAGATGGCCTCGGCCCCTCAGCTCTGGGAAGATGTGACCCATCTGGAGCTGCCTCACCTGCAGGCCCTGAGAACATCATCCCCTCTCCACAGCTCATCAGAGAAAGGAGGGTCCCAGAAATAGGAGCCCGTCCAGCTCCAAGTGCTGTGCCTTAGGAAAGAGCTAACAACTCCACACCCTGCCCACACAGCATAGAAGGGGTTAGGGGAGGTCAGGGGATACGAGTCCTCCTCCCCACAGCATCCAGGACCCACAGCTGGTAAGGCAGTCCCAAGAGACTTTCCTGAAAGGCAATAAAAGGGTCCCAAACTTAAGGAGCTACTGGCATGTTTTCAGCAAAATATTAAGGCACTTGCCTTGCACATGGCCAAGCCAGGTTAGATCCCCAGCACCACAAAGGATCCCACAAAGGTTACTCTACTAGGAGTAATAATAATAATAATAATATAAATAATATTATTACATATTATAATATATTATAGATTATATAATAATATATAATATTATAATAATAATACAGTGAAAAGAAGGAAGGAAGGAAGGGAAAGAAAGAAAGAAAGAAAGAAAGAAAGAAAGAAAGAAAGAAAGAAAGAAAGAAAGAAAGAAAGAAAGAAAGAAAAGAAAGAGAGAGAAAGAAAGAGAGAGAAAGAGAGAGAAAGAGAAAGAAAGAAAGAAAGAAAGAAAGAAAGAAAGAAAGAAAGAAAGAAAGAAAGGAAGAAAGGAAGAAAGGAAGGAAGGAAGGAAGGAAGGAAGGAAGAAAGGAAGAAAGGAAGAAAAAGAAAGAAAGAAAGAAAGAAAGAAAAGAAAGAGAAAGGAAGAAAAGAAAGAAAGGAAAAAAGGAGGGGAAGGAGGAAGGAAAGAAGAAAAGGGAAGGTAGAGGAAGAAAGGTAGAGGAAGAAAAAAGGAGTGTAGAGGAAAGGGCAGAGAGGAAGAGAGAAAGAGAGAATGTTAGTATACTGCCCCCCTCCTAGGAATTGTCCCTCACTTGAGTCAACAGACCAAAGGTTCCCAACAGCACTTTTAGAAGGGCCCGAACTTTAGAAGGGTCAGTGCCCAGGGTGAAATGTCGACCTCCTGGGGAACAGTGCCTGAAACGGGCAAATAGATGAGGTGCAAGGCAGCATCTCAGGAAACAGCTGAGGCTTTGCAGGACCCTGCCTGAGAACGAAGCTCCCTTGACACCTGTTCCAACTTTCAGACCCTGAGGGGCGAAAACAGCTCAGACTCAAACACACAGACCTGAATGCCCTGTGTTTGGCCATGACGTCAAATTTGACCCAAGTTAGCTGTTCTATGACTGTATCTGCTGAGGCACATCACATCAGCATAGACATAGATATGAGAAGGACCCTCAACTGGGAGCACAGAACCTCCAACCTACTGTGTAACTCAGGGGTAATCACTTGGCTTCTCTGGGCCTGGGTAACTGTAGAATAAAAATATAAAAATAGGGGCCAGAGTGGTGGCACAGTGGTAGGGCATTTGCCTTGCACACAGCTGACCTTGCACACAGCTGATCCCCCAAGCCAGGAGTGATTTCTGAGTGCATAGCAAGGAGTAACCCCTGAGCACAACTGGGTATGGTCCAAAAATAAATAAATAAATAAATAAATATATACACACACACACACACACACACACACACACACACACACACACACACACACACACATATATATATATAATAAAGTCCATGAGCTGGGTGAGACTGCTCCTAATCCCTCAGGCAGACAGGTCTGATGAAACACGGTATCGGTGGAGAAATAATACACCAACCAGTCAAAAATTATATTAATTGGAGTCAGTTCACTTTCTTCCTCAATGCCTTTCTCAGCAATGAGTCTTTCTGCCATGCGCTCATTCTGTCTGCCATGTGCTCTCACTGCCCTGTGCTGCCAAAACCTTGTGCTTTCTCTCTCCACAGCCCAAAGATAGCACTTTTTCTTTCTTCTCCAGAACCCCCCCCCCAGGGTGCGGGGAGGCCCTGTAATCCAGGTTAGGGAAAGGTTAGGGAAGAGATTAGGGAAAAAGGAAGTTGGGGGAAGGGTTACAGGTAACGTCATCTGAAAAAATATGTGAGGCTTCAGTGAAATCAGCTCTGAGTTCCTCCCAGCCCTGAACAACAGGTTTCTTTGACCATACCCCACCATCTTGTCCTGCACCCCGCTCTGCGGAGTGAGCTTACAACTGGGTGCACTTTAGAGCTGGGATTCATAGACCCAAGACCTTTGTCATCCCAGAGAATAAGTTAAAAAGAGAGAGATCACCCAACAGCCTTCCAGAAGAACAGATGGCCTAGCATGGTACAGAACCCCTCATGGCCCCTAATCAAAACTGACTGCTGTTGGGCTGGAATGACAGCACGGTGGTTAGGGAGTTTGTCTTGCACATAGCCAACCCTGGTTCGATCCCCAGCATCCCCTATGATTATCCCATGTTCCCCCCCCCCCAAAAAAAAGACTGGCTACTGAATGGGGATGGAGCAATAATACAGTGGGTAGGATGCTTGCTTTGCATACTATGAATGAGGGTTCGATCTTTAGCATCCCATAGGGTCCCCTGAGCACTACTTAGGAGTGATTCCTGAGTGCTGAGCCATTTGTAACTCCTGAGCATTGCTGGGTTGACAAAAAATAAGCAAAACAACAACAACAAAACTGGTTATTGAAATTGTGAGATTCTAGAAAACAGAATCTACCTTCTCCTACTTCCTCCCACCACTCAGGGGGCCTCAGAGACCCTCGTGTCTGTGTGTGTGTGTGTGTGTGTGTGTGTGTGTGTGTGTGTGTCCCAGCCCTGGCTGGCTACACAAGAAGTCACCGCCTGCTGCAGACTCTTGTTCTATGTTGCTAGGCAACAGAATGCAGCCTTAAAACTACAGCCCACCTCGGGGACACCACAGGGTCAGAAACAGCCACGAGGGGCCTCTGCCAGAATGAAGGCAAAGCATCCGGAGGGAGCGTGGCTGAGAGGCGAGATGAAAGGGGCCCACCAGTGGTGTGAAGTGCCAGAATGCAAACAGATGGGGAGGAAAAAGTGACTCAATGAAATTGGGAGACAAAGCCTGAGATGAGGAGTCCTCTGGGGTAATGTCCTAGCACAGCCTCGTTCCGTAGCTGTCATGCCTGGCCGTGAGGCTGCAAGAAAGAAGTGGTGAGAATGGTCACAAGGCAATTGGCCAACCTTAGTGGCACACGCTGATCTAGCAGCTTGCCCTGGCTGAGGTGTGATTGTATCAGTCCCTCAAGCCTCTCACAACTCTCCAGACACCTTCCAGGAAGCACAGTCATCCCCCTGAAGCCAGATTTCTGCTGCCGTCACTGTCAGCCATCCCCCCCCAATCCAGGCTCATTCTTGGAGTTTAGTGACTTAAGCTTGTACATCTTCTAGCATAAAGAGGATCAGAGTAGGAGAGGTGGGGTGGGGTGTCTGAGCTAAAGGGCATCTTGGGCCATGCAAGGGAGGCTGCAGGAGGGCATCAGCTGGAGGGAACCTTCACAGATCCAGAGTGCTGCTGGCAACACCACCACCCACTGGGTCCTTCCTCAGGGCTTTTCCCTTCAAACCATGGTGCCCGGTCCAGCCCCCAGCGCTGTGGGTTTACAGGGAGCAGAACCTGGTGGGTTCTACCCCTGCATGAGGTCCACTAGCCATGGCTATTCCCTAATTTCTTTTTGTGTTTGTTTGTTTTGGGAAGCCATACTCAGTGTCGCTCAGGGGTTATTCCTGGCTATGTGCTCAGAAATCACTCCTGGCTTGAGGGACCATATGGAATGCCAAGGGATCGAACTGAGGTCCGTCCTAAGTCAGCACATGCAAGGCAAAAGCCCTACCGCTTTGCCACTGCTCCGGTCCCAATTCCTTAATTTCTAAAAGGGATTGAATTCCTCTTACCCTGCTCACTTTCCAAAGGGGCCTCACAGATGGGCAAGACAGTGAGCTGGGACCTAAACTGGCCCTTCATCTATCAAGAATGAAGTAAGCACTGAGCAACAGCCACTGAAACTCCTGAAGATTCTCACATGGGGGAGGGAATGGAGGAGGAGAGGCAGGCAACATATCCACTTCCCTGGGCCTCAGTTTCCCCTCAGTGAAATGGGAAGAAAGCAGCAAAGCTGTGGGGCTGAACTGAGACTTGGAGAGAAAGGGCTGGGTTAAGGTATTCGTCTAACACACAGCTGACCTGGATTTAAATCCTGGCATCCTATATGGTCCCCTGAGCCCTGTCAGGAGTGATCCCTGAGAGCAGAGCCAGGAGTCAGTCCTCAGCATAGCTGGGTGGGCAATCCCCAAATAGAACAAGTAACTGTGCAGGCTCAAGGGGCTGGTGTGGGCAAGAAGTCTGCACTGAATGAACAAATAGGGACCCTGATTCTGGGTAACCCCTCCCCCACCCAGTCCTCCAGCTTTGCCTAATTTGGCCAACAGTGCCAGTCTGGCAACCTCAGAAGGGGAGAGCCTAATTGCTAAAAGAATGAAAAGCCTCAAGACACATTTATTCCCTAAATAAATTCTGCAGTTTAAATTATAAACAAGAACAAAACAAATTAAGGGTGCTGGTAACTAAGTGGGTGCAATTTCATCTGTTAAACTTGACAAAATAATTATAAAGCTACTCCCCAGTTCATCAGATCCCCACATACTTCACTCAGTTTATTTGACATGATAGGTGCTTGCTTTATTGATTTCTTCGTGTCTTTTCTCAACAAAATGTCCAGCCAGACTCTCTGCTGCATGCCTCCCCAGGCCCCCAAAACTGACAGGGCACTTTGCCCTGCACCCACTCACGAAAAATGACTCCTCTTCAAAAAATAATTGGCTTTCTTTTTTGTTTGTTTGGGTTTTGGTCCAGACCCAGCAGTACTCAGAGCTTACTCTTGGCTCTATGCCCAGGGATCACTCCTGGCAGGCTCAAGGGACTCTAGAAGGTGCCAGATATCGAACCCGGGTTGGCCACATGCAAGGTAAACACTTTCCCCATTGTACTATCAAATCACTCAGACCCCTGAGAAATAGCTGGTTTAGGGCGCCAGTTACTGTGTGTCCAGGCATCAAAAAGTAGCCTCAGACAAGGGCTAAAATGGGCTCTGCACCAAGCAGCAAAAGATGCTCCACTGGCTCCTCATTCTGTGCTCTTTTTCCTGTGATCCCAACACACCCCACAAGACTCTCTTGGCCCTAACACATGCCCCAAGAGATCTGCAGCAGGTAGGTGTCTGTGGGGGTCCCAGCACCCTGAAAATCAGTGGACAGACCAGAGAAGCCAGCCCTGGTGAAAAATCATGTCCTCAGTGCACAAGACTGTTCCCTTCCTAGGGCTGTAGGAAAAGCAGAAAATCGTGAGTCCTGTGTCTGGTGGTTTCCCAGGTTTTCATGTCTTCCCTGGCCTTATCACCCACCAGGAAGCAGGCTCGCTCTGTCTCCTACCTCTGGACCTCTAGGATGAGGCTCAGGGCCTGAGAAAAGCCAGGGTGTGAGTCCCCTCAAAGACACTAGAAATGCCCATTGGATAGTGACTGGGAGATTTGCCCAAGGCCACATAGGGTCCCTTAGAAAGCTCAGCTGGGTGCACACAAGTGCCACATGGGGAACACTATGGTCCATTTTGTGGACACTTAAAGTTTACATTTAGAAACATGAGGTAAGGCCGGAGCGATAGCACAGTGGTAAGGCATTTGCCTTGCTCTTGGCCAACACAGGACAGATCCTGGTTTGAATCCCGGCATTCCATATGGTCCCCTGAGCCTGCCAGGAGCTACTTATGAGCTTAGAGCAGGGAGTAACCCCTGAGCACCACTGGGTGTGACCCAACCCCCCAATATAAACATGAGGTACTATGACAATTGTTGTTATGTCCTTGGAATGGATCCAAAGTGGCTTTATCATGGGTCAACCCCCATCTGAGAATCACAAGAGAATCATGGGCAAGAGCCATCGTACAGTGGCTAGGGTGCTTGCCTTGAATATGGCCAACCCAGGTTCAAGTTCCAGCATCCCATATAGTCCCCCCAAATATGCCAAGAGTGACCCCTGAGCATCAATGAGTATGACCGAAAAAAAGAAAAAAGAATCCGAGAAGCCCCTTCTATGGTTGATAGGAATCTAGGGTCAGAGAGATAGTATAGTGGGTAGGGTATCTGCCTTGCACATGGCCAACCCAGGTTCAACCCCCCATACTCGATATAGCCCCCAAGTCTTCTAGGAATTACTTTGAGCATAGGAGTCAGCCTTGAGTACTACCAAGTATGCTCCCTCCAAAATAGATGGCAAGGGTCTCTATCAGTAAGGTTGTGAATAGGAGACATTATTTTAATGGGGGGACAAGGGCGCTTGTGTGGTGATTGGTTTGGGGCCTAAAAGATATTATTATAGCCCAACATCCCTTCTTTACTGATAGGAGATCATAGGAATGAGCAAAGACAACCGATCATTGAAATTATGTTTTCTAGCCAGGAGAATGATCCATGGACACAAATGTCAATGACAAGCTTCCTTCTGAAATGTCTTTCATAAGAAAAATAATTCTCTTCCTCCCTGCCACTGACTAGAAGGGAAACTGGACGGCTGAAATTCTAGCAGCCTTCTAGAGCTACAGAGGAGGTTTTGTGGAAGAAACACAGGACACCCAGAAAGGAGAACTCATGGATCCCCGAGGTCCATATCAAGCACCACGTCAGCTTTGGACTGATCCCTGGTTCAGCCTTTTAGGTAACAAAGAAACTCCTGTTTTTGTTGAAGCTACAGTTATTTTGTGTTTTCTGCTGATTTTGCAGCCTCAAATGAATACTACCTGATAGAGTTCTGAGGGGCTGGGGGAATCAGAGGAGCAGAGAAATGTGGGCACAGCAGGATGCACTGAAGCTAAATGTTGGGGGGCATTTAGAGCAGGAGAATATGCACATAATCCAGTGTGACACCCCTCTCCCCTCACCATTTCCTCCTGCCTGGGTTTCTTCTTCACGGACTCCTACCCTTCCTCTCACTTCCAATGTACTTGGTCACATAGACGCTGGGGGTGTGCTTAGAATGAGCCAGATGACACTCCTTTCCTGTTTCAAACTCTTCCAAAGATTCCCACTGCACTTAGCCTCAGCCCCTTCACAGCCCACAAGGCCCCATTATTGATCTCCTGCTTCCTCTTGCTTGAGTCCAATCATTGACTCTCTCCAGTCCCTCCATGTCCCCCGCTTACTCTTCAGCAGCTCAGGGCTGGGCTGTGCCCATTTTTGGAAAGTCTGTCTGCAAAACGGCTCATTGATTCTCACACCTCAGGTCTCTGCTGAAACAGCTTCTCCAATGAGACTTTTCAAATAGCTTCCAGCACAGGCATCCCTCTCTTCAAAAACCATTCATTGTAATCTTGTTTTTCTCTCCTTCACAGCCCAGATGATAGATTTGAAACGACATGCTTATTTGTTTCTTTACTTGTCATCCGCTCTGGGTTTTCATGGTAGCCCAGAAGCCCATGAGGGAAACAAATCAAGTTTGTTTTACTCCCTAAGGTATCGTTCATTCCAACCACAGTGTCCGGCAGTAGTATAACTCAATGACTATTAATAGCATTATTATGACTTAGCAAGTTCTCTCGGTACACTTTGCCCCTCAAGGGAAAGGCTCGGCTCCACATCTGGACTCTGGAGTGAGTGCCCAGATGTGAAGGGACATGTCCTTTAGGGGAATGCCCACTGGGGGAGGCATAAAGGGTGGCTGGAGGGAGCTCCCTTAAAGGAAATGCCCCCATGGAGGGAAGTGGGAGCTGGGGGAGGATATGATGGGACGATGGGGTGATCTAGAGTAGGGGAATGAGCTCCCCACTGCTGCAGTGATCCAGACTGCTCCAGCCATTTCTAACTAAAGACCTGTAAAGTCCTGATCATTGCTCCTTTTCTTTTATGGGAAACTGAAACAGAAAGACAGCCCCAGGCCTGATGACCATTCCCCTCAGCTACTGTTATAGTTGGAAGCAGAGCATGAATCCCGATGACTTTGTCCTGTTTGCTGCTCACCTGGGCTTAACCTGCATCTCGTTCTCTCAGCTCCTGACAGGAGATGAACTGAGGCCCAGGGGTATGGCTGTTCCCCACATTGAGGATGAGAAGGTTCTTTGCATTTGTGCTGAGGGATGTCAAGGAGAGGGCGTTGCTGAGGATTGGCCCACAGATGTACCCCTGGTGCACCATCTTTCTGGGCACCCTTGGCCCCTGAGGAAAATAAGGCTGATGAAGTGTGGGGGAAATACCCTGGGATTGGTGCTGGATCTGTGAGTCCACTTTGTACACTGAACTCTGGTGTCAGGACAGGAAAGTAAAGTCTCCCTGTGAGACAGAATTTGTGAGAGCTTACTGAAGGGATTAGAGACCAGGAGTGCAGAGAAGACAAAGTCTGAGTTTAAGGGGCTGAAGGGTCCTCCATGCTGGGACCCCAACTGCTGAAAGCTTCCAGGTCCTTTGAGCCTGGTACAGTCTATCCAAGATTACCCACTAGTAAAAATACCAATGAGCTAAAGCCCTAAATTTGTACATCAATACCATGCATGTGAGGGCCACAGCAATAACATGGCAGATAGAAGCTTGCCTTGCATGCCACTGACCCCTATTAAATCCCTAGCACTCCACAGGAAACCCCATATCCCAGTGTGAGTGATCACTGAGCACAGAACCAGGAGTAAGCCCTGAACACCATCAGCATTGTCCAAATAAACAACAACAACAAAAAACCCAATATATATTATGACTATTTCAACAACATTACCTGAACAATACTTATATTTTTAATAATTTGTATTATAATACTGTGATTTACCAAGTTGTGATTTTCCTTAAAAGAAATGGCCCCATACAGTCATTTCAGGAATTAAATGTTCAAACGCTTACCCCCACTACCAGTGTGACCTTCCTTTCATCAGTGTCCCCAATCTTCCACCCAACACCATAGCCTACTCTATGCAGGCACAAACAAATTGACTTCATATTGCTTGGGTTTTGTTTTGTTTTGTTTTGTTTTTGTTTTGGGGCCACACCCGGTGATGCTCAGGGGTTACTCCTGGCTATCTGCTCAAAAATCGCCCCTGGCTTGGGGGACCATTTGGGACACCGGGCAATCGAACCACAGTCCGTCCTAGACTAGCAAGCACAAGGCAGACGCCTTATGCCCTGCACCACCTCTCCAGCCCCAACTTGATATTGCTTGTTACAACACTAATGCAACTGGAATTATCAAATCTTAGATCAAAATATGTCAATTTGAATTATTATAGCTCTCCATGGTATTACTGAAG